>NC_141597.1:50272201-50872201 GCF_047967505.1 Dipteris shenzhenensis | reverse complement strand
TCCCCTCCCCTCCCTCCGCCGCCAAAACCCCTCCCTCCCTCGACCCCCCGCCCTCCCCTCCTCCCCTCCCCTCCCCTCCCCTCCCCTCCCTTTGCTGCCAAAACCCCTCCCCCCCCTCCCCTCCCCTCCCGCTCCCCCCCTCCCCTTCCCCCTCTACCCCCCCCTTCCCCCTCCCCCCCTCCCCTTCCCCCTCTGCTCTCCCCGTCCCACCCCCTTCCCCCTCCATCCCCCCTTCCCCAAGCTGGTGGCCGCGGCAGCTAGCCCCCCCCTACCCCCTTTCCCCCCTTTCCCCCCTTCCCCCCCCTCCCCACCCCCTTCCCCCTCTGCTCTCCCTGTCCCACCCCCTTCCCCCCTTCCCCAGGGATGCCAGCCCCCCCCCACCCCCTTTCCCCCCGCCCCTGTCCCACCCCCTTTCCCCCCCTACCCCCTTTCCCCCCGCCCCCATCCCATCCCCTTCCCCCTCCACCCCCCCTTCCCCCCTTCCCCAGGGCTGGCGGTCGTGGCTGCCAGCCCCCCCCCTCCCCCCTTCCTCCCCCGCCGTCCCACCCCCTTCCTCCCCCCTTCCCCCCCACCCCCCTCCCCCCTTCCCCCGGGCTAGTGGCCGCGGCTGCTAGCCTCCCCTCCCCCCTTTCCCGACCCACTCCCCGCCCCCGTCCGACCCCCTTTCCCCTCCACCCCCCCTTCCCCCACCCCCCTTGCACCCCCTTCCCCCTCTTGCCCCTTCACCCCCGCCCCCCCTCCACAGGCTGGCGATCGCGGTCGCCAGCCTTCCCCCCCCTCTCGCACCCCCTTGCACCCCCCCCTCTCGCACCCCACCCCCTTCCCCCTCCACGGGTTGGCGACTGCGGTTGCCAGCCTTCCCTCCCCTCTTGTACCCCCTCGCACCCCCCCTCTCGCACCCCACCTCCTTCCCCCTCCCCCCCCTTCACCCCCACCCCCCCTTCCCTGACCCCTCCCCCCTTACCCCGGGCTGGCAGCCGTGGCCGCCAGCCCCCTAGCCCCCCCCCTCTCAGCCCTCCCCCCCTCTTCCCCACCCCCCCTTCCCCCCCTTCCCTCGGGCTAGCGGCTGCGGCCGCCAGCCCTTCCCCCCCTCTCGCACCCCACCCCCTTCCCCCTCCATGGGCTGTCGCCAGCCTTCCCCCCCCTCTCGCACCCCCTCGCACCCCCCCTCTCGCACCCCACCCCCTTCCCCCTCCCCCCCCTTCACCCCTGCCCCCCCCCTCTCCCCCCCCCTCCCCCCTTACCTTGGGTTGGCGGCCGCGGCCGCCAACCCCCCAACCCCCCCCTCTCAACCCTCCCCCCCCTTTTCCCCACCCGCCCTTCCCCCCCCTTCCCCCGGGTTGGCGGTCGCAGCCGCCAGCCCTTCCCACCCCCTTCACCCCTCCCACCCCCTTCCCCTGCCCCCCCTCCCCGCCCCCTCTCCCCCCTCCCCTCCCCCTTCTCCCGAGCTGACCGTCGTGCCCACCAACCCCCCACCCCCCCCTCGCAGCCCTTCCCCCCTCCTCTTCCCCACCCTCCGTTCCCCCCCTTCCCTCGGGCTGGCGGCCGCGGCCGCCAGCCCCTCCCACCCCCTTCCCTCTCCCCCCCCTTCACCCCCGCCCCCCCCCTTCCCCACTCCCCCCTTCCCCCCCCTCCCCGCCGCCAGGCCCCCCTCCCTGACGCCAGCCCTCCCTCCCCCCTTCCCCCCTGCCAGTCCCCCCCCCCTCCTCCCCTTCCGCCAGCCCCCCCTCCCCCCTTCCCCCCTCCAGGGGAGACTGTCCCAGTCCCCCCCTTCCCTCCTCTACTCCGCCCCCGCCTCTCCCTCCCTTCCTCCTTCCTTCCCTCCAACCCCTCCATCCTCTTCTTCTCCTCCCCTCAACCTTTCTCTCTCTAGTTCTTCTCTCTTCAAATTTTTAAAAAAAATCTAGATAAAGAATTAATAAAAAAAATTTGCAAGTACCTGGAAAAAGTTTGTAAGTTTGCTCTTTCTTGCTTTCTTGCTCTTCCTTCCTTGCTCTCTTGATCGTCCTTGCTTTCTTGCTTCAATGAATGAAATGAGGGGAGAATGAATGAAGAAGGAAGACTATATATAAGAAAAATTAGGTTTTCCTCCTCCTCTCCTATTGGCTTTCCATTCCTCCCCTCTCTCCTATTGGCTTTTAATTTATCCCCTCTCCCATTGGCTCCCATTACTCCCCCTCTCCCATTGGACCCCCATCCCTCATACCAATCTTCCATTAGCCCTCCCCCCACCATCCATCCATTTCTTCTTCCTCCCCATTGCCACCACTCCCATCCCACATTTCCACCACGTCCCATACTCCTCCCATTTCCCAAAATCCCATATTTCCCCATCTCACCCTCCTCTTTTTCATCCCCTATTAACTCCCTCACTCATTTCACTCCCTTATTTTCCTACTCCCCTATTACCTTCCCCTCTCCCATTCCATTCTTCCCTCCCCACTCTCACTTCCACTTCCCATTACTCACTTGCCATTTGAAAACTATTAATATATTATTATACTATTTTTTATACTTATTATCATACACCCCTATTACTTCCCTCTCCCATTCCACTCCTCCCTCCTCGCTCCCACTTCCACTTCCCATTACTCACTTGCTATACACATTTGCAAACTATTAGTATATTATTATATGATTTTTTATACTATTTGCAAACTTACATGTGGGCAAAATCACAAGTGTCAAAGCGATCCTATTGTGGTCATACAACAAAATCACAGGTGTCAAAGCGATCCTATTGCTTTTATTCAAGGGCGTATTTATCCTCATCAACAAGATTATTTACTCAAGGTATGAAGTGCATAATTTGTGCACTAGGTGTTTACTTTGTTGTATCAAAATTGTTTGCCACACACACACACATATACACATACTGAGAATTTTCTAATATTATCGCATCTACATTTCTCCGATGGGCACAAAACTTTGTACATGCCTCAACCTAGGTCTTATTGACTTGCATACAAAGTGGTGCACCCATCCCATAAGTACTTGTTCAGATAACACACCTCCAAACGTATTTTATGATGATTGTGCATAACACTAGGAACAAAATGGTGTATCATGTGAGATCGACTATGCAAAGCATATCCAATGGACACAAGACTTTGCACGTTCCTCAACCTAGGCAATATTGACTTGTGTGCAAAGTGGCATCCCCATCCGATAAGTACTTGTTTGAAAAATACATCTACGATCGTGTTTTTTGACCGTTGTACATGACACCAAGGCCAAAAACGGTATTTAATACTCAATCTACCATGTAAAGCATATATAATGGGCACAATACTTTGCACGTGCCTCAAAAGCGGTGGTATGGTATTACATGCAAAGTGGAACGCCCATTCAATAAGTACTTTTTAGAATATCACACCTAGGACCATGTTTTTTATTGGTTGTTGTCCATGACACTAAGGCAAAAATGCTAATTTATGCTTAATCGACAATGCAACGCATATGCGATCATCACACTACTTTCCACACGTCTCAACCTAGGTATTATTGACTTACATGCAAAGTGGCGTGCCCATGTTGAGATATCAAGCTCTATCCCCGACATATCTCCTGGATGACTATCATTTATGTCACCGCCTATGTTAGTTGTACTCGTGGTGTAGTTAGACTACCACGTATGTTTTGGTTTGGGTTCACATATGAACCACGTATTCTAGGGTTTGACATATAGGGTATTTCCCTCTTCTATTGTAATTGTTGTTGTGTGCAAAAGTGAAGAAAGGCTTCACCCTCCAACCTTGTGTCCTCTCTCTTTTGTGTGTTGTGAAGAAAGCTGAACTTGAGTCTCCTATCTCTCTCCCTTCTTCTTTACATGGTATCAGAGCCTTATTCGTGGTAAGGAGCTCAAGAAAGCAAGCCAAGTTTGTGGTGTCCTGGTAAGAGGACCAGTGTTGCTTTCCTATTTCGAGTTTGGGAGCAAATCTCTGCAGGTAGCACAGCCAGAAGTGCAGGAGTGCACTGCTTCAGATTGAGAGGCCCTTCGCGGTGTGGCGAGAGCACAGTATATGCTGCATTTCGGGGCCCGTTTTGAAGGCCGTTTCGGGGCCCGTTTTGAAGGCGGAAGTTCATCGCAGGCACTCAGAAAAAGGCCTTGTTTTTGCTGTGCGACCACTGCGCGCGGCCAGTCGGTGGAAAGGTGCCACAGAAATTGCATCGTATGCCTGTGTGCAAAGATATTGGGAGTTGCAGATTCATGCCTGTTGCCTGTTGATGCAAAATCGTCACTAGGAAGTGACTGTGTGGTGAAATACCACTTTCGTCAGTGTTGCATATCTGCCCCTGTGAGGCTTTTTGCAGAAGTTTTGCTATTTGCCCTTCTGAGGCATTTGCTGTGTTTACAAGTTGCTGTTGCAATTCGTGATTTGTAAAATGTCTGAGAATCTGTCTACCATTGTCAATGAGAAGCTTGACAAGAACAACTTCCAAGCATGGAAGTTCAGGATGACAAACTTCCTTATGGGAAAGGGAGTTTGGGATTACATCAGTGGTGAAACTACAGAACCAGTTTTGGGTGCTGCTCCCACTCCTGCTGAATTGAAGGCCTTTAAAGAATGGCATGAAAAAGCCAGAAAATGCTTGTATTGGCTGTCTGTTAGCATTTCAGATTCTATGATTGTGCACATACAGGATGTAGAGACACCTAAGGAGGCATGGGATACATTGGTGAAGCTGTATAGCACAAATACCAAAGCACGAAAGATGCAGCTAAAGCAGGAGTTGCACAATGTGCAAAGGAAAAATATGAATATAAATGAGTATTCCTTGAAGGTGAAAGGCCTTACAGATTCTCTTGCCTCCATTGGAGCACCTGTTGATGATGAGGACTTAGTGTCCGTGACCTTGAATGGTCTTGGGAAAGATTATGCACAGTTTCGGACATCCATTGGAGTCCGTGAAACATTTCCTGATTTTCAGGAACTTATTGCTCTCTTGCTGAGTGAAGAGCAAAGGAATGGTGGTTCAGCCACCTCAACTTCTCAAGAGACTGCTTTCTACTCGAATACAGGTAGAGGCAGGGGTAGAGGAAGAGGCCGTTTTGGTGGCCGTGCAGGAAATCAGAACCAACAGCAACAACAGGAAAACCAGTCCTATGGAGGAGGACGTGGTAGTTCTAGAGGCAGAAGGAGCCAAAGAGGCCGTGGTTCATGGCAAAGGAACCAGCAAGTAAATAGCAGCACAGAATGCTATTATTGTGGAAAGCCTGGACACAAGGAGAATACATGCTATAAAAAACAGAATGACATCAAAAGTGGGAAGTTGCAGCAAAGCAACTATGCATCATCAAGTGGGCATGGTGACGACAGAAATGAGCACCTTTTTGTGATGCAGCATATGGTTAACTCCATGTCAAGAGATGCTGCAGCTTGCAATGATGTTTGGTATGTTGATTCAGGTGCCTCTAACCACATGACCAGTCATGGTGAGTGGTTTCATGATGTTAGAAATTTGGATAAGCCAGGTTATGTTGAAACAGGTGATGATACTGCGCACCCAATTACGCAGGTTGGTAAAGTGCCATTGGCTATGCAGGATGGCAAAACAAAGTACTTGGCAGATGTACTTCATGTTCCAAAAATCACTAAGAACCTGGTTTCAGTTGGCCAGATGGTTGAGCAAGGTCTGCAGGTTAGATTTAATCCTGATGGATGCTTCGTTGAGGACTTGAAAAATAAGTGCCGCTTGGTTGCGAAAGGCAACAAAAATGGCAGAATGTTCACCTTGGATGTTGATATGCCTGAGGTGAAAGTTGCTATGTTTGCGCATGGGAGAGGTGTCATTGTAGATATTGAGATATGGCACAAGCGCATTGGGCATGTGATTATACAAAGGCTGAAATCTATGCAAACGAAAAACATTGTTGCAGGTTTGCCTAAATTCAGAGTTGAGGGAATGCAAAAGGTATGTGAAGCATGCCAAATGGGTAAGCAGGCCAGACATGCATTTCCCAAAAATGCTAAGGTGAGCAAAAGACCTTTGGAAGTGATCCATTCAGATGTTTGGACAACCAAAGCTGCTTCTATTGGTGGATGCCATTATTATGTGACGTTTATTGATGACTACACTAGGAAGGTGTGGATTTATTTTATGAAGCACAAAAGTGAAGTGTTCAGCCATTTCAAGGCTTTTAAGGCCATGGTTGAAAAAGAGAAAGGTGTGCATATTAAAGTGCTAAGATCTGATGGAGGGGGAGAGTACTTTTCAGAAGAATTTTGTGAATATCTGAAAGAACAAGGAATTCAAAGGAAGTACTCATGCAGGTCTACCCCTCAGCAGAATGGGGTTGCAGAAAGGAAGAACAGGCATATTGCAGAAGTAGGACGGGCGATCCTAAATGAGAAAAACATGCCTGATTATTTTTGGGCTGAAGCAGTAGCAACTGCTGTTTATATTATGAACAGAACTCCCACTGCAGCTGTCCATGGCATGACGCCTGAAGAAATGTATACAGGCCAAAAACCAGATATTTCTCACTTGAAGGTATTTGGTTGCATAGTGTATGTTCATGTTCCTAATGAGAAGAGAACCAAGCTGGATCCAAAGGCAGAAAAATTCATCTTTATTGGATATGCTCAGCACCAGAAAGGGTATCACTGTTATAACCCTTCCACTCGCAAAATGCAAGTGAGCAGAGATGTTGTTTTTGATGAAATGAGCAGCTGGTATGCACCAACTGTTATGGTAGGAGATGCAGATGCAGGAAATGGGAATGCTGCAATAAATGCAGAGCAGCAATCTCAAGCCTTGAGTGGACCCAGAGAGTCCTCTACTAGTGGATCTAATGCATGGACAGGGAGATTGAGATCTAGTGAATCGTCACATGGCAGTCCTGATAGTGTTGTGCAGGTATCACATAAGGGAAAAGAAAAAGTGGACCATACTCCAGTGTTTGATGTGTCTGCTGGTAGCTCTCATGTTGATGGAGAGTCAAGCGGCTCTGAAATGAGCCTTGATGAGGAACTTGGGATTCCTTCTGTTGTTACACCTGGTGCAAGGAAAAGCAGGCATGATTTAAAGACTCCTGCAACTGATCCAGTTGTACGGAGGTCCACTCGTATTAAGTATCCAGTTGACAGGCTGAGATATGATGGGTATACAACACATCACTATGCTTATATGGTCAAGGTTCTGAAGGAGCCAGAGCCCACATGTTTTGAGGATGCAGCAGGGCATAAAAATTGGGAAGCAGCTATGGATGAAGAGATGGCTGCCTTGGATGCAAACCACACTTGGGATTTGATGCCTTTGCCTCATGATAAGAAGGCTATTGGCTGCAAGTGGGTTTACAAAGTAAAGCACAATGCTGATGGGTCTGTTAGCAGGTACAAGGCAAGATTGGTTGCCAAAGGTTTTGCACAGACATATGGAATTGACTATGAGGAAACTTTCAGCCCAGTTGCAAGGATGGCAACCGTGAGAGCAGTAATTGCTATGGCTGCTGCAAAGGGATGGTCTTTGCATCAGATGGATGTGAAAAATGCCTTCTTGCATATGGTGATTTGCAGGAAGAGGTTTATATGATGTAGCCAGAAGGTTATGAGGATAATGCACACCCCGATTTTGTATGCAGGTTGCGCAAAGCCTTGTATGGCTTAAAACAGGCGCCGAGGGCATGGTCAGACAAGATAGGGCAATATCTTGTCACTATTGGATTTCAAATTTCCAATTCAGATTTTTCACTTTATGTGAAAAGGACAAACAGAGGGATTGTGCTTATAGTCATCTATGTTGATGACTTGATTATTACAGGTGATAGTGATGCAGACATTAATGAAGTGAAGCTGCTGTTGAAGCAGAAATTTGAGATGAAGGATTTGGGAGAGCTGCATTACTTCTTGGGCATTGAGGTTATTAGATTCCCGAGTGGGATATGGCTATTGCAAAGGCAATACGGTTTGGACATGCTGTCCAAATATGGGATGACAGGCTGTAAGCCTATTTCTATTCCATTGGAGCAGAATGTGAAGCTCAATGCAGAGACAGGTGAGCTTCTTGAAGATATTACTATGTACAGGTGCATAGTAGGTAGCTTGATTTACATGACTATAACCAGACCAGATTTGAGCTATGCTATGGGGCTGGTGAGTCAGTTTATGCAGGCACCGAGGAAGCCACATTTGGATGCGGCTAGGCACATACTGCGGTATGTGAAGTCCACATTGCATTATGGACTGCTTTATGAAGCTGGGTGTGCATTACAGGTACATGGATACACAGATGCTGACTGGGCTGGTAGTGTCTCAGACAGGAGATCTACTAGTGGTTTTATGTTTTCCCTTGGGAGTGGTGCCATCAGTTGGAGCAGCAAGAAGCAGCCAACAGTTGCCTTGTCGAGCACAGAGGCTGAGTACAGGGGTGCAGCAATGGCTGCATGTGAGGTAGCTTGGTTACGGAAGCTACTTGCAGATATGGGACAGTCAGTTCATGCAGCAGTTGTCATTCATTGTGACAACATTAGCAGCATCATGCTTGCTAATAACCCAGTTTATCATGCTAGAACGAAGCACATTGAGGTGCATTATCACTTTGTGAGAGAGAAGGTTCTAGCTGGTGAGATTGATCTTGTCTATGTCAGCACTGAGGAGCAGGTGGCTGATATCTTTACGAAGGCATTGGGTACCGAGAAGCTTCGCAGATTTAGGAGCTTGCTTGGTGTACGTGAGATGGATTTGAGCTTGAGGGGGAGTGTTGAGATATCAAGCTCTATCCCCGACATATCTCCTGGATGACTATCATTTATGTCACCGCCTATGTTAGTTGTACTCGTGGTGTAGTTAGACTACCACGTATGTTTTGGTTTGGGTTCACATATGAACCACGTATTCTAGGGTTTGACATATAGGGTATTTCCCTCTTCTATTGTAATTGTTGTTGTGTGCAAAAGTGAAGAAAGGCTTCACCCTCCAACCTTGTGTCCTCTCTCTTTTGTGTGTTGTGAAGAAAGCTGAACTTGAGTCTCCTATCTCTCTCCCTTCTTCTTTACAGCCCATCCCATAAGTACTTAGTCGAATAACACATCTAGGACTGCATTTTTTGATGATTGTGCATAACACTAAGGCCAAAACAGTTTTTAATGCTTGTTCAACAATGCAAAGCATATCTGATGGGCACAATCATTTGCACACACCTTCAACTAGGTGGAATTGACTTACATGCAAAGTGGCACGCCCATCCCATAAGTGCTTGATCAGATAACATACCTAGCAGCGTGTTTTTTTACGGATGTGCATGACACTAGAGCAAAAAAAGTATTTAATGATCGATCGACCATGCAAAGGATATACGATGGGCACAACACTTTTCGTACACCTCAACCTAGGTGTTATTGAAATGTTCTCAAAGAGGCACACCCATCCGATAAGTACTTGGTCAGATAACACACCTAAGGGTGTGTTTTTTTGTGGATGTCCATATCACTAGGGAAAAAATGGTGTACAATGCGTGATCGACCATGCAAAGCATATCTGATGGTGACAATACTTTGCGCACACCTCAAAGTAGTTGAAACAGACTTGCATGCAAAGTGGAGCCCCCATCTGATAAGTACTTGTTTAATTAACACACTTAGGACCGTGTTTTTTCATGGTTGTGCATGACACTAAGGCAAAAACAGTGCTTTATGCTTGATCGACAATGCAAAGCATATCCGATAGGCACAATACTTTGCACACACCTTCAAATAGGTGGAATTGACTTACATGCAATGTGGCGCTCCCATCCCATAAGTGCTTTATCGGATAACATACCTAGCAGTGCGTTTTTTTACAGATGTGCATGACACTAGAGCAAAAATAGTATTTATTGCTCGATCGATCATGCAAAGGATATCCGATGGGCACAACACTTTTCGTACACCTCAACCTAGGTGGTATTGGAATGTTCTCAAAGAGGCACACCCATCTGATAAGTACTTGGTCAGATAACACACCTAAGGGCGTGTTTTTTTGTGGATGTGCATATCACTCAGGAAAAAATGGTGTATAATGCGTGATAAACCATGCAAAGCATATCCGATGGTGACAATACTTTGCATGCACCTCAACGTAGTTGAAAAGGACTTGCGTGAAAAGTGGATCCCCCATCCGATAAGTACTTGTTTGAATAACACACCTAGGACCGTGTTTTTTCATGGTTATGCATGACACTAAGGCAAAAACGGTGTTTTATGCTTGATCGACAATGCAAAGCATATCTAATGGGCATAATACTTTGCACACAGCTTCAACTAGGTGGAATCAACTTACATGCAAAGTGGCACGCCCATCCCATAAGTGCTTGATCGGATAACATACCTAGTAGCGTGTTTTTTTACGGATGTGCAGGACACGAGCAAAAATAGTATTTAATGCTCGATTGACCATGCAAAGGATATCCGATGGGAACAACACTTTTCGTATGCTCAACCTAGGTGATATTGAAATGTTTTCAATGAGGCACACCCATCCGATAAGTACTTGGTCAGATAACACACCTAATGGCGTGTTTTTTTGGGGATGTCCATATCACTAGGGAAAAAATGGTGTATAATGCGTGATCGACCATGCAAAGCATATCCGATGGTGACAATACTTTGCATGCACCTCAACGTAGTTGAAATGGACTTGCGTGCAAAGTGGAGCCCCCATCCGATAAGTACTTATTTGAATAACACACCTACGGCCGTGTTTTTATATGGTTGTGCATGACACAAAGGCAAAAACGGTGTTTTATGCTTGATCGACAATGCAAAGCATATCTGATGGGCACAATACTTTACACACACCTTCAACTAGGTAGAATTGACTTACATGCAAAGTGGCATTCCCATCGCATAAGTACTTGATCGGATAACACACCTAGCAGCGTGTTTTTTTACGGATGTGCATGACACTAAGGTAAAAATGACATTTAATGCTCGATCGACCATGCAAAGCATATCCGATGGGCACAATACTTTTCCTACACCTTAACCTAGGTGGTATTGAAATGTTCTCAAAGAGGCACACCCATCCGATAAGTACTTGGTCAGATAACATACCTAAGGGCATGTTTTTTTGTGGATGTGCATATCACTACGGGAAAAACGTTCTATAATGCGTAATCGACCATGCAGAGCATATCCTATGGTGACAATACTTTGCACACATCTCAACCTAGTTGAAACGGACTTATGTGCAAACTGGAGCCCCCATCTGATAAGTACTTGTTTGATTAACACACTTAGGACCGTGTTTTCTCATGGTTGTGCATGACACTAAGGCAAAAACAGTGTTTTATGCTTGATCGATGATGCAAAGCATATCCGATGGGCACAATACTTTGCAGACACCTTCAACTAGGTGGAATTGACTTACATGCAAAGTGGCACTCCCATCCCATAAGTGCTTGATCGGATAACATGCCTAGCAGCGTGTTTTTTTACGGATGTGCATGACACTAGAGCAAAAATAGTATTTATTGCTCGATCGATCATGCCTCAAACTAGGTGGTATAGAAATGTTCGCAAAGATGCACACCCATTCGATAAGTACTTGGTCAAATAACACACCTAAGGGCGTGTTTTTTTGCGGATGTGCATATCACTAGAGAAAAAATGGTGTATAAGGCATGATCGACCATGCAAAGCATATCCGATGGTGACAATAATTTGCACGCACGTCAACGTAGTTGAAACGGACTTGCGTGCAAAGTGGAGCCCCCCTCCGATAAGTACTAGTTTGAATAACACACCTAGGACCGTGTTTTTTCATGGTTGTGCATGACACTAAGGCAAAAACGGTGTTTTATGCTTGATCTACAATGCAAAGCATATCCGATGGGCACAATACTTTACACACACCTTCAACCAGGTGGAATTGACTTACATGCAAAGTGGCATTCCCATCATATAAGTACTTGATCGGATAACACACCTAGCAACGTGTTTTTTTTACAAATGTGCATGACACTAGAGCAAAAATAGTATTTAATGCTCGATCGACCATGCAAAGCATATCCGATGGGAACAATACTTTTCCTACACCTTAACCTAGGTGGTATTGAAATTTTGTCAAAGAGGCACATCCATCCGATAAGTAGTACTTGGTTACATAACATACCTAAGGGCGTGTTTTTTTGCAGATGTGCATATCACTACGGGAAGAACGTTGTATAATGTGTAATCGACCATGCAGAGCATATCCGATGGTGTCAATACTTTGCATGCATCTCAACCTAGTTGAAACAGACTTGCGTGAAAAGTGGAGCCCCCATCCAATAAGTACTTGTTTGATTAACACACTTAGGACCGTGTTTTTTCATGGTTGTGCATGACACTAAAGCAAAAACGGTGTTTTATGCTTGATCGACAATGCAAAGCATATCCGATGGGCACAATACTTTGCACACACCTTCAACTATGTGGAATTGACTTACATGCAAAGTGGCACACCCATCCCATAAGTGCTTGACTGGATAACATACCTAGCAGGATCGTGTTTTTTTACGGATGTGCATGACACTAGAGCAAAAATAGTATTTAATGCTATATCGACCATGCAAAGGATAACTTGGCATGTCCATCTGATGAGTACTTGATCGGATAACTTCTCCCACCAATAAATTAAGTACTAATTAAAAATTATAATAAATGAGTAGATTATTAAAAAGAGACTAATATTTATGTAATTGTTGCTACTGCAGCTTGCTTGCGAAGGAATCTCACAAAGGAGATGGCTATAGATTTTGTTCCAGGGATGGATGTGATTTTATGTAGCAAAAGAGAAGTAGTTGCATTTGCTACAATCCATGATAGTGATCCCAATTCAATTTGCCACTTTCGAAGACTTGGCGAAGATAAGGTGGTAGTTAGTGTATCAAAGATTCTTAGCGCACATGTTGAGCTAAAGTATAAATGTGGAGATATGGAAACACTTGGAGATGTTATGCCCTACAATACATCCAACAAATCATTTATAGCATGGGACAAAGATGAGACTTATGCAACAGACATTATCAATAATACAAAGTGCACCACCTTGGATTTTACTATAGGGGACATTTTACAAATGAGATCATTTGCAAATAAGACTGTAGCAGAAGGTGAAGTATTGGGATTTGAACAAGTGGAGCAATGGTCATTTGCATAGATGAGGATTCTAAAAGTCACTGATGATGGTATGGTTGATAACATAACATCCTTATGTGATCCCTACTATGAGGTAGGCAAGAATATGAGATGGAGCATGCAATTTTTAAACATGAGAAAGAGGCACGTGGTTTTCAATGATAAAGACAAGGTATACTACAATATCAAAGGACCTAAAAAGTGTGCCCATGTGCCAGGCTCTATCACTTCAAATGTGGATGATTTCAATATACTCAATTATAGAAGTGACATCTTATCTGGAGTGGATGAGTTCATTGGTTCTGAGAAACAAAATGATTTTAGAAGCGAAGCCTTATCTGGGGTGGATGAATTCTTGCACAGTGAGAAGGGCAAAGGTTTCAATAGTGATGCCTTGTCAAGTGTGGATGAGTTCATGCATATTAACAAACCTGGTGTCAATCAAGCTTGTGGATTTGTGAAAGCCATGCAAGATGTCCCAATGAGTGATGTTCTCTCAGGAGTGGAAGAGTTTCAAGGTTCTCAATACTCTCATAGAATATTGAATTCATTGAATGGTCCTAAGAGTATGTTAAAAACGAGGATGAGATCAACAGAGGATTATTCAATATTTAACTTTGATTGTGATATGGACAAGGATGCAACGACCAATCATGGATGCTTGGTTACAAACAAATGTGAGGAGAAGAAGTGCATAAATACAGATAACAACGTGCACAAGGAACGAAAACGGTCATACATATGCATGAAGAGAAAGCAAATCCAGGCAGATCCATAAAAGCAACCAAAGAGGAAGAGAGTAATGAAGGAGGAGAACATGTTAAATGCATTGGGATATCTATGTTGCAAGCGAAGATGTATGTGCTTCATTGATCTTGCAGACATCAGGGAATGTAGAGGACACGTGTGGCAAAGAAGAGGAAGCGAAAGAAATGAATACCTTCTCACAAGTCTCTCTTGCTTTCTTCAGAATGGCAATAAAAGGCTAAGTTCAAGGCAAAAGGTAAAACCTCTCGTAAATGGAAAAAGGATTTGCAATAAGGCATATCGCAATATTACTGGATTATCCCATGGTACATATTGGGATTTAGTTAGTAAGGCAAAGGGCGGCAACAAATTTAGCATTCACAGTAATAGAGGAAGGTCCAAATCAAGAATCTCAACTGTCAGGGCAGCAACAATTTTGCAAGACTTCATACATGAAAATGCTTTACCTCAACCCCATATATCTACCAAACTCCCTAACGGTGATGCGATCACTGAAATGCACCTTGCAATGGGCTTGACAAAGCTCGAAGTATGTGACTCTATTGCAGAAAAGCAAAGGCAAAGAGGGGATGCCATAGCTTCTTCTCATACTTTGTATACTCTTTGGAAGAAGAACTTTGGATATGTTAAAATCCCAAGGAGGCAAAAAATGTCAAAGTGCAATGTCTGTGATGATTTAAAGCGAGTGATTGAGAGTGCAACATGTCCAAATCAAAGGGAATTATACAAAAAAAACCAAAAATCTCATCATGACCTTATTCGACATTCCAAACAAAAATATGCATTTTGGAAGGAGCAAGCTATTTCGCATCCCGATGACTACATGTGCCTTATTGTAGATGGCATGGATCAGAATACAACAACATTGCCTCGTTTTGTTGCCACTCCATCTAAATTACAAGTAAAGCACTTTCTAAAGACACATCTATGTGGAGTGTTACTGCATGGAATTAAGTTCTTTGCAGATATATGGATTGATTCCTTGCATCTACATGATAGCAATCAAGTTGTAACATCTATTATGAAGGCAATTCGCAATGTACATGCAAAAAAAGATTGCCTACCACCGACTTTGAGAATACAAGCTGATAATTGCTGGCGAGAAAATAAGAATGTACTCATGTTTGCATTCTGCTCCATGCTAGTTGCTCATTGAATCTTCAATGAGGTCGAATGTGGATTTTTGTATGTTGGGCATACACATGAGGATATCGATCAGGTTTTTAGCACAGTCTCAAGGGAGCTTAAATGCAAGGATGTGGAGACAATAGATGACTTGGTAAGAAGATGTGGCAGGCAAGTTGGTGGTCGTAAGGAAAGTACAGTATGTGAGAGGCTCGAAAGAATGTATGATTGGAAGAGCTTCATTCTACCTTTCATACAAACGAGTGGTGATGCATTGACAGGTCATACCAATCCACACTACTTTCGTTTTTTTTTAAAAGATGAAAAACCCGTAATGCAATGGCAACAGTATTCTCATGATACAAAATGGGAACCTGAAGAACCTTACAGTCTCTTAACTTCAATTCCCAACAAGGAAAGGTATCCAACATGGGCTCCTATACAAGAATTCAATGAGAGGTCTAACTGTGAAATAGAAGGATTAAAAGCATTTATTACATACAAAGAGGAAATGCTTCGGAGATATCCTGATTCGAAGCCTACTTGGAGAGAACACACTACCACTGTAATTAACAAGACACGAAATTTAATAAAGGACCTTAAGAGAATGTGAGGCTCAAAGGATGTCAAGGAAGAATGCAATATGTTTTGGCCAAATGTTCATAACGATTTGCACCCAGCTCCAGTCTTTGAAAATGAATTTGTATCATTACTCCCACGTCCATATTGTGGACCGAAGAAGAGAGAGTTTATGCCACAAGGAGATATAGAGGTCAATTGTTTTGTTGTGGTTCGGCCATCGGATGATGAATATGAGAATGTGAAGTTTTGGGTTGCAAAAGTAGTTGATGTGCAAAGAGATGACCAAGGGAGAGCTACAACATTTACAGCGGTATGGTATGAGCCAAAGGGCAGGAAGGAGAATATGGATAACAACACATTGTATACTAATTGTATAATGAAGGAGTGGGTCCCAAATGACGAAGCGGTCTCTCAAGTTTCGACGGAGACAATCATAGTGTCTTGGCATTCAAGGGCAAAGAAATCAAAGAAGCGCATGGGATATGAGGTAGAAGGAAAAATAAAAATACCACAGCAAACTATTTTGCATATACACGAATTTTTAAGGATGCTCGCCATTGAGGAAGTAGAAGGAGACAGTGCAAATGAAGAATGTCCATGATTAAAGCTTTGTATTGAAGTCCATTGAAGGATTTTATTTGGGTACTAGGCAAGAAGCCAATCCAAGACAATTATAATCAGAGTCATCACCTCCTATGTCAAATGAGAGTCAAAATATGCACTGGATGTCACCCAAGGGTCAAGGCTTGCCAAGACAATAGGGAGTTGATGCAGATGGCACCTGGCAAGGGACTATCACATTGAGCGATAAGACAATGGGGAGTCAATGCACCCAAGGGGCAAGGCTTGGCAAGATAACTTGTGGGAGTTAATGTAGATGGCACCTGTATTTTACACTGGATGTCACCCAAGGGTCAAGGCTTGGCAAGACAATAGGGAGTTAATGCAGATGGCACCTGGCAAGGGACTATCGCATTGAGCAATAAGACAATGTGGAGTCAATGCACCCAAGGGGCAAGGCTTGGTAAGACAAGTGGGAGTCAAATTATGCAGATGGCACCTGGCAAGGGACTGTTGTGACATTGAGCAATAAGACAATGGGGAGTCAAATTATGCAGATGACACGAATTGAGGGTCTTTAAGAGCAACAATTTAAATTGTAAACATATGTTCAATCTATATCATTTTGGATATAAAGACTCTAGCTGAGAACAACGTCTCTCAATGTAATCATATAATAATAGCTATAATTGCTATTATACCTCTTTGGTTCAATACAAAACTTGGGTCTTATGGCATCATGTCTTTTCTCTATTTATTAAAAGTTTTAAAAATTTTGTGCATATTGCGAGTGACAATGTTATTTTCATGAAATATTTAAGTCTCCTTTCATGGATTTATAAATTTATCACATCAAGGAAAAATGTCAAGGAAAAATATTACAAATAATTAAATTAACAAATAACTTAGATATAGCTAGAATTTCTAATATAGGATTATTTCAAATTCTTGCATGTTGGTGCAAAAGTATAGATTGAAAAAACAATATTTTTATGTGAATATGATAGTGCCACAAAGTGAACTTTTGATTTGGGAAGAATATTTTCAGAAAGTAAAATTTTGATTTGGGAAGGATATTTTCACAAAGTAAAGTTTTCATTTGGGAAGGATTTTTGGGCTTCGTCCAAAAACAACACAAAAAGTCCAAAATTAATGAAATAGGTGTTAGTTCAAGGAAAAGCCTCTAAAGATTGCAAGTTGTAGGTTTCACATCATCCCTAAGGGGATGGCCATTGGTTGCATGTACAAATGTTTGGAGGTGCAATCTCCCATTTGAGAGTAAATGTCTAAACACAAGTGCACCCATGTGCAAAATTGAATAGAGGCTGCCACCCCCTTCCACCATTGACCTATCCTCCATTCCACTAGTCAATTGAGGGCTTCAAAGTGGCCCTCTATTTTCCCCAAGGTGCTTCATTGCTAATGGTACTACCACCAAACACCTTAGTTAGCTTTAGGAGTCAAGTACTACTCGCTTTTATATTCTACACTCTCCAAGTGCCCTTATATATATATATATATATATATATGTAAATGTCGGATATATTAAAGGGCTGATCATGCCTCAAAAAAAGACCAAGTACAAAATTGGGCCGACTACAAGGGGGGACACCCATGGTTTATGCTGTTAGAGCAAGGAGATGTAACTGTTTAGACAAAGGAGCCAATGTTGTGAGGAGACAGTGACTAGTCACTAGGGATTTCTCCCCTAACATCATACCGAGATCCCTGATATTCACCTTGACCATAGCTATTATGGATGATTCCCTATAGCCGAGCATGATTTGGACCTTGAAGGCCAAGCGGTTTCTCATATCCCAAATGGAGAGGCACATAGCTGCACGAACATATTGCTAGGCAGCCAGGAGGGTGGAGGGGAGTCTAAAGGGTTCCCCAAGGAGAACCATCCTCCATCTTCCTTTAAGATAAAACTAAGACATGACCCCAGCCTTTCTGATTGTAGTTTCCATTCTACCCCAAACCTCTCTGGTAACCAGGCAAGACCAAAACAAATGTTTCAGGGCTTCCATAGCTTACCACATAGTGGGCAAATTGGAAAAATAGGGATATGTTTCACAAGCGACCCTCTGACAGGCAGCCATAAATTAATAATCTTCCAAAGCAAGAAGCTAGCCTTCCCTACCCCACAGTGCTTCCAAATATCTATGAATCTATTCTGCCACCAAACATGGCCTCTTCTCACCTACCATTTCTTGTTAACTCTTGCAAATCAAGGCCCCATTGTCTCAAGGTATCTGTAGACAATCCTCGCTGAGAGGCGGTTTAGACCTGTCCTCCCCATGAGCCACTGGGTTTGGTGACCCTCAGAGGAGGAAATGCAATTAGTTGGCCAGTCGTCTGGGATTCACTCCATCACAACAATCAATAGGTTAGATTCACCTTGGTTTAGCCAACATCTAGTCCATAGTTGATCAAGGGGTAGCCAATTTGTGGATCTTGAGTTCCATATGTCACCCCATGTCCTCAGACCTTTCCTATACATATTGTAGGCATGCAGGAGGTCGTGAAGAGAAAACGGCTCCTGTTTGAAAGCACGACTCCACCAAATAGACTCTGCCAAGCTAGCATCACCTCTCAGGCCCTGCCTCCCCTTCCACCTTAATTGATCACTGCATTCCTTCCAAGCCACCACTAGACTTGTGATGAGGTCTGAGCCTACTATCTTGAGGGGAAAGTAAAAAATGATCATATGGTACCATGGGAGATCTCCTTCCAAGTGCCCACCAATTTAGACCGGCTAGTTTCAACAAAGTTAATTATGATTTCCACCCAAGGGTAGGGGCTCGAAAACAGGTGCGGGAGCCACTTACTCAAGAGAGAAATATTATGTCTTCTGATGTTAGGAAGGCCCAGCCCTCCCTGGTTCTTTGGGAGCTTCATTGGTTCCCAAGGGATGTAGTGCATCCGTCTCCTTTTGCCCTCATCTATCCACAGGAAAGCACGGAAAAGCCTCTCCACTTCTTGCCATTGACACTTAGAGAATTGCCAAATAGAGGCAATGTAGGTGGTCGCCGCCGACAGGATGTGTTGAATAACCAGCTTACGACCATTCCATCCCAAGCTTAGACCATGCCATGGCCTCAGCTTGGCTTTGATTTTTTCTAGGAACCAGTTGAATCTTTGGCGGAGGGTCACCCTAGACCAATGGGTGTGCCAAGATATCTCCGGGTAGATTCAAGCTCTTTAGCCGACTCTCATTTGCTGTGCATGTACTCCCTATCCCAGTCTTTGGCCTTGATGTGTATCCTCCTTATTGCATTGTCTCACCTTGCACTAGGATCCAAATTTCCCTCTTGTTCCTTCATCCATTATTCCTTGATGAGTTTACAGAATTTTCTTGACCTCAAAAACTTTTTGTTGAAAACAAACGGGATGTCAATCAGCTTAGACTTGGAGGATGGAACAAAGAATCTCCATATCATTGGCACATGGTCCAAGAGGCCCATCTACAACACCCTCCATGGGTGCATGCATCCACCACCCTTCATCTACTGCATAGATGTGATCAAGCCTTCTTGATCTGAAGTCAGCATCAAGTCTATGATTCAACCAAGTGAAGCCTTGCAGCCTTTCCTAATCGAACTCAATGCAATCAACTAGCCCTTTGTTGAGCACCACTTCATCCCATGACTCACGCTCCTACGGGGTGGAGTAGGTTGTGGTATGGGATCTATCTTCCACACCTTTAGTGAAATTCCAATCTCCTCCCACCAACCAGTGTTCACTCTCTAGCTTAGAATTAAGGTCAAATTAGCTCTCTCCACCAGGGCGTTTAGAGCATAAACACATGCAAACCCTACTTGGAAATCATCAATTAAGGCTGAGACCGCAATCAAACAACCCGTCCTCATCTTTGAACTCATCCTTCACCTTAAGAGATTGGTGCAAGAGGATCGTTGTGCCTCCTCGACCTCTAAATGAGAAATTTACAAACACATTGAATCCCAACTTCTTGCATGCAAACCAAAAATCATCATTCGACCCACATTTGATCTCTCATTACCACATGTGGTTTGAATTTTCTGACTACCTCTAGGCATCCTCTTTAATTGGATTTCCCGTAGCACCCTCTCACATTCCACAACATCACTTGGATTCTCTCCTTGCATCTCTCACCCCCCCTAACTTTCCTCTGAGGACTTATAAACATCTTTAAAGAAGTTAAATCTATTGTCCGTGGCCATCTTGGCACTCCTTGCCACGTCCTTGAGCCTCTTAGTGAGGCTACGTGTGGTTGGAATTTTTTGCAGCCCATTACCCTCACCTTGAACTTTCTCCTCTCTCTTCTTATCTTCAAGCACTCTCTTTTTGTGGTTCACATCGGGGAGGGTCTCCTCTTCATCATTGGAAGACGCTTGCAAAGAGATCGGCACCAGATGGGTTGGTTGAGTGTCCAAAAGCATCCCTGCCGAGGGATAAGGATCCATATTTTCTTCTTTAACTTGCTTCTTAGGGATGCCATGCATGGAAAGAGCCTCTCGGATAGACTTACTTTTTTTTTTGACAATCTTCCATCTATTGACTGATAGGACGACCTCCATGACATCCTCCGAATCGACCTCTCAATTGCTTGACGGAATCATCGGTGTGTCCTAAGAGGTCTTGAGGTCACTTGTGGCATCTTTTCCTTCCTCCTTCGTGGATGGGTCTTGGACCGTCTTGTCACCTCTTGCCAAGGCCGTGTTTGCTGGTTTATCATGGCAAGCTCTAGCAAAATGGCCAACTTTCCTATAGATAAAACATGCATCAGGAAAGAGGCCAAATTTAACCTGGATTGGGAGCTTGAGGCCTCTCGAGAGCTAGGCTTCATGAAGTCCGACGTTGGCTATGCCCTATCCCACAGAATCCATACCCTTTTCCTATGAAATGGGTCTCTAGGCTACGGGTGGAATGAGCAAGATTCTACCCAGCATTGTTGCCAACTTTTCGATGGTATCTCCCAACAACTGGGGAAGGCTCGGGAACTCAATCCATATCGGGCAGTCATGGAACAAAAACTCATCAATGGAGAAAGAGGGGCTCCAAGGGATTGCCAAAACCATCGCTCTCACGTACATGAAGGGCCTCCCTAGCATATCATTGCGTACTGGTTTCGAGAAACAACGGATAAGAAAGAAACCTTTTCTTAGGAATTTGGCTAAGTAGGCATCGTGAGATAGATCAAATTCATATGTTAGGATCTGTTGTAGTTCATCCAATGATGGAGAATGTCTGCTAAAGAACAGGTAGACCCCACCTCATGCCAACCTTTCCAGCTCAGGCATGACTTCCTCTAGGAGAATTTTGAATGTCACGGAGTGACGTTTGCTAGCCTCCATCCATCCTTTCTTCTCGATTTCCTTTGCGTGACGCTCGATCTCCACATGCAATAGCCTAGACTCCTCCATCTCCCGAGGAGAGAAACCTACTCGGATTTTGTGTGCCAAAATCTCCACTGCATAGGATTGTGTGCCCGGTGCCTTGCCTTTTTTTGATTTCTCTATCCCATCCAACTCAGATGCAGCATCATCCCTACCTGTTTGAGCACTCATATCTCTACTAGACCTCTCCTCTAGATGCTTACATTTGGGGGAGCACCTAGCACTAGTATCATCATACGGACTTGAGTTGTGCATGCGCTTGCTTGGCCAGTCAAGTCACATGCACTCCACTAATAAGAAGACTCTATGGTGACCATGATGCACACCTTTTGCTCATCCTCTCCAAGTGCCCTTGCGATGAGTTTATGTAGCAAAACATAAACATGAATTTATATGGCATGTGGCCACATTTGTTCATCTATTGTTTATAGCTTATACATTTGTTCATGGCCAATGTAGCCATATAGAAGGGCTACATGTGACCTTGCTTAGACCAAATTGTAGTACACTTTTCCAATTGGGTTTAGAGTGGACATGAAGTCATGCTATGGCTTTCATCCATGTTGGGTGTTACCTACCCATCTTATGTCCAAACAACAGCCTTCCATGATGTCAATGCTTGCCCCCAAAATATATCCAACATTATATGGACAATTAATTTGTGTGCATTTTAATTCAAGATTGGATATAAATCTAATAGTTATTTTTCTCTTATTCATTGATTACAAATTCTAGATTAAAAAAATTATCAAAGGAAGGAAGCTTAGGCATGGTGTTATTAACACCTCTTACATGCATGGTTTTATTAATACATCTTGAATGCATGGTTTTATTAGTAACATGGTTGTCTTGGAGTGCTCAGTGCACATGAATTATTCTTTTGACAAAGGAGCCTTGGCGAACTTCTTGCTACATAGAGAGAGGAACAATAAAAGTGTTTTTAAGCTCAAAGGACAATTGCAACTCTTTTAGAGAATTCTTACATTTCTTCAAAAGGTCATGCATTTTTTTAAAAGTAAAGACGGAGATACATCTCTATCAATGGGTTTTGAGACTCCATTGTTTTGGGATTTTGGATTGAGTGGGTTGCATTGCAAGCTTCAAAAATTCGAAATGCTCTCTCATTCCACTCAGAAACATGCATTGGCAAATGATCAAACGTGCATTTTCTATCTCTCACTTCAGACTTCAGAACAACAATTGGATATATAGTATAGCAATGAGAATAGGAAAATAGCAATGAGAACAGGAAAATAGAGACTTGAATATGACATCCTCCTATACCAAAAAGTTGGGTACCTACTATCACACGCATGATGTTCATATAGATCCTAGAAAGTTAGTATCAGATAGATGCAACACGCCATTCAAATCCCTTCAGATAGTAGGACCTATCCTATCCTAAACATGTAGGCTCCATGTATTCTAATTCTAAACCGGGGTAATAACATATCCAATTAACACCTAGCACATCCCAGTAGTAAGGAATTTGGTACAAAATTTCTCAGCTCAACCCACAAGAACCTTTAAACATTACAAAAATTCCATTACATAGTCTTGAAATATAGGTGACCCCCTTTCTGGTGCAACATCTCACTAGTCATTACAAAGAATTTGGACTCAAAAGGGCCCTGTAAGAGAGCCCTTAGGCTGGTGACATGGAAGGATGATGTGAATAAAACTGAGTAAAATATTGGCTAGTAAAACATATTCTTTATTTGAACAATAGACCAAAGATTGATGTAGACCTCCCACTTGCTGCCTCAACTTTCCCGTCATGTTTTTGAATTGGAAAACCTAGTTTCTCAACCAAGCTTGCACAATTTGTTCTCAAACCAAATCCTTCGATCCAACTACCATAGTCCTCTCATTCTCTCTCATTTCTCTTCCCTCTCGCTCATATCTGAGCCCCATTTTTAAATTTTCTTGCTCCAACCTTGTTTTCAAATCTATGCCTTTCGTTTGAGAGCAAAGCTATCAGGGGATGGAATCTCATGCCAAAATCTCATCATTTTCCTTCTTTATTTGCATTTCCCTCCCATTTCACTTTCATGCTTTCAAAAATTTGAAGATTTTCAAACGAGATTCACCCTTCCTTCTTCTTACTCTATGTTGGGCACTTTTCTTTCAAATCCTACCACTTCTTCTCTCATCTAAGATTCTCTTGCAATCTCAAATCATTTTCGTGCCAAAACTCTACGCAGATTTCGAAGAGCTTGTGAAGTTTCGGGATCTAACTAAATAGCTTCATGCAGGTTGAGGCGAGATATGTTGAGATATCAAGCTCTATCCCCGACATATCTCCTGGATGACTATCATTTATGTCACCGTCTATGTTAGTTGTACTCGTGGTGTAGTTAGACTACCACGTATGTTTTTGGTTTGGGTTCACATATGAACCACGTATTCTAGGTTTTGACATATAGGGTATTTCCCTCTTCTATTGTATTGTTGTTGTGTGCAAAAGTGAAGAAAGGCTTCACCCTCCAACCTTGTGTCCTCTCTCTTTTTGTGTGTTGTGAAGAAAGCTGAACTTGAGTCTCCTATCTCTCTCCCTAATTCTTTACATGGTATCAGAGCCTTGTTCGTGGTAAGGAGCTCAAGAAAGCTAGCCAAGTTTGTGGTGTCCTGGTAAGAGGACCAGTGTAGCTTTCCTATTTCGAGTTTGGGAGCAAATCTCTGCAGGTAGCACAGCCAGAAGTGCAGGAGTGCACTGCTTCAGATTGAGAGGCCCTTCGCGGTGCGGCGAGAGCGCAGTATATTTTTCTGATTTGAGGCCGTTTCGGGGCCCGTTTTGAAGGCGGAAGTTCTTCGCAGGCACTCAGAAAAAGGCCCTGTTTTTGCTGTGCGACCACCGCGCGGCTAGTCGGTGGAAAGGTGCCACAGAAATTGCATTGTATGCCTATGTGCAGAGATATTGGGAGTTGCAGATTCATGCCTGTTGCCTGTTGATGCAAAATCGTCACGAGGAAGTGACTGTGTGGTGAAATACCACTTTCGTCAGTGTTGCAGATCTGCCCCTGTGAGGCTCTTTGCAGAAGTTTTGCTATTTGCCCTTGTGAGGCATTTGCTGTGTTTACAGGTTGCTGTTGCAATTCGTGATTTGTAAAATGTCTGAGAATCTGTCTACCATTGTCAGTGAGAAGCTTGACAAGAACAACTTCCAAGCATGGAAGTTCAGGATGACAAACTTCTTTATGGGAAAGGGAGTTTGGGATTACATCAGTGGTGAAACTGCAGAACCAGTTTTGGGTGCTGCTCCCACTCCTGCTGAATTGAAGGCCTTTAAAGAATGGCATGAAAAAGCCAGAAAATGCCTGTATTGGCTGTCCGTTAGCATTTCAGATTCTATGATTGTGCATATACAGGATCTAGAGACGCCTAAGGAGGCATGGGATACATTGGTGAAGCTGTATAGCACAAATACCAAAGCACGAAAGATGCAGCTAAAGCAGGAGTTGCACAATGTGCAAAGGAAAAATCTGAATATAAATGAGTATTCCTTGAAGGTGAAAGGCCTTGCAGATTCTCTTGCCTCCATTGGAGCACCTGTTGATGATGAGGACTTAGTGTCCGTGACCTTGAATGGTCTTGGGAAAGATTATGCACAGTTTCGGACATCCATTGGAGTCCGTGAAACATTTCCTGATTTTCAGGAACTTATTGCTCTCTTGCTGAGTGAAGAGCAAAGGAATGGTGGTTCAGCCACCTCAACTTCTCAAGAGACTGCTTTCTACTCGAATACAGGTAGAGGCAGGGGTAGAGGAAGAGGCCGTTCTGGTGGCCGTGCAGGAAATCAGAACCAACAGCAACAACAGGAAAACCAGTCCTATGGAGGAGGACGTGGTAGTTCTAGAGGCAGGGGGAGCCAAAGAGGCCGTGGTTCATGGCAAAGGAACCAGCAAGTAAATAGCAGCATAGAATGCTATTATTGTGGAAAGCCTGGACACAAGGAGAATACATGCTATAAAAAGCAGAATGACATCAAAAGTGGAAAGTTGTAGCAAAGCAACTATGCATCATCAAGTGGGCATGGTGACGACAGAAATGAGCACCTTTTTGTGATGCAGCATATGGTTAACTCCATGTCAAGAGATGCTGCAGCTTGCAATGATGTTTGGTATGTTGATTCAGGTGCCTCTAACCACATGACCAGTCATGGTGAGTGGTTTCATGATGTCAGAAATTTGGATAAGCCAGGTTATGTTGAAACAGGTGATGATACTGTAAGAAAATAGTATGCAGCGGAAGATAACAACAAAACGCAAGTACACGATGGAAAGCTGGAGAGAATACAAAAAATTCTGATATACCAAACTGCTGATACAACTAATGGTTGGCTGTCCACCCGTGCGCTCTACAGACAGAGCTTCGATGGTGATCTAGACAGATGCTGGACGGAGGACTATGAGCGTGAAGAACTGGTGATCTGATGATAGGGGGTGGCCACTTATATAGTGTAAGTGGTTGACGGTCGGCCTTGTAATAGGCAGTCGGCCTAATAGACAGTCGGCCTGGAAGACCAACCGACCCTTCAGAAAACATGCCGTCGGGCAGATGAAGGATCGCGCATAGGTCATACCGTCGGGCCTGGGGCTACCGGCAGCCCCCGGACCCTGCCGCTGGGGGCTTTGCCCCCAGACCCCCACCGGGGGCCTGCGCCCCCCGGACCCCCTGCTATCGGGGGGGCTATCGCCCCCCCGAACCCCCCCTTTGTGCAGACGGGTATCTACTCTTGGCTCCTAAGCCGTCTCATAACCATCTGGTCTACTCTAAGACCCCTTCCAGTGTCTAAACTGGGGATCCCTCCCAATATCTGATACCCATCATGGCTTCTCCTCATATGGGGGCCTTACAACATTGGGTACACAGAATATTGGTGGGTTACATGAGAGGTGGACATTTGAGCTAACTCTAACACCCCCCCTCAATGTTCACCCGAAGATGAACTATGTGATCGGACCAATGCCGAGTCGATGTAGATGCCGCAACAATAAATCACTCCCAAGAGCCTTCGTGAAGATGTCTGCGCAATTATCCTCTGTGGGACAATACTCCAGCTCTATGACTCCATCCTCGATGAGCTCTCGTACGTAGTGATACTGGATCTCTATGTGCTTTGTACGAGCATGGAACACAGGATTCTTTGCAATGGCCATGCAACTCTGATTGTCGCATTTCAGAACCGTCGCATCTTCGATTGGAACTCCTATGTCTTGCAGGATCCTCCTTAGCCAAACTGCTTCACAAGCAGCAATGCATGCTGCCTTGTACTCAGCTTCCGTCGAAGATAGTGCCACTGTTGGTTGCTTCTTGCTAATCCAAGAGAACACTCCTGAACCAAGTGAGAAACAATATCCAGAAACTGACTTTCTAGAATCACAATCTCCCGCCCAATCTGAGTCACAGTAACCCGCCAAGGTCTTCCCTGCTCTGTAGGTAATGCCATACTCCAGTGTACCTTTCACGTACTTTAGCACACGCATCCCTGCTTTCCAATGGTTCTCTCGAGGTTGATTTGAGAACCTACTAAGTACACCAACTGCAAAGCTGATATCAGGTCTAGTGTTGCACAGAAAAATGAGACTCCCCACAAGTTTCCTATACTCCTTGATGTCGACAAGTGGTGATGCATCCTCCACTGAGAGCTTACCATTCACCTCCATGGGAGAGACCACGTCCTTACACTCGGTCATATCGAATGCCTTCAAGATCTCACGAGCATATCTCTGCTGAGAGATGAAAATCCTGCCAGGTTTTTGCCAAACCTCAATGCCGAGGCAAAAGTGCATGAGCCCCAAATCTGTCATCTCAAACTCGGAACTCAACGACTCCCTCAACTTTTGCAGCATCTTCTCATGATCTCCTGTGATGATCAAGTCATCCACGTAAAGGACTATTACCACATACTTGCCATCTTGCTTACAAACATACAGGTTAGCATCAGAAGCACTTTTTGAGAAACCAATAGATATGAGAAAGCTATCAATCCGTTGGTACCATGCCCTTGGGGCCTGTTTCAGCCCGTACAATGCCTTCTTTAGTTTGCAAACCTTGTTCTCTGAATTGGGCACCTCAAATCCTGGTGGCTGGAACACATATACCTCCTCCTTGAGATGTCCATTCAAGAACGCAGATTTCACGTCCATTTGAAACACCGGCCACTGCTTATGAGCAGCCAAGGCAAGTACCACCCGAATAGTTGTCATCCTTGCTGTAGGAGCAAAGGAATCCTCAAAATCAAAGCCTTCAACTTGAGAGTATCCTTGTGCAACAAGCCTAGCCTTGTACTTTTCCAAAGATCCATCAGATTTGTACTTGGCCTTCCATACCCATTTGGTACCAATGATCTTCCTTTTTTCTGGACGATCAACCAATTCCCAAGTCTGATTCTTCATGATGCTGTCATACTCCTCTTGCATGGCAGCTTTCCAATTTGGATCGTCCATTGCCTCATCCAAATTCGTAGGCTCTTGAACTTTCATAATCTCAGCCATCAAGGCCATATTGAGTATGTGTTCAGAAGCCCTTTTCTGCTCCTCTATCCTCTTTGATCGTCGAAGTCCATCTGCAGATGACTCCGCCAAGTCTGGAACCGGATTCTTCTCATCAAAGAGCTGCCTTGCCCACTTTGGAAGTGGCTTACCTTGTGGAGCCAAGGCATGTTGTGGTGTTGGTGGAGTCTGTTCCTCGAAGTACTCCTCCTCATTCTGCAACTCTGCTTTAGATACGGGCACAAGGTGAGTTACTTTTACGGCTGATGATAAAGTGGAAGGGCATACCTCCTCCTCCACTGTATGTGGCTGTTCCCAAAACACCACATCACGACTGACCACGATCTTCTTTGCCTCTGGATCATATAGCCGGTACGCCTTTGACTCCTGGCTATAGCCCATGAAGATACACTTTCTGCTCTTTGGATCTAATTTCTTTCTGGTGCTATCTGGAACATGAACAAAGCACTCACATCCAAATGTTCTGAAATGAGAAGCGGAAGGCTTTTTACCTGAGTAAGCCTCCAAAGGTGTTTTGCCCGTCAAGGCCTTTGTGAAGCTTCGATTGAGGATGTAGACTGCTGTATTGACTGCCTCAGCCCAAAAAGACTTAGGCAATCCTTTACCTAGTGCCATGCATCGTGCCATCTCCATGGTAGTACGATTGCGACGCTCTACAACACCATTTTGTTGCGGAGTATGTGCAGTCGTGAGTTGGCGCTTAATGCCATTCTCGTGCAAGTATGTGTCGAACTCTTTTGATAGGAACTCTCCTCCTCGATCCGTGCGAAGCTTCTTTACCTTCAGCCCGCTTTCGTTTTCCACCATCTTTTGCCACTGTTTGAATTTTCCAAGAGCTTCAGCCTTATCTCGTAAAAAATACACCCACATGTATCTACTGTAGTCGTCGACGATAAGCATATAGTAGTTACATCCCCCCAAAGCTTGAGTCGGAGCTTTCCCACTGAGATCAGCATGAACCAATTCTAGAGGAGCCTTTGCCCGATAGCCGCTCTCATGTGGAAAAGCCTTCCTTTGTTGCTTGCCCATCATACAAGCTTCACAAGGTTCCTGCACCTTTGAGAGTGCAGGCAAGTGTGCAACCATCCCTGTTTTATGCATTTCCAAAAGAATAGGATAACTAAGATGACCAAATCTTTCATGCCATACCTTACTGATGCCCACTCCTGAAGAGACTGTTAGTGCCGTCAGCTCGTAGAGATTGTTCTTCCTTACTGCCTTGCCGACCACCTTGCCCGCTGCATTAAGGATTTCTGCTCCGGTCCTCTTGAAACGCACCTCCAAGTTGCGATCAGTTATCGCAGCAACCGAAAGCAAGTTCTTCTTTAGCTGAGGAACTAGTAATACATCAGAAAGCTCTTTAGTTTCACCCTCTTGAATGGAAAGAGAGATAGTACCTGTACCTTCCACAGGGCATTTTGCATTATTACCGACCGTCACGTTCATGGGCTCTTGTAGAGGCTTGAAAGAGCTATACCAGTCCTTCTTTCTGGTCATGTGACGGGACGCTCCACTATCAAGGAGCCACGAATCATTCGTTGTTGAAACTTCTGTTGAGGAGCATATTTCTTCAATTGCAACCCATAGCTCCAACTCAGTCTCAACTGTGTTGGCAGATTCCTTGCCTTTCGAAGAAGACTGTGTAGTGCCATTCTTTTCGTCCTGCTGCTTCTTTCTGCAATCCTTGATCATGTGACCGCTTTTGTTGCAGTAGTGGCACTTACCTGAAAACTTCTTCTTCTTACCATTCTTCTTCTCTCCACCCTTCCCTTTGGATGTGGTTGAGAATGCTGCATCACTTCCGCCATCGCGGGTCTTCATTCGCATCTCCTCCTCTAGAAGCATCGCGCTGAACTCTTCAAAAGTGAGGGGTGGATTTCTTACCTGCGTGTTGAGTGTCGTGACCAACGCATCGTACTTTTGTGGAAGGATCCGAATGCACCTTCTGGCCAACTCTTCGCTGGTCTTTGTAATCCCAACCGCCGCCATCTGATCACGTAGATTCTTGATCCGTGTGATGAATGTCTCAGCTGATTCTCCATCAGAGCACCTCTCTGCAGCAAGCATATTCTCCAGATTTTGAATTCTGGTCTGATTCCGCGTTTCATACTGACCTTTCAGTATGTTCCAAGCCTCACTTGCCTTGTCTGTGTGCTGAATCAGAGTCAAAACAGAATCACTTGAACTGGTAACAAGAGCGCAGAGTGCATCTGCGTTCCTTCGTTTCCATGCCCGAAGAAGATCTGCATTCGGTGGCGTTATGACGTTGGGGTTGTTTGGATTCGGTGATCCAACCGGTTCTGGATCCAATCCCAGAACAGTATCCAGAAGCTCATATGAATCCAAGATCGCGCTGATCTTGAATTTCCACAAAGTATAATTCGTCCCATCGAGCTTGCCTTCATTGAAGGCAGGTGGACGAATTCGCAACGGGGTTGGTGCAGCCATCACTCCTAGTAGCCTTTGCTAACAAAGCTCGTTGAACTTGCAATAAAGTCGTTACTCAGATAGCCTGAGCTCTGATACCATGTTAGAATCCAAGAGCATGTGCCTAGCGTGCCCCCCGCCAAGACCGCTAGCACCTCACGGAAGTGCACAACCTTCATGGCCACTACGGAGGCTCTGGCATGTGTGTATGGCAGGTCCCCACCCCTGCCATAAGGCACCCTTGCCTAGCCAGCCCTCCAACCTCCACAAAAGGCAAGCTTGGGGGAATTGAAGATAGGAGGGGCAACTTGGACTATTTATGTCCCTTCATCTTCCACACACCTTTGTATGTGGGATAATTCAACCCTTTCTCCTTCTTCTTATCCCCTTTGTCCATGAGAGATTTGCACCTCCAACACCCCCCTCCAATCGATCATGGAGAGAGGTGGCCGGGGATCAGACCCGGGCTCTGATACCATGTAAGAAAATAGTATGCAGCGGAAGATAACAACAAAACGCAAGTACACGATGGAAAGCTGGAGAGAATACAAAAAATTCTGATATACCAAACTGCTGATACAACTAATGGTTGGCTGTCCACCCGTGCGCTCTACAGACAGAGCTTCGATGGTGATCTAGACAGATGCTGGACGGAGGACTATGAGCGTGAAGAACTGGTGATCTGATGATAGGGGGTGGCCACTTATATAGTGTAAGTGGTTGACGGTCGGCCCTGTAATAGGCAGTCGGCCTAATAGACAGTCGGCCTGGAAGACCAACCGACCCTTCAGAAAACATGCCGTCGGGCAGATGAAGGATCGCGCATAGGTCATACCGTCGGGCCTGGGGCTACCGGCAGCCCCCGGACCCTGCCGCTGGGGGCTTTGCCCCCAGACCCCCACCGGGGGCCTGCGCCCCCCGGACCCCCTGCTATCGGGGGGGCTATCGCCCCCCCGAACCCCCCCTTTGTGCAGACGGGTATCTACTCTTGGCTCCTAAGCCGTCTCATAACCATCTGGTCTACTCTAAGACCCCTTCCAGTGTCTAAACTGGGGATCCCTCCCAATATCTGATACCCATCATGGCTTCTCCTCATATGGGGGCCTTACAACATTGGGTACACAGAATATTGGTGGGTTACATGAGAGGTGGACATTTGAGCTAACTCTAACAGATACTGCGCACCCAATTACGCAAGTTGGTAAAGTGCCATTGGCTATGCAGGATGGCAAAACAAAGTACTTGGCAGATGTACTTCATGTTCCAAAAATCACTAAGAACCTGGTTTCAGTTGGCCAGATGGTTGAGCAAGGTCTGCAGGTTAGATTTAATCCTGATGGATGCTTCGTTGAGGACTTGAAAAATAAGTGCCGCTTGGTTGCGAAAGGCAACAAAAATGGCAGAATGTTCACCTTGGATGTTGATATGCCTGAGGTGAAAGCTGCTATGTTTGCGCATGGGAGAGGTGTCATTGCAGATATTGAGATATGGCACAAGCGCATTGGGCACGTGAATATACAAAGGCTGAAATCTATGCAAACAAAAAACATTGTTGCAGGTTTGCCTAAATTCAGAGTTGAGGGAATGCAAAAGGTATGTGAAGCATGCCAAATGGGTAAGCAGGCCAGACATGCATTTCCCAAAAATGCTAAGGTGAGCAGAAGACCTTTGGAAGTGATCCATTCAGATGTTTGGACAACCAAAACTGCTTCTATTGGTGGATGCCATTATTATGTGACGTTTATTGATGACTACACTAGGAAGGTGTGGATTTATTTTATGAAGCACAAAAGTGAAGTGTTCAGCCATTTCAAGGCTTTTAAGGCCATGGTTGAAAAAGAGAAAGGTGTGCATATTAAAGTGCTAAGATCTGATGGAGGGGGAGAGTACTTTTCAGAAGAATTTTGTGAATATCTGAAAGAACAGGGAATTCAAAGGAAGTACTCATGCAGGTCTACCCCTCAGCAGAATGGGGTTGCAGAAAGGAAGAACAGGCATATTGCAGAAGTAGGACGGGCGATCCTAAATGAGAAAAACATGCCTGATTATTTTTGGGCTGAAGCAGTAGCAACTGCTGTTTATATTATGAACAGAACCCCCACTGCAGCTGTCCATGGCATGACGCCTGAAGAAATGTATACAGGCCAAAAACCAGATATTTCTCACTTGAAGGTATTTGGTTGCATAGCTTATGTTCATGTTCCTGATGAGAAGAGAACAAAGCTGGATCCAAAGGCAGAAAAATGCATCTTTATTGGATATGCTCAGCACCAGAAAGGGTATCGCTGTTATAACCCTTCCACCCGCAAAATGCAAGTGAGCAGAGATGTTGTTTTTGATGAAATGAGCAGCTGGTATGCACCAACTGTTATGGTAGGAGATGCAGATGCAGGAAATGGGAATGCTGCAATAAATGCAGAGTAGCAATCTCAAGCCTTGAGTGGACCCAGAGAGTCCTCTACTAGTGGATCTAATGCATGGACAGGGAGATTGAGATCTAGTGAATCGTCACATGGCAGTCCTGATAGTGTTGTGCAGGTATCACATAAGGGAAAAGAAAAAGTGGACCATGCTCCAGTGTTTGATGTGTCTGCTGGTAGCTTTCATGTTGATGGAGAGTCGAGTGGCTCTGAAATGAGCCTTGATGAGGAACTTGGGATTCCTTCTGTTGTTACACCTGGTGCAAGGAAAAGCAGGCATGATTTAAAGACGCCTGCAACTGATCCAGTTGTACGGAGGTCCACTCGTATTAAGTATCCAGTTGACAGGCTGAGATATGATGGGTATACAGCACATCACTATGCTTATATGGTCAAGGTTCTAGAGGAGCCAGAGCCCACATGTTTTGAGGATGCAGCAGGGCATAAAAATTGGGAAGCAGCTATGGATGAAGAGATGGCTGCCTTGGATGCAAACCACACTTGGGATTTGATGCCTCTGCCTCATGGTAAGAAGGCTATTGGCTGCAAGTGGGTTTACAAAGTAAAGCACAATGCTGATGGGTCTGTTAGCAGGTACAAGGCAAGATTGGTTGCCAAAGGTTTTGCACAGACATATGGAATTGACTATGAGGAAACTTTCAGCCCAGTTGCAAGGATGGCAACCGTGAGAGCAGTAATTGCTATGGCTGCTGCAAAGGGATGGTCTTTGCATCAGATGGATGTGAAAAATGCCTTCTTGCATGGTGACTTGCAGGAAGAGGTTTATATGATGTAGCCAGAAGGTTATGAGGATAAAGCACACCCCGGTTTTGTATGCAGGTTGCGCAAAGCCTTGTATGGCTTAAAACAGGCGCCGAGGGCATGGTCAGACAAGATAGGGCAATATCTTGTCACTATTGGATTTCAGATTTCCAATTCAGATTTTTCACTTTATGTGAAAAGGACAAACAGAGGGATTGTGCTTATAGTCATCTATGTTGATGACTTGATTATTACAGGTGATAGTGATGCAGACATTAATGAAGTGAAGCTGCTGTTGAAGCAGAAATTTGAGATGAAGGATTTGGGAGAGCTGCGTTACTTCTTGGGCATTGAGGTTATTAGATCCCCGAGTGGGATATGGCTGTTGCAAAGGCAATACGGTTTGGACATGCTGTCCAAATATGGGATGACAGGCTGTAAGCCTATCTCTGTTCCATTGGAGCAGAATGTGAAGCTCAATGCAGAGTCAGGTGAGCTTCTTGAAGATATTACTATGTACAGGCGCATAGTAGGTAGCTTGATTTACATGACTATAACCCGACCAGATTTGAGCTATGCTGTGGGGCTGGTGAGTCAGTTTATGCAGGCACCGAGGAAGCCACATTTGGATGCGGCTAGGCGCATACTGCGGTATGTGAAGTCCACATTGCATTATGGACTGTTTTATGAAGCTGGGTGTGCATTACAGGTACATGGATACACAGATGCTGACTGGGCTGGTAGTGTCTCAGACAGGAGATCTACTAGTGGTTTTATGTTTTCCCTTGGGAGTGGTGCCATCAGTTGGAGCAGCAAGAAGCAGCCAACAGTTGCCTTGTCGAGCACAGAGGCTGAGTACAGGGGTGCAGCAATGGCTGCATGTGAGGTAGCTTGGTTACGGAAGCTACTTGCAGATATGGGACAGTCAGTTCATGCAGCAGTTGTCATTCATTGTGACAACATTAGCAGCATCATGCTTGCTAATAACCCAGTTTATCATGCTAGAACGAAGCACATTGAGGTGCATTATCACTTTGTGAGAGAGAAGGTTCTAGCTGGTGAGATTGATCTTGTCTATGTCAGCACTGAGGAGCAGGTGGCTGATATCTTTACGAAGGCATTGGGTACCGAGAAGCTTCGCAGATTTAGGAGCTTGCTTGGTGTACGTGAGATGGATTTGAGCTTGAGGGGGAGTGTTGAGATATCAAGCTCTATCCCCGACATATCTCCTGGATGACTATCATTTATGTCACCGTCTATGTTAGTTGTACTCGTGGTGTAGTTAGACTACCACGTATGTTTTTGGTTTGGGTTCACATATGAACCACGTATTCTAGGTTTTGACATATAGGGTATTTCCCTCTTCTATTGTATTGTTGTTGTGTGCAAAAGTGAAGAAAGGCTTCACCCTCCAACCTTGTGTCCTCTCTCTTTTTGTGTGTTGTGAAGAAAGCTGAACTTGAGTCTCCTATCTCTCTCCCTAATTCTTTACAAGATATCCTTTGGAACAATGCAAGATAGTGAAAATGATGAGATTTTAAATTTAATGATGCAACTTTGAATAAACTATTACTTTGTACTTTGTTTTTTATAGTTGTATTGTTTTCTTTTACTACATTGTTTGAAAATGTTGAAAGGTTTGTTTGTTTTGAAAGAAACTTCATGAAAAGTGAGCTCATAAAGGCTTTCTTACAAGAAAAAATAGTGCAATAGTAAAAGAGCATGATATCCCAAGTGTGGTCAAATGCCATAATAATGGTGAGCTACTAGAATGGCATCTAGCTACTGCTGACCTCAAGACTATTAAATATATGTTTAATGTTGCACATGGAGCAAGTAATGTTGCATCCTTGTCCATTGTGCATGCAAACAAGAGTACCATTACAGGCAGGTAAATAGAACAAAAAGCAATGGGCTTGTGAACTTGCAAAGATAAATTAGACTAAGGCAATGGGCTTGTGAAAAGAACAAAAAGCAATGGGCTTGTGAACTTGCAGAGATCGATTAGTAGACTAAGGCACTGGATTGTGATGTTCCAGGAAAGATCCATCATGTAGCCCCATCCTTGAAATTCCTCTTGAGAGAGTACACATTTGTTCCCTTCATGCTATTGTCAGAATAATTGAAAAGCTGGTGCACTTGTATAATGATTGATGCATATAACTTAAAGCCCCAACAAGAAAGTGGGAGAATGATTGCAAGAATTAAAAAGGTGCTTTTAGATATGGGACTACACTCTGAGCAAGTCAAGATTACAAAAGATGAGAAAAGATCTCGAAAAACATGCAATGCTCCTTGTAAGCCAAGCTTTGGAGGTGTCAAGGCTTTAAAATTTCATTCTCTGCAAAAGAAAAAGAATGATAGGCTCAAACCTACTGATGAGTTTGATGCATGGCAAAAGCTACATAATGCTTGTTGTAACCAAGGGGGGAAGGGGACAAAAAGATTGGAAAAATCTCGAGTTTGGTTAGCTCTTGATAGCTTGGTACCTTTGCTACAAAGGAAAAGGTTTGAAGATGATGATGTGCACTATTTCATCAATGTTGTGAATGACTTTAGCCAAAATATGGAGATCTCTTGGGAAAGAATCATTTCACACAATACATGGTAATCTCTTACATGTTAAGATGTACGTAGTGATTGGTCCCATACTTATTAATTTGTTTTCTTGTTTTCCAGCACATTTTGTATGCCCATGCACCATACATTGCATGGCATTGTCAAAGTGTTGGAGTGTGGTCCACTCAGGGCATGGAAAGATCGCATTGGCAAGCACGTTGTGCATATAACAAAGCGACCCAACATGGAGGTGGTAGGGCTAAGTCGAGCTCGATGGTTCAATTGGTTCAATGGTGGTATAGGAATATCAAAATAAGAGCAATTGCAACACTAGTAATCAAAGCGTCCTCAATGTCCCATGCAGTGTGAGATGTTAATGATGAGTGTAGAAGAAGAAATACAATTCATCAAATGCAAGACAATATCATGCAAGGTGGGGTGTAACCCGTCATAGAGAAGAGTGCATATCGGTGGAGTCAGATGAAATTGATGGTGTAGAGTCTTCCAATGTGGATGCCCATTCATAAATTTCAAAATTTATTTGTAATTTTAGTTATGTGACATGCAGTAAAGTCAATGTATCAAGGCTACGAAAAGAAAAATTTTGAGTTGTTCAATGTAAATTATGGGTTTCTAGCTTTGGGTTGCACCAATTCTATGAGGGCAGTGGTGAAGGTGATGGAAATGGGAGAGAGGAGAAAATGGTGAGTGAGGTGGAGCATAAGGTTGGAAGGCATGGGGAAGAGGTGGTTGCAAAGAGGAGAGGGAGAAGCAAGGTAGAGAGGACAAGGAGAGGGTGGTGCGGCAATGAGAGGGAGAGATAGGGCAGAGAGGAGAGGGTCATAAAGGGAGAGGCAGAGGCAGGGCGGAGAGGACAAGGTCACAAAGGGGGAGGGAGAGGCAAGGGAGACAAGAGGGAGTTTATGTTGAAAGTAGGTATTTTTAAAGATTATGTTTTTGGGCCCTATATAAAGGAGTTAGGTCTCATTTTCATTTCATTGTTTAAAGAGCTCCCCCCTCCCACTTGCCCTTGATCCCCCCATCCCCCTCTCCCTCTCACACCCTCTTCCCCCCTCTCTCCGTCCCCCATGGCCAAGACAAAGCAAATGGCCAAGCAACTTGGCTAGTTTGCCACTGTTGAGATATCGAGCTCCACTCGCGATATGCTAGGGTGACTGTTGTGCATTTATGTCACCGACTTGTTAGCTGGAGATGCGGTTGGTACATCGCCCACGAATAATAGCTGGATGACAGCTATCCTTATCTACACTAGTTCGTGGCTCAGTTAGTATGCCACCTTAGTTAGTTGAGTTTGGTTTGAGACCCACATATAGGGTTCTTCTATTTCTTTGTACTGGAGTTCTTTTGGCTTTCACAACTAAGAAGAGGAAAACTGTTTTCAGCCTCCACCTTTGTGTGTATTCCCCCATTGTGATCGTGAGAAAGCCTCAAGTGAGACTCCTTCCCTCTCTCCCACAATCTTCACATGGTATCAGAGCCTTGTTCGTGGTAAGGAGCTCAAGAAAGCAAGCCAAGTTCATGGTGTCCTGGTAAGAGGACCAGTGTTGCTTTCCTATTTCGAGTTTGGGAGCAAATCTCTACAGGTAGCACAACCAGAAGTGCAGGAGTGCACTGTTTCAGATTAGAGGCCGTTTCGGGGCCCGTTTTGAAGGCGGAAGTTCTTCGTAGGCACTTAGAGAAAGGCCCAATTTTTTAGTGTGCGACCATTGCGCGGCTAGTCGGTGGAAAGGTGCTGCAGAAATTGCATCGTATGCCTGTGTGCAGAGATACTGGGAGTTGCAGATTCATGCCTATTGCGTGTTGATGCAAAATCGTCACTAGGAAGTGACTGTGTGGTGAAATACCACTCTCGTCGGTTTTGCAGATCTGCCCGTGTGAGGCAAAAGCTGTGTTTTTTGCAGTGACAGAATATTTTGCAGTGTTCTGTAATGGCATCTGATTCTCTTTCACAGATTGTCACTGAAAAGCTTGACAAGAACAACTTCCAGGCATGGAAGTTTAGAATGATGAATTTCTTGATGGGAAAAGGCTATTGGGAATTCATTATAGGAAATGAAGAAGAACCTGTTCTTCCTAATGTTCCCAGTCAACAGGAAATGCAGGCATTCAAAGGATGGCATGAGAGAGCCAGGAAAGTTATGTACTGGCTGTCTATCAGTATTTCAGACTCCATGATTGTGCATATTCAGGATGCAAATACGCCAAAGGAGGCATGGGATACTTTGGCAAAAATGTATAGCACAAATACGCAAGCCAGGAAAATGCAACTCAAACAGGAGTTGCACAATGTGCAGAGAGAAAATTTGAGCATAAATGACTACCACATGAAAGTGAAGAAAATTGCAGATGCACTTGCTTCCATTGGGTCGCCAGTGGATGATGATGATTTGGTTTCTGTGACCTTGAATGGTCTAGGAAAGGATTATGCACAGTTCCGAACATCCATTGCCGTTCGTGAAAACTTTCCTAATTTTGAGGAGTTGATTGCTCTTCTAATTTTTGAAGAGCAGAGAAATGGGGGTGCATCTTCTTCAGCAGGAACTTCAAAAGAAACTGTCTTCTACTCAAATGCTGGCAGAGGTAGAGGCAGAGGTAGAGGAGGCCGATCTGCAGGCCATGGTAGAAATCAGAATATGCAGCAAATGCAAGAAAACCAGTCCTATGCAGGAGGACGTGGTAACTCTAGAGGGAGGGGAGCCAAAGAGGCCGTGGTGGATGGCAGAGAAGCCAAAATGCAAACAGCAATGTTGAATGCTACTATTGTGGCAAAATGGGTCATATGGCTAAGGACTGCTATAAAAAGCAGAATGACATTATGAGTGGAAAATTGCAGCAAGGCAATTATGCATCTTCTAGCAGGCAGGGTGATGACCGAAATGAGCATCTATTTATGGTGCAGCATATGACCAATTCTGTGACAAGTGCAGAAGAACAAAATGATGTGTGGTATGTTGACTCAGGTGCGTCAAACCACATGACAGGTCATGCAGAATGGATGCAAGATGCAAGGAAGATGGAAAAGCCAGGATTTGTGGAGACTGGTGATGATACTGCACATCCTATTATGCAGATTGGCAAAATTCCTTTGTCTATGCAGGATGGGAAAAAGAAATACTTGTCTGATGTATTTCATGTCCCGAACATCACCAAGAACCTGGTTTCTGTTGGTCAGATGGTTGACCAGGGCTTGCAGGTCAGATTTAATCCTCATGGATGCTTTGTTGAGGATATGAAAAATAATGGTCGCTTGATAGCAAAAGGAAAGAAGAAGGGCAGGATGTTTATGTTGGATGCGGACATGCCTGAGTTGAGTGCAGCAATGTTTGCACATGGGACCGGTGTAGTTGCAGATATTGATATCTGGCATAAATGCATTAGTCATGTTAATATACAGCGACTTAAATCAATGCAAGCCCAAAATATTGTTGCACGATTGCCTAAATTCAAGGTTGCAGAAATGCACAAGGTTTGTGAAGCCTGTCAATTTGGAAAGCAGGCAAGGAAACATTTTCCTAGGCATGTTCAAGAGAGTAAAAAGCCATTGGAATTAATCCATCTGATGTGTGGACTACAAAAGCTGCATCTATTGGAGGCTGTCACTATTTTGTCACATTTATTGATGACTTCAGTAGAAAACTGTGGGTGTATTTTATGAAAAAGAAAAGTGAAGTGTTTGGGCACTTCAAAGTTTTCAAAGCTATGGTGGAAAAAGAAACAGGCCTGCAAATAAAATGCTTAAGGTCAGATGGAGGGGGAGAGTACCTCTCAAATGAGTTTGCAAGGTTCTTGCAGGAGCATGGTATAAAGCAGCAATATTCATGCAGTCATACCCCACAGCAAAATGGAATTGCAGAAAGGAAAAACAGGCATATTGGAGAGGTATCTTGGGCTATGCTAAATGAAAAAGATCTACCAGATTATTATTGGGCTGAAGCAGTTGCTACAACAGTCTATATAATGAACAAGACTCCCACTGCAGCAATACATGGCATGACGCCAGAGGAGATGTATACTGGTAGGAAACCAGATATTTCTCATTTGAAGATTTTTGGTTGCATTGCCTATGTCCATGTGCCAGATGAGTTGAGGTCCAAGTTGGATCCAAAAGCTGAGAAGTGCGTCTTTATTGGTTATTCTCTACAGCAGAAAGGGTATAGATGCTATAACCCTTCTACACGCAAGTTCACAGTGAGAAGAGATGTTGTTTTTTATGAGATGAGCAGCTGGTATAAACCAGTAAATGTGATGATTGATGTAGATGCACAAAATGGTAATGCTGCATAGAATGCACAGCAGCAATCACAAAATATCAGTGGACCTGGAGTGTCCTCTATCAGTGGTTCACATACTTCGCCATGGACAGGCAGATTGAGATCAGGAGAATCCCCTCAAAGCAATGCAGAGAGTGGTACGCAGGTATCACGAAAAGGAAAAGAGAAGGTAGATCAGCCCATGTTTGATGTGAATGCAGGTCACTCTTATGTGGATGGTGAATCCACTGGCTCAGAGCAGAGCATTGATGATGAGTTGGGTATTCCTTCTATTGTTACACCTGGAGTAAGGAAGACCAGGGATGTTTTGAGAGCACCTGGAAGTGAGCCTATTTTGCGCAGGTCTACCAGGGTTAGGTATCCTGTGGATAGGCTGAAATATGATGGATTTACAGCCATTCACTATGCCTATATGGTCAAAGTGATACAAGAACCAGAACCCACTTCTTTTGAGCAAGCCATGGGAAATGAAAAATGGGAGAAAGCCATGGATGAAGAAATGGATGCCTTGGATGCTAATGCTACATGGGAATTGGTGCCTTTGCCTAAAGGCAAGAATGCAATTGGTTGTAAGTGGATTTATAAGATCAAGCACAATGCAGATGGTTCTGTGAATAGATACAAGGCAAGATTAGTTGTCAAAGGGTATGCACAGACATATGGCATTGATTATGAAGAAACTTTCAGCCCAGTTGCAAGGATGGCAACCGTAAGAGCAGCCATTGCAATGGCTACATCAAAGGGATGGTCTTTACATCAGATGGATGTAAAGAATGCCTTCTTGCATGGTGATTTGCAAGAAGAGGTCTTTATGGAGCAGCCAGCAGGTTATGTTCATGCTACTCATCCTGAGTTTGTTTGCAGGTTGAAGAAAGCCTTGTATGGCTTGAAGCAAGCACCTAGAGCATGGTCTGACAAGATAGGACAGTATCTTGTCACTATTGGCTTTCAGATTTCCAAGGAAGATTTCTCACTCTATGTGAGAAAAACAGAGAAAGGGATTATGCTGCTGGTCATTTATGTTGATGATCTGATCATCACAGGTGATAGTGATGAAGATATCCTTCATGTGAAAATGCTATTGAGGTAGAAGTTTAAGATGAAGGATTTGGGAGAGCTGCGTTATTTCTTGGGCATTGAGGTGATTAGATCACCAAGTGGGATACAGCTCTTGCAGAGGCAGTATGGATTGGGACATGCTGTCCAAATATGGGATGATAGGCTGTAAGCCTATTTCAGTTCCTTTGGAGCAGAATGTGAAGCTGAGCACAGATGCAGGTGAGCTTCTGGAAGACCCTACTATGTACAGATGCATAGTAGGAAGTTTGATTCACATGACTATTACCAGGCCAGATTTGAGCTATGCTGTTGGGTTGGTAAGTCAGTTTATGCAGGCTCCAAGGAAACCGCATTTGGATGCGGCTAGATGCATACTCAGGTATGTGAAGTCCACATTGCAGTATGGACTATTTTATGAGGCTGGGGTTCAGATACAGTTGCATGGATACACTGATGCTGATTGGGCTGGTAGCATTTCTGATAGACGATCTACCAGTGGATATGTGTTCTCTTTTGGGAGTGCTGCAGTCACTCAGAGGCTGAGTACAGGGGTGCAGCAATGGCTGCATGTGAGGTAGCTTGGTTGCATAAGCTACTCTATGATATGCATCAGGCCAGTTGTCATTTATTGTGACAACATGAGTAGTATACATTTGGCAAAGAACTCAGTCTTTCATGCCACAGAACAAAGCACATTGAGGTGCATTATCACTATGTGCGGGAGAAGGTTTTACTAGGTCTCATTGATCTAGTTTATGTCAGCACAGAGGATCCGGTAGCTGACATCTTCACGAAAGCATTGGGCGCAGAGAAGCTGCGCAAGTTCAGAGACCTGCTTGGTGTGCAGGAATTGGGATTGAGCTCGAGGGGGAGTGTTGAGATATCGAGCTCCACTCGCGATATGCCAGGGTGACTGTTGTGTATTTATGTCACCGACTTGTTAGCTGGAGATGCGGTTGGTACACCGCCCACGAATAATAGTTGGATGACAGCTATCCTTATCTACACTAGTTCGTGGCTCAGTTAGTATGCCACCTTAGTTAGTTGAGTTTGGTTTGAGACCCACATATAGGGTTCTTCTATTTCTTTGTACTGGAGTTCTTTTGGCTTTCACAACTAAGAAGAGGAAAATTGTTTTCAGCCTCCACCTTTGTGTGTATTCCCCCATTGTGATTGTGAGAAAGCCTCAAGTGAGACTCCTTCCCTCTCTCCCACAATCTTCACAGCCACCCCTTCTGATAATAGCTCTGCCAGCAATCCACCACCTAGCCCACAATCCGTAGGAGAACCACTCCCATCATGGGAACCATCTCATCCTCAGAAGCTTCCACTGTGGAAGAATGAGAGGGTACTAGAAGACGAGGACACAGACACAAACATAGAAGAAGAGATGAATGAGGATGTTTGTCAACTGCAGGAGTAGAGGACTAAGCAATGTTTAGACCCGTAACGTCTTCCACGCGCAAGCCAACATTCTCATGGGCTCTTCTTTGCTGAAATACTCAATCATTGCTGCTGTCAACCTTGGCCAGCTTTGGCGAACGTCATTCTTTACAAACTCACCTAGAGAATTCTCTACAATCAAATTTCAGTGGGCGCTGATTTGATTCTCTTTGTAAAGTTGAGAGAAACACAACAGCACTTGAAGGCCACAAGATACTCATTTGGATTTTCTTCAACCCATCCACAAAACACGAGAATGTCAGCCATGCTTGGAAAATGGAAAAGAGAGAGACGAAATGAGCCTTATCTATGGGGAAAAATGAAAAGAGGTAGCTTGAACTGAAAATCACATGAAGATACATTCACAAAGCACACAGAAATACTACACAAGAAGAATTTTCAGCATAAAATAGCTCATAGACAATCTTAAAGGGACCAACCCTCATGATATCATAGCCATCTTTACTAGCGAGGGTTAGAAATGTGGCGCTGCATGAGGTTGTTCATCAAGGCAAACAAGAATGCCATGACAAATGTCAACAGTTGGAGAGCTTGCACATCACCTTCAACTTCTTCCAGTTCTTGTAGTCGCCATGCTATTTCTTTAAGGGGTGTGTGGTCTGGCATCCTTCTTTTGAGCAATATCCTTGAGGACCTTTTTGATGATCTTCTAAAGTCGGTAAACTCACATCAAGTATGCCCAACACTTAGTTTCATGATGACCACAACCTTTGCATTCCTTACAAATGATCACCCACCTTTGTGGCTTGCAGCTTTGTTGGGGTGGTGCTTCCACTCGTGTCATGCATGATTGAAGTACAAGCTTCTCGTGCCAAGAAATCAGCAACTATATTTTGAGCTCGAGGGATATGCTGAATTTTTTACCTCTTCAAATTGTTGGCACAGTTCCAATGCTTGTTGATGTCATGGAACCAAGCCTTTGCTCCGCACCTTCCACCTTCCACTAACTTGTTCACACACTAGTTGAGAATCTCCTTGCACCTCAAGTTGCTTGATGCGATGCTCTTGTGCATTTTGTAGCCCAAAAATGAGTGCTGAGTACTCAACTTGGTTGCATGTACTTGCAGGTGCAGACTTGCTATAACAATACTCCTCACCACCTGGCGAAGTAAGCTTCACACCCACGCCAGTAGCCTTGGTCGAAGGTTTGTAAGCTCCATCAAATTGAAGGATCCAAGATGTCATCACACCAAGACTAAAATCCAGACATCCCAAGTTTCTCGGTAGTCCAAGATAGGTAGAAGGAGAGGGTGGGGAGAATTCAATACTTTAGCCAAACATTTAGCACCAAATAAACTGGCAATCCTTTGTTGATAGTTTATCTTTAGACCAAAAAGAATTACAACTTGAAGCTCAAAATGAGGCACAAAGGGTTGATTAGGTAAAAATGGATTCCTTGGTCGAAACATTACCAACCATAGCCAAGGCCTAGAAACCTTTGTAGTGAGATTGAGAATAAACCATTCAAGACGAGCTTATCCACAGGAATTAATAAGCAGATGCGGCAAATCTCCCCCCAAGCTTGGGGAGCATCCCACCCTTCAAAGAAGGACACCCTTTTAATTACCTCCAAAGTAGCAAGTAGCTCGATCACCTACAATTAGTAGAATTGAAATCAAAGTTCTCCCAGTGTATCAGTAGTTCTTCACCTTGAATCATCCATAGTGTATCATCCCACCCATCGTCTCCTTGAGCAATGCACTGTACAACTAGTTGTTGCAGATCGACATGAAGATCCAAAAAGAGATCTCGCCCATTGGTAGTCGTAAGGTGTGGAGGACCAGGCACCAAATCCTTGAACTTGTCGAGAAGTGACATAAATATCTTCCCTCTTCATGTGGTGTGTGTCCGTGAAGTGAACTTAACAAATTCAGAATCTGTGATCTAGTAGGAGATATGATTAGAGCATGTGAAGTGAAGTACTTTTGCTTTTTATAGCATGTGAAAACTCCCTACGGTTAGAGAGTTATAGTTTTTGAGATTTCAATATATAAGCAAGAATCATTACATTTTCATCACTTCTTATCTGCTAGCCCAATGGTAAGTCTCCCTTTTGTGAAGGGGAGTCTTGGGTTCAAATCCCACTCTTTAATAAAAAGAGAGGAGAGGAGAGGAGAAGGAGAAGAGAAAGAGAAGAGAGGGGGGTGCGGGATCTGTTACAGTTTTGCAAAAACCCGAAAAAACAGTCGACAACTAGAAGACGTAGGAGCCTAGAAAAATGTCGTGATCTGATGCGCACGGGTGTACACCGTGGATGCACAAATGCACTCACGATAGCATAGATGTTATAGTTCTGCAGCTACGATTGGTACGAGCAGAAGATTCGCTAGCCAAAATACACGTGGGAATCGCAAGCAAAAAGTAGGCCGACTAGAAGCGTAGAAGTAGGGCAGTTTTGCAACCGTAGAGATAGGGAAGGCATGCGATTTGGAGGTGCAAAAGAAGAGAACTGCACACGGAAGAGGCCGTAGTGCTACACCCACTCATAGGAGTAATAGATTTTATACCACTAGCTGTGGAGATTTTGATCCCAGCAGCCACACCATTTCTATTAGCCAAAAAAGAAATGAGGACCAGAGGCTAGAGGCTAAGCATGGCAACACTCGAGGGCCATAGAGGAAAGGAGAACGTGAGGGCAAAATGTTATCATGAGAGAGGAAAAGGAATTAGAAGGGGAGGGAATGAAGAGGGAGACTATGATATAAGGGGAAAGGGAGAGGGGGAAGAGAAGTGTGTACATGATGGGAGGAGGAATGTAAAGATGGAGACATCAAGGGAAGAGGACCATGCTTTATTTTGAAAGGGAGGGAAGGGAGAAATCAAAGTACTAGCTAGGTGGCTTTACAAGAATGAGCGTGTCTCATCAAGAAATAGCCCCCTCCTTTGTAGCCAAGAGAGAGGGTCTCTCCCAATAAATGCATCCTCCAAATGCATGGTGTGTGTGGAAGAGTCTCCCATGTGGGCTAGGTGGTTATGCACTCTCAATTGTGTGCAATAATGCTTGGCCACATTTTTCCACATATATCAACTCCCATATCCCAAGTCTATGATACTCCCTTGGTCTCTTCCCAATTTTATAGTACATTCAAACATCTAGGAGGACAAGTGGAGGGTTGGCACAAGGAATCTTGCCACCTCATCCTACTTTCCCCATTATTTAACTTGCATCCTTGGACTATCTATACCTCCCCCACATGGGCCTATCCTATATGGAGGGAATAACCCAATATAATATCCATCTCCACCTATTTTATATTACTTCTCCCATGGACTTTGAGCCATATCTCACTAAATGCAACCTAGGTGGAGGGGTGGCACATGGAGGAGCCATGCCACCTTACATTTTATAATATTACTACCATGGATCACACCTTATGGGTCCTCTTACATGGAAGGGTGGCACATGGTCATGCCTTGCCACCTCAACCCTGGGCCCTATGCACACCATATTTTATTATACTATTGCCACACATACAAACAAACACACATATTAATGTCTTTTTCCTTAGACAAATTTATTCATAACAGTTGCTAGACAAGTTCCAATGACTGGGTCTTGTCAATGGTTGTATAGGTCGGTTGTGACTAGGGTGGCATTTGTTCTGCTTGGTCATGCACTGAATCTTCTTCTGAGCTATCACTTTGGACCATGAATGCCTGTGGTCTCCATGGTTGAGAGGATATAGATGGTTACAAACTCTGGAGGGGGTCTCATGGTTGAGGCAGTGGGCTCTTTCTATGCATCCTCTTTAGTGGTGGCATCTTTTCTAAACCTGCATCCATGTGCATGTAGTGTACCATTGATCATTAGATTGCTGGTATGACCTTTTTGTGTGTGTGTGAGAGAGAGAGATCTTATTTTTATACATGCTTTGAGAGTGTGGAATGAAAGTGTGTGGTACAATTATTCATGCAATCATTTATGTGTCTAAGCGAAAGCGTGTGAGTGCACGTGACCTAGTAGCTAAATAGGGACTAACTATATGCTTTTTTTGTTGGGATTTTCATAGGGCAGCTAGAACTCAGTCATCACTTCTAAGCCCTATGTAAAATTGATTGATGCTATCTATATATGCGAAGACGTACATATGCAAGTGAGTGCTCATGATATAATCTAATCCTAACTAAGGAAGACTTGGTTTCCCAAATCTTTGTTTTTGTCGGGGATGGCTTGTGTGTTGATGTAGTAGCACTTCAGTCGGCTCCCATTTATTGTTGTGTTGAATTGGACTCCATCCAGTGTTTCTAGTAGCACAGCTCCGATGGGATTCATCTTTCGTACTCGGTAGGGTCCTTGACCTAGATACTTCAGTTTTCCCTTGTGTACTTTGGCATTGTATAATAGGATTAAGTCTACAGGTTTCTATTAAACCATGCCTTTCTTCTACGTTTTTCTATTGTCATGGCATGGTAGGCAACTAGTCTTGTCTCTGTATGCTTCTCCAACTGATAGAGCCTTTCTTTCAAGGATTCATGGTCTCCCATGCATTCTTGTACTACGATGCATAGACTTGGTATTACAAATTTGAGTGGGACAATTTCAATGGGACATCTGAATTGGGTGATCACATTTTCGTATAAGAATCTTGCTATGCATCTTCCTTTCTGACTCGCTTTAGCTTCATCCCACTTTGTAAAGTAATCAGTGATCACAATGATGTAGCATGCATGTGTTCCTTTTGATGCTAGATGTGTGGGACCCACATAGTCAATCCCCCATTTTTCAAATGGTTTTTGCACAACAATTGGTGTTAGGGGATTGAAGTATTTGTGTTGTGGTTTAATAGTCCGTTGGCATACATCATAGTCTTTTACATATTCAAATCTGCCCATAGTGTTGGCCACCAGTAGCCTACGAGGAGAAGTTTTCTTGCTATGGCTTCCCCTTGGAAGTGTCCTCCTACAATGCCTTCATGGACTTCACTCAGGATTGGCATGATCTCATGAGGCATTACACATCTTCTTAATATCTAGTCCTTTCCCATCTTGTACTATTGTCCTGCAATGAGTTGACAGGGTGCAACCTTTAGAATCAATTTTCTGGCATTTACTGCTTTCATGTCAGGGGGTGGTCTTCCTACCATCAAGTACCCAATGATATCTCCGCACCATTCTAGAATAGCATCTATTTGAAATAGTGTGGCATCTGGTAAGTCGTCTTCTACTCCAGTGGCTTCTTCTCCTGACTAACTCGAGACATGTGGTCGGTAATGTAGTGTTGGGCACCTTTGCAGACTACTGTTTTGAAGTTGAATTCTCGAAGCAAGAGTAGCCATCTGGTTATTCTTCCTGTTGTACACGAACGGTTCACAAGATAAAGCAATGCTTGATGGTTGGTGTAAAAGACAAAATCATTTGCCAGTAGATAGTGCCGAAGTCATATATCAAATCGAATGACAAGAGCCAATTTAGATGGTTTTCATGTCCATTCTCCATATATCAAAATTGTATGCATCAATATATACATATATGCATCAACGTATACATATACATACACACACACACACACACACATATATATATACATACACACACACACACACACACACACACACACATATATATATATATACATACATACATACATACATACACACACACACACACACACACACACACACACACACACACACACACACACACACACACACACACACACACACATACACATATAGATATATATGTATGTATATACATACATATATACATAATTACATACATACAGCAAAATTAGGACCCCATTGGTTGCCTATTTCATGCATTTTGTTGTCTCATGAGCATAAGAACAAGCACTTGTGTTCCTTACCTTTCTTTGCAATGGGGGTCTTGATTTTGGGGGAGGTATGCCAAAAATTGATAAACACCATTATTTGATGAATATAGTTTTAGTTGATGGAGAAAATGGACATGAAAACCATCTAAATTGGATCTTGCCATTTGATTTGATATATGACATGACCCCATTCGGATATGCAAGTCCAAATATGCGGGGTGCTACTTTTAGGACCTAAATGCCTAAAATAGGCAGCGCATTAATGCGCTCCCTACTTCAGGCATTTAGGCCTCAAAAGTAGGACCCCATTGTGTTGCCAATGGGGTCCTACTTTTGAGGCCTAAATGCATGAAATAGGCAGCGCTTAATGCGCTGCCTATTTCAAGCATTCAGGCCCTAAAAGTAGGACCCCGTATCTTTGGACTTACAAATCCAAATGGGGTCATGTCATATACCAAATCAAACGGCAAGAGCCAATTTAGATGATTTTCATGTCCATTTTCTCCATATATCAAAATTGTATGCATCAATATATACATATATGCATCAACATATACATACATATATATATATATACGTACATGCATATATATACATACATACATCAAAAGTAAGACCCCATTGGTTTCCCATGTCATGCATTTTGTTGTCTCATGAGCATAAGAACAAGCACTTGTGTTCTTTACCTTTCTTTGCAATGGGGGTCTTGATTTTCGGGGGTATGCCAAAAATTGATCAACAACATTATTTGATTAATATAGTTTTAGTTGATGGAGAAAATGGACATGAAAACCATCTAAATTGGATCTTGCCATTCGATTTGATATATGACATGACCCCATTTGGATATGCAAGTCCAAAGATATGGGGTACTACTTTTAGGGCATGAATGCCTAAAATAGGCAGCGCGTTAACGCGGTGTCTATTTCATGCATTTAGGCCTCAAAACTAGGACCCCATTGGCAACACAATGGGGTCCTAGTTTTGAGGCCTAAATGCATGAAATAGACAGCGCGTTAACGCGCTGCCTATTTTAGGCATTCAGGCCCTAAAAGTAGGACCCCATATCTTTGGACTTACAAATCCAAATAGGATCATGTCATATATCAAATCGAATGACAAGAACCAATTTAGATGGTTTTCATGTCCATTTTCTCCATATATCAAAATTGTATGCATCAATATATACATCAATATATACATATATGCATCAACATATACATATACACATATACATACATACATACATACATACATACATACATACGTACATACACACACACACACACACATTAATACATACATACATACATACATACATACATACATACATACATATATATATATATATATACACACACACACACACACACACACACACACACATATATATATATGCATGCATGTATGTATGTACATACATATATACATACATACATACAAACATCAAAAGTAAGACCCCATTGGTTGCCTATGTCATGCATTTTGTTGTCTCATGAGCATAAGAACAAGCACTTGTGTTCCTTACCTTTCTTTGCAATGGGGGTCTTGATTTTGGTGGGGTATGCCAAAAATTGATCAACAACATTATTTGATGCATATAGTTTTAGTAGTTTTAGTACACATACATGTGTGTGTGTGTGTACATACATACATGGATGCATGCATACATACATACATACATACATATTGATGCATATAGTTTTACTAGATGGGGAAAATAGGCCCCACTCTGATTTTTGTGGAGAGACACAACTAGACAAATAGCGCAAGTCCAAGGGGTTGCTAGGGACACCCCCCCGGCAAATGGAGATGCCCGGTATGCAATTTTAGCACCAATTTTGGGATGTAAGCTGCATAGTCATGTTGAAAAAAAGTTGTCAATTCTTGCATTAAATGTAGGGTGGTGAATATATCCTATTCCGTCATGGGGCCAGAGAAGACGGAGGCAAAAAATTGAACCTCCAAAAAGACTTCTTTTACCGGTCTATGGGGACCGGCTCTTACTAGTGTTGAGAGTGGACAAGACAGCTACCATTGTTGTGATATGGGAATCTCCCAGTCTGCAATTTTAGCACCAAGTTTGAGATGTAAACTACATAGTCAAGTCCAAAAAAGTTGTGTCAATTCTTGCATTAAATGTAGGGTGATGAATATATCCTATTTTATCATGGGGCCTGCAGAAGACGGAGGGAAAAAATTGAACCTCCAAAAAGACTTCTTTTACCGGTCTATGGGGCCTAGCTCTTACTAGCATTGAGAGTGGACAAGATAGCTACCACTGGTGTGATATGGGAATCTCCAAGTCTCAAGTTTTGGGGTACATGAAATTAGATCATGCTAATGGTAACTCTAAGAGGTTCCAAAGGCAGGCAACATTCTTCATCATAGCTAACTCAAATGCAAGGTAGTGAAAATGCCAGGAGAGTTGCTAGGTAGCATTGATTTTGGGAAGGGATATGATGATACTTTGTTGTGTTATGTAGGATATTAATTTCCATTAAATTTGGGACATGTTAGATATAACTTCATAAAATCCTAAGTCATGAAATTAATACATTACAAGTTCAAGCATAAATAATAGTCGTGAAGTTGATGCATTAAATATTCAAGCCTAAAGAAGAATTAATTAAGACCTAATGCACCATACTAGAGACTTTGGCCTTACCCTCATTCCATAGACTTGCCAACATAAGGCCAAAATTTTCATTCTTAAGAATTTGTGGAAAGACCTTACATTTGGCCCACTTTTGGCGAAAAAAATTTCATTCTAAAGAATAGGTGGAGTGAAATTGTGTTTGATAAATACAAATCAATAGAGTTTGGTTTGAGACCCACATATAGGGTTCTTCTATTTCTTTGTACTAGAGTTCTTTTGGCTTTCACAACTAAGAAGAGGAAAACTGTTTTCTGCCTCCACCTTTGTGTGTATTCCCCCATTGTGTATGTGAGAAAGCTGCAAGTGAGACTCCTTCCCTCTCTCCCACTATCTTCACATGGTATCAGAGCCTTGTTCGTGGTAAGGAGCTCAAGAAAGCAAACCAAGTTCGCAGTGTCCTAGTAAGAGGACCAATGTTGCTTTCCTTTTTCGAGTTTGGGAGCAAATCTCTGCAGGTAGCACAACCGGAAGTGCAAGAGTGCACTGTCTCAGATTGAGACACCCTTCGCGGTGTGGCGAGAGGGCATTATATGCTGTGGGATAGGCGAAGCCCTCAGTGACTTTATTTTTCTGATTCGAGGCCATTTTGGGGCCCGTTTTGAAGGCAGAAGTTCTTCGCAGGCACTCAGAAAAAGGCCCTATTTTGGCTGTGCGACCATTGCGCGACTAGTCGGTGAAAAGTTGCCACAAAAATTGCATCATATGCCTGTGTGCAGAGATATTGGGAGTTGCAGATTCATGCTTGTTGCCTGTTGGTGTAAAATCGTCACTAGGAAGTGACTGTGTGGTGAAATACCACTTTCGTCAGTTTTGCAGATCTACCCGTGTGAGGCAAAAGCTGTGTTTTTTGCAGTGACAGAATATTTTGCAGTGTTTTGTAATGGCATCTGATTCTCTTTCACAGATTGTCATTGAAAAGCTTGACAAGAACAACTTCCAGGCATGGAAGATTAGAATGACGAATTTCTTGATGGGAAAAGGCTATTGGGAGTTCATTACAGGAAATGAAGAAGAACCTGTTCTTCCTAATGTTCCCAATCAATAGGAAATGCAGGCATTCAAAGGATGGCATGAGAGAGCCAGGAAAGTTATGTACTGGCTATCTATCAGTATTTCGGACTCCATGATTGTGCATATTCAGGATGTAAGTATGCCAAAGGAGGCATGGGATACTCTGGCAAAAATGTACAGCACAAATACGCAAGCCAGGAAAATGCAGCTCAAACAGGAGTTGCACAATGTGCAGAGAGAAAATTTGAGCATAAACGACTACCACATGAAGGTGAAGAAAATTGCAGATGCACTTGCTTCCATTGGGTTGCCAGTGGAAGATGATGATCTAGTTTTTGTGACCTTGAATGGTCTAGGAAAGGATTATGCACAGTTTCGGACATCCATTGCCGTCCGTGAAAAATTTCCATATTTTGAAGAGTTGTTTGCTCTTCTAATTTCTGAAGAGCAGAGAAATGGGGGTGCATCTTCTTCAGGAGGAACCTCAAAAGAAACTGTCTTCTACTCAAATGCTGGCAGAGGTAGAGGCAGAGGTAGAGGAGGCCGATCTGCAGGCTGTGGTAGAAAGGGGGTAGAAATCAGATTATGCAGCAAACTCAAGAAAACCAGTCCTATGCAGGAGGACGTGGTAACTCTAGAGGCAGGGGGAGCCAAAGAGGCCGTGGTGGATGGCAGAGAGGCCAAAATGCAAACAGCAATATTGAATGCTACTATTGTGGTAAAATGGGTCATATGGCTAAGGACTGCTACAAAAAGCAGAATGACATTATGAATGAAAAATTGCAGCAAGGCAATTATGCATCTTCTAGTAGACAGGGTGATGACAGAAATGAGCATCTATTTATGGTGCAGCATATGACCAATTCTGTGACAAGTGCAGAAGAACGAAATGATGTGTGGTATGTTGACTCAGGTGCGTCAAACCACATGACAGGTCATGCAGAATGGATGCAGGATGCAAGGAAAATGGAAAAGCTAGGATTTGTGGAGACTGGTGATGATACTGCACATCCTATTATGCAGATCGGTAAAATTCCTTTGTCTATGCAGGATGGGAAAAAGAAATACCTGTCCGATGTATTTCATGTTCCGAACATCACCAAGAACCTGGTTTCTGTTGGTCAAATGGTTGAGTAGGGCTTGTAATTCAGATTTAATCCTCATGGATGCTTTGTTGAGGATATGAAAAATAACGATCGCTTGATAGCAAAAGGAAAGAAGAAGGGCAGGATGTTTACGTTGGATGTGGACATGCCTGAATTGAGTGCAGCAATGTTTGCACATGGGACCGGTGTAGTTGCAGATATTGATATCTGGCACAAACGCATTGGTCATGTTAATATACAGTGACTTAAATCAATGCAAGCCCAAAATATTGTTGCAGGATTGCCTAAATTCAAGGTTGCAGAAATGCACAAGGTTTGTGAAGCCTGTCAGTTTGGGAAACAGGCAAGGAAACCTTTTCCTAGGCATGTTCAAGAGAGTAAAAAGCCATTGGAATTAATCCACTCTGATGTGTGTGTTGAGATATCAAGCTCTACCCCCGATATATCTCCTGGATGACTATCATTTATGTCACCGCCTATGTTAGTTGTACTCGTGGTGTAGTTAGACTACCACGTATGTTTTTGGTTTGGGTTCACATATGAACCACGTATTCTAGGTTTTGACATACAGGGTATTTCCCTCTTCTATTGTATTGTTGTTGTGTGCAAAAGTGAAGAAAGGCTTCACCCTCCAACCTTGTGTCCTCTCTCTTTTGTGTGTTGTGAAGAAAGCTGAACTTGAGTCTCCTATCTCTCTCCCTTATTTTTTACATGGTATCAGAGCCTTGTTCGTGGTAAGGAGCTCAAGAAAGCAAGCCAAGTTTGTGGTGTCCTGGTAAGAGGACCAGTGTTGCTTTCCTATTTCGAGTTTGGGAGCAAATCTCTGCAGGTAGCACAGTCAGAAGTGCAGGAGTGCACTGTTTCAGATTGAGAGGCCCTTTGCGGTGTGGCGAGAGCGCAGTATATGCTGCGGGAAAGGGCTAAGCCTTCGGTGACTTTATTTTTTTGATTTGAGGCCGTTTCGGGGCCCGTTTTGAAGGCGCAAGTTCTTCGCAGGCACTCAAAAAAAGGCCCTGTTTTTCGCTGTGCGACCACTGCGCGGCTAGTCGGTGGAAAGGTGCCACAGAAATTGCATCGTATGCCTGTGTGCAGAGATATTGGGAGTTGCAGATTCATGCCTGTTGCCTGTTGATGCAAAATCGTCACTAGGAAGTGACTGTGTGGTGAAATACCACTTTCGTCAGTGTTGCAGATCTGCCCCTGTGAGGGTTTTTGCAGAAGTTTTGCTATTTGCCCTTGTGAGGCATTTGCTGTGTTTACAGGTTGCTGTTGCAATTCGTGATTTGTAAAATGTCTGAGAATCTGTCTACCATTGTCAGTGAGAAGCTTGACAAGAACAACTTCCAAGCATGGAAGTTCAGGATGACAAACTTCCTTATGGGAAAGGGAGTTTGGGAGTACATCAGTGGTGAAACTGCAGAACCAGTTTTGGGTACTGCTCCCACTCCTGCTGAATTGAAGGCCTTTAAAGAATGGCATGAAAAAGCCAGAAAATGCTTGTATTGGCTGTCTGTTAGCATTTCAGATTCTATGATTGTGCATATACAGGATGTAGAGACGCCTAAGGAGGCATGGGATACATTGGTGAAGCTGTATAGCACAAATACCAAAGCACGAAAGATGCAGCTAAAGCAGGAGTTGCACAATGTGCAAAGGAAAAATTTGAATATAAATGAGTATTCCTTGAAGGTGAAAGGCCTTGCAGATTCTCTTGCCTCCATTGGAGCACCTGTTGATGATGAGGACTTAGTGTCTGTGACCTTGAATGGTCTTGGGAAAGATTATGCACAGTTTCGGACATCCATTGGAGTCCGTGAAACATTTCCTGATTTTTAGGAACTTATTGCTCTCTTGCTGAGTGAAGAGCAAAGGAATGGTGGTTCAGCCACCTCAACTTCTCAAGAGACTGCTTTCTACTCGAATACAGGTAGAGGCAGGGGTAGAGGAAGAGGCTGTTTTGGTGGCCGTGCAGGAAATCAGAACCAACAGCAACAACAGGAAAACCAGTCCTATGGAGAGGACGTGGTAGTTCTAGAGGCAGGGGGAGCCAAAGAGGTCGTGGTTCATGGCAAAGGAACCAGCAAGTAAATAGCAGCACAGAATGCTATTATTGTGGAAAGCCTGGACACAAGGAGAATACATGCTATAAAAAGTAGAATGACATCAAAAGTGGGAAGTTGCAGCAAAGCAACTATGCATCATCAAGTGGGCATGGTGACGACAGAAATGAGCACCTTTTTGTGATGCAGCATATGGTTAACTCCATGTCAGGAGATGCTGCAGCTTGCAATGATGTTTGGTATGTTGATTCAGGTGCCTCTAACCACATGACCAGTCATGGTGAGTGGTTTCATGATGTTAGAAATTTGGATAAGCCAGGTTATGTTGAAACAGGTGATGATACTGCGCACCCAATTACGTAGGTTGGTAAAGTGCCATTGGCTATGCAGGATGGCAAAACGAAGTACTTGGCAGATGTACTTCATGTTTTAAAAATCACTAAGAACCTGGTTTCAGTTGGCCAGATGGTTGAGCAAGGTCTGCAGGTTAGATTTAATCCTGATGGATGCTTTGTTGAGGACTTGAAAAATAAGTGCCGCTTGGTTGCGAAAGGCAACAAAAATGGCAGAATGTTCACCTTGGATGTTGATATGCCTGAGGTGAAAGCTGCTATGTTTGCGCATGGGAGAGGTGTCATTGTAGATATTGAGATATGGCACAAGCGCATTGGGCACGTGAATATACAAAGGCTGAAATCTATGCAAACGAAAAACATTGTTGCAGGTTTGCCTAAATTCAGAGTTGAGGGAATGCAAAAGGTATGTGAAGCATGCCAAATGGGTAAGCAGGCCAGACATGCATTTCCCAAAAATGCTAAGGTGAGCAGAAGACCTTTGGAAGTGATCCATTCAGATGTTTGGACAACCAAAGCTGCTTCTATTGGTGGATGCCATTATTATGTGACGTTTATTGATGACTACACTAGGAAGGTGTGGATTTATTTTATGAAGCACAAAAGTGAAGTGTTCAGCCATTTCAAGGCTTTTAAGGCCATGGTTGAAAAAGAGAAAGGTGTGCATATTAAAGTGCTAAGATCTGATGGAGGGGGAGAGTACTTTTTAGAAGAATTTTGTGAATATCTGAAAGAACAGGGAATTCAAAGGAAGTACTCATGCAGGTCTACCCCTCAGCAGAATGGGGTTGCAGAAAGGAAGAACAGGCATATTGCAGAAGTAGGACGGGCGATCCTAAATGAGAAAAACATGCCTGATTATTTTTGGGCTGAAGCAGTAGCAACTGCTGTTTATATTATGAATAGAACCCCCACTGCAGCTGTTCATGGCATGACGCCTGAAGAAATGTATACAGGCCAAAAACCAGATATTTCTCACTTGAAGGTATTTGGTTGCATAGCTTATGTTCATGTTCCTGATGAGAAGAGAACAAAGCTAGATCCAAAGGCAGAAAAATGCATCTTTATTGGATATGCTCTGCACCAGAAAGGGTATCACTAATATAACCCTTCCACCCGCAAAATGCAAGTGAGCAGAGATGTTGTTTTTGATGAAATGAGCAGCTGGTATGCACCAACTGTTATGGTAGGAGATGCAGATGCAGGAAATGGGAATGCTGCAATAAATGCAGAGCAGCAATCTCAAGCCTTGAGTGGACCCAGAGAGTCCTCTACTAGTGGATCTAATGCATGGACAGGGAGATTGAGATCTAGTGAATCATCACATGGCAGCCCTGATAGTGTTGTGCAGGTATCACATAAGGGAAAAGAAAAAGTAGACCATGCTCCAGTGTTTGATGTGTCTGCTGGTAGCTCTCATGTTGATGGAGAGTCAAGCGGCTCTGAAATGAGCCTTGATGAGGAACTTGGGATTCCGTCTGTTGTTACACCTGGTGCAAGGAAAAGCAGGCATGATTTAAAGACTCCTGCAACTGATCCAGTTGTACGGAGGTCCACTCGTATTAAGTATCCAGTTGACAGGCTGAGATATGATGGGTATACAGCACATCACTATGCTTATATGGTCAAGGTTCTAGAGGAGCCAGAGCCCACATGTTTTGAGGATGCAGCAGGGCATAAAAATTGGGAAGCAGCTATGGATGAAGAGATGGCTGCCTTGGATGCAAACCACACTTGGGATTTGATGCCTTTGCCTCATGATAAGAAGGCTATTGGCTGCAAGTGGGTTTACAAAGTAAAGCACAATGCTGATGGGTCTGTTAGCAGGTACAAGGCAAGATTGGTTGCCAAAGGTTTTGCACAGACATATGGAATTGACTATGAGGAAACTTTCAGCCCAGTTGCAAGGATGGCAACCGTGAGAGCAGTAATTGCTATGGCTGCTGCAAAGGGATGGTCTTTGCATCAGATGGATGTGAAAAATGCCTTCTTGCAGGAAGAGGTTTATATGATGCAGCCAGAAGGTTATGAGGATAATTCACACCCCGATTTTGTATGCAGGTTGCGCAAAGCCTTGTATGGCTTAAAACAGGCGCCGAGGGCATGGTCAGACAAGATAGGGCAATATCTTGTCACTATTGGATTTCAGATTTCCAATTCAGATTTTTCACTTCATGTGAAAAGGACAAACAGAGGGATTGTGCTTGTAGTCATCTATGTTGATGACTTGATTATTACAGGTGATAGTGATGCAGACATTAATGAAGTGAAGCTACTGTTGAAGCAAAAATTTGAGATGAAGGATTTGGGAGAGCTGCGTTACTTCTTGGGCATTGAGGTTATTAGATCCCCGAGTGGGATATGGCTGTTGCAAAGGCAATATGGTTTGGACATGCTGTCCAAATATGGGATGACAGGCTGTAAGCCTATCTCTGTTCCATTGGAGCAGAATGTGAAGCTCAATGCAGAGACAGGTGAGATTCTTGAAGATATTACTATGTACAGGCGCATAGTAGGTAGCTTGATTTACATGACTATAACCAGACCAGATTTGAGCTATGCTGTGGGGCTGGTGAGTCAGTTTATGCAGGCACCGAGGAAGCCACATTTGGATGCGGCTAGGTGCATACTGTGGTATGTGAAGTCCACATTGCATTATGGACTGTTTTATGAAGCTGGGTGTGCATTACAGGTACATGGATACACAGATGCTGACTGGGCTGGTAGTGTCTCAGACAGGAGATCTACTAGTGGTTTTATGTTTTCCCTTGGGAGTGGTGCCATCAGTTGGAGCAGCAAGAAGCAACCAACAGTTGCCTTGTCGAGCACAGAGGCTGAGTACAGGGGTGCAGCAATGGCTGCATGTGAGGTAGCTTGGTTACGGAAGCTACTTGCAGATATGGGACAGACAATTCATGCAGCAGTTGTCATTCATTGTGACAACATTAGCAGCATCATGCTTGCTAATAACCTAGTTTATCATGCTAGAACGAAGCACATTGAGGTGCATTATCACTTTGTGAGAGAGAAGGTTCTAGCTGGTGAGATTGATCTTGTCTATGTCAGCACTGAGGAGCAGGTGGCTGATATTTTTACGAAGGCATTGGGTACCGAGAAGCTTCGCAGATTTAGGAGCTTGCTTGGTGTACGTGAGATGGATTTGAGCTTGAGGGGGAGTGTTGAGATATCAAGCTCTACCCCCGATATATCTCCTGGATGACTATCATTTATGTCACCGCCTATGTTAGTTGTACTCGTGGTGTAGTTAGACTACCACGTATGTTTTTGGTTTGGGTTCACATATGAACCACGTATTCTAGGTTTTGACATGCAGGGTATTTCCCTCTTCTATTGTATTGTTGTTGTGTGCAAAAGTGAAGAAAGGCTTCACCCTCCAACCTTGTGTCCTCTCTCTTTTGTGTGTTGTGAAGAAAGCTGAACTTGAGTCTCCTATCTCTCTCCCTTATTCTTTACAGTGTGGACTGCTAAAGCTGCATCTATTGGACGCTGTCACTATTTTGTCACATTTATTGATGACTTCAGCAAAAAACTTTGGGTGTATTTTATGAAAAAGAAAAGTGAAGTGTTTGGGCACTTCAAAGCTTTCAAAGCTATGGTTGAAAAAGAAACAGGCCTACAAATAAAATGCCTAAGGTCAGATGGAGGGGGAGAGGACATTGTCTTCATCAAATGCCACACTCATTCCATTTCTTGCAAACTGGCTCAATGATTGCATTTTATATCATGGGGAGTATGCAAGTTTGGAAATGTGTCCCAAGTGCAATGAAAGTCGATGGAAGTTAAGTGGCAAGTCAAAGGTTCCTAAAAAAATATTACGACACTTTCCTTTGATTCCATGACTCCTTAGACAATACAGTTATGTAAATTGTGGATCTTATATTTGACCTTATGCTATTAGATGTTGACATGCATTTTTATGCTCTAATATCAAAAAATTTTAACAAATCTCCTCTTATTTCCAAAAACATGAAATGGCATGTTGGTGGAAGAAGTCAAGATGGCTTATGTAGGCATCCAGTGGATTCATTAGCATGGAAGCATGTGGATAGTACATGGCCAGAAGTTACAAGAGAGATAACAAATGTACAATTAGCTCTTGAAATTGATGGTGTGAATCCATTTTCAGATCTATGTAGTGTGTGGAGCACTATTAGCCAAAAAAGAAATCAGGACCAGAGGCTAGAGGCTAAGCATGGCGACGCTCGAGGGCCATAGAGGAAAGGAGAACATGAGGGCAAAACATTATCATGGGAGGGGAAAAGGAATTAGAAGGGGAGGGAATGAAGAGGGAGACTTTGACACAAGGGGAAAGGGAGAGGGGGAAGAGAAGCATGTACATGATGGGAGGAGAATGTAAAGATGGAGACATCAAGGCAAGAGGACCATGCTTTATTTTGAAAGGAAGGAAGGGAAGGGAGAAATCAAAGTACTAGCTAGGTGGCTTTACAAGAATGAGCATGTCTCATCAAGGAATAGCCCCCTCCTTTTATAGCCAAGAGAGAGGGTCTCTCCCAATAAATGCATCCTCCCACATGCATGGTGTGTGTGGAAGAGTCTCCCATGTGGGCTAGGCGGTTACGCACTCTCAATTGTGTGCGATAATGCTTGGCCACATTTTTCCACATATATCAACTCCCATATCCCAAGTCTATGATACTCCCTTGGTCTCTTCCCAATTTTATAATACGTTCAAACATCTAGGAGGACAAGTGGAGGGTTGGCACAAGGAATCTTGCCACCTCATCCTACTTTCCCCAATATTTAACTTGCATCCTTGGACTATCTATACCTCCCCCACATGGGCCTTTCCTATATGGAGGGAATAACCTAATATAATATCCATCTCCACCTATTTTATATTACTTCTCCCATGGACTTTGAGCCATATCTCACTAAATGCAGCCTAGGTGGAGGGGTGGTACATGGAGGAGCCATGCCACCTTACATTTTATAATATTACTACCATGGATCACACCTTATGGGTCCTCTTACATGGAAGGGTGGCACATGGTCATGCCCTGCCACCTTACATTTTATAATATTACTACCATGGATTACACCTTATGGGTCCTCTTACGTGGAAGGGTGGCACATGGTCATGCCCTACCACCTCAACCTTGGGCCCTATGCACACCATATTTTATTATACTATTGCCACACATACAAACACACACTCATATTTATGCCTTTTTCCTTAGACAAATTTATCCATAACAGTTCCTCGCCCAGGTAGGGAATGCACAGCATTTCCATGCCTAGGTCCATCATGCACAAAGAAGGGCTTGAGGTAACACTTGTTAATTACCTTATTGCCATATGGCTCATGCAAGTCCTGAACTTGTACAGACCCATTGCTACATTCCTTGATGACTTTGGTCCATAGTGGCAGAAACTTCTTATCCATTTGGTGGTCTAATCTGTTATCAAAGCATAGCACAACATCCCCCTCAGCAAAGTGTCTTTCACATCCCTTGCAAATCTTAGCATCCAAGCGGGCCTTTTGTCGATTCTTTTGTATCTCTGTTTGATGTAGGGCAAGGCGTCGAGTTTCATCTAGCTTCTCAAGTTGCACCAACCGGGCCTCTACATGTTCATCTTCTATCATCCTCTATTCTTGTGCCAATCTCAAAGCTGGACTCTCTATCTCTAGTGGTAAAACGGCCTGAGTACCATATATCAAATTAAAAGGAGTGTGACCTATAGATGTTTTATGAGTGATGTTGTAAGCCCATACGGCTTTTGTGACTTTCTGATCTCACTGGCTCCTGTTGCCTGTGGCCATTTTTCCCATGGTTTTACAAAGGAGGCCATTGGTCCGCTCTGTTTGACCCATGGATGCTGTATAATAGATGCTAGAAGTGCGATGATCAATACCCATGCGATCCATGAGTAACTCCACTGCTTCATTTAAGAATGGATGTCCTCCCATGGTCGGAGACTATATCCATGGGTGTCCCAAACCTTGTGCAGATACGTTCAAATATGAAATTTGAAACTGCCTTACCATTTGCAGTGGGGAGGGCGATAGCTTCAGCCCACTTAGTGACATACTGAGTGGCTACCAAAAAATACTTCTTTTTGCAGGCAGTCATGGGCAAGGGCCTGACAAAATCTATTCCCCACTTCTGAAATGGATGGATGGACATCACTGGGTGATGTTGCCCAAGATGCAAATCCTTCCTACCAAAGAATTGGCATGGTTCACAGGTTTTGCAATACAAAGTGACATCCTTGAACAAGGTCTGCCAATAGTATCCAGCATGTAAAATCTTCTTAGTTGTATAGTCACTGGCATAGTGGCCTCCACAAAATCCATCATGACAATGCTTCAATACCTTAAGTACTTCATCTGCGTCAATGGCCCATCTTAGTTTGATGTCACACAAACTGACCTGCAAAGTCACAAATACCATAAAACATGCAAGAAAAGAAAAAACAGATGCAGGTTTGGATTTTCGAAACCATCGATGCACAAAACATGGTGCTTAGTCCCCGATCACAACAACAAAGCCTTGACAACCCCAAAAAAAACTACAAGACAATCTCTACAGCAATGAAAGATGAGAAAATTAAAATGTTGGACTTTGATATGTTCCTCAATATCTATGTCTCAAATTGATTATATAATTGCATTGCAAAGCAGCGTCTCGCAACAAATAATTTTCTTGGAAAGAGAGCCAGAATACATAAACACAAATAATTTTAACCCATCTCTAACAAAATTATGGGGAGCAAACACCGACGTGCAGTTTTTCTTAAGCCCTCATGGTGCAACATCATATTGCACATCGTACATTACAAAGATTGATAAAGAAACAAACATTGCAGTGAAAAAAGCAATTGGAAATTTTTTAAAGCATGGTGTTCCTACAAATGAGTGTGTCAGGAAAATTGGAAACACAATTTTGAACACAACACATTAGTTCCCAACAAGCATCTTACCTATGCCTTTCAATTCCCCCCACAAGTGCAACTAGAGAGTTTATGTAAAATAATAGAAGCAATCTAGAGGAATGAACTTTGCTATGAAAACAACGTGCACAACTTGAAGAACTCCATCTAGAAAGCACCAACATTTTCTTTGAGGATATCATCACTAAGTATACACAATGAGACCAAAACTTGCAAAACAATTGTGTGGCATCTTTTGTGAGCCATTACACAGTTAAAAAAGGAACCACGAAAAAAAGAAAGCATGAAAGAATAATAAGATTTAATAACTACAATAAAACACAAGACCCAAAAAACTACTACAGAGAACTATGCTTGTTGTACCTACCTTTTGGTTCTATAGATCATTCTCTTGGCTCAAGTTTTCAAACCTAGAAAGACATGTACAAAGTCAACCAGGACAAAATTGACATAAACCAATCAGTTTTCCAAAAAACATTGCCATACTGATCAACATCAAACACTCACATTATGACCATCAAAACAAGCTCAATTGATGAACGAGTTATGGCCTCCTTCGAAAGGTTTGACCTTGCAAGAGAAATGCTTGCAACAAAACAACCAAAGAACTATCATGTTTTTCAGCAACTCCAACAAGAAACTTTAACGAACAAGCTTTTGCTGGACAACATTCTATTAAAATAAAGAAAAAAACCAAAAGACTCTTTCCACTTATTCATATCTGGAAACACAGGAGCTAGTAAAACCTTTGATGTGATGGTCATCGCTGAGGGGCTCTTACGATTCCATTCTCACAATGACACATTAGATGTGGAGCTCTCGAAGGTGTTACTATTGGATTACACTAGCAAAGCAACATGAGCAATTGGCAAAAACACAATACATGCAACACTTCACTTACCACTACTTACAAGCATGTACACAAGCCTCTCAGAGTGAAAAAACTGCAAAATTTGTCCACTCAATACAAAAGTGTGTAACTATTAGTGATCAATGAAATCTCTCTCCTTGGCTTGAACACGCTCCTTGCAGCATACATGCGCATGCATGAAATTAAGCACAACAACGACAAATCTTTTGGCGATGTTGACATTCTTTTTTGTGGGGACTAGGCTAGCCCAATAAATCAGCCTTGGGTTTTTGTAGACAGTCATCCACAAAAACAATGCTAGGATGTTATTGGCAATCACGCGTCTAATAGTATGAATTAAAAGATCCTATGCCGAACAAAACGTGTCATTCTTGCAAGTACTAAATAGGATCTGCATAGGCTCACAAACTGACATTGACATTCAAAACCCTAACAATAACCACTTCAAAGAACCACCCAAAAAACACACAATTCTACATTTGTTCTTCAGAAACAATGCAAAGGACAAGCACAACAAGTATGTATTCAACATACTAGAAGGGGACTCACACCTGCTAAAAGCAATTGATGTTAGACACAAAACTTGCAACAAAATAGTAACAATCCCAACAAATCACAAGAAAACTTGTGGCCTTTAAGCCCAACTACATCTCAAACTATGCATGATTATTGAAGTTTGATCCGGGAATCTTGATATCAATGACGGCATTGTGAATGGTGATGATGGCATAATTAAAGGGTCAAACTCCCTAAAACAACCACTCCTTGCATGGATATAATTCAATGACAAAGTCACAAGTGCAAAAACTCAATATGAGAACAAAGGCCTATACACTGACATTCTACCAACATCATGGACACCAATAACACAAGTCCTCATGAATTTCAAATTGGCAACAACCAATGCAATACAATCACAAGAAAACAATTTCCAATCAAGCCTGCAGCCACTAGAACAATCCATTGCTCCCAAGTACTAACAATGGAAGCCCTTGCTTTCGACCTTGAAGGGATCAAAACACATGACCTAGTCTACACGGCACTATCAAGGGTACGTTCACAAAAAAATATCTACTTCCTATCCACATTAAAGCAAAAACAAATAAAAATAGACCCAACAGTAACACACGAAATTATGAGATTATGTAAAGATCGTGCTTGGATGTTCGATCAAACTGATTTCTCTGCCAATGACACGATAATAGACACTTTACAAAGTCTAAACACGAGATCATTAGTATCCCACAAAAAAGACTTATCATGTTCAAAAATCATCCTCGCTACCACTATTTTATGTCTGCAAGAAACTCATTCAAAAACACTACCAACTCTATGCTTACCGGAATTCAACAACATTGCAACAACAGAAGGACTAGGCCTTGCTACATACTACAAACCAAACCTTTCAATGCTACAACAAGAAGCCTTATCTGTATAAGGCAATGAATGATTGCTTGCAATATTGGGAACACTAGTGATTGCAATATTGGACACATACAAATCACAAAAAGAAAAAGCTAACACACTAATCCAAATCATACAATCAATGCTGGGCATGGTAATTCCAATAACTACTACATACGTCATGGGAGACTTCAATATCGACTATCAAACCAACACAATTGCTATGACAAAAATTCAACAACTAATGTCCAATTAAAATATCATACAACTAATAACAACATCAACAACAATCTATGGATCTACCATTGACCACATTTGGACCAACAACCCAAGCGAAATAGCAAACTAGGGCACAAACTTCATATATTGGTCACACCACTCACTACTATACACGATTCTATCCATTGAATAAACTCTAGTCAAAAAAATTATTTAAAAAAAAAACTTCTTAAGGCAGGCCTACTGAAGTACCTTCAACTTGTTTTTTTTACAAGCTCAAATCTTTGTAGCCTAGATTATTGTCATGGCTACTCTATTTTAATTCCATCATGTGGAAAATTGGATCAGCTCCATCAGATGCATATGGAATCAAGTAACTACATAAGGATCTACTCCTTGGAAAAGAAAAAATGGATTAAGAATTTACCTCTCTCTCTCTCTCTCTCTCTCTCTCTCTCTCTCCTTCGTCTTCCTCTTCCTCTCCCTTTCTTTTTAAAATTTCTTACTATCGTGGTCCTTCTCTCTCCCCTCCCCCCCCTCTCTCTCTCCCCCCCCCCCCCCCCTTCCCTTCATCCCTTCCCCCTCCCTTTCCCCCTCCATCCCATCTCTCTCCCCCTCTCCCTTTTCCTTCTTTCCCTCTCCATCCCCTACATCAAGATGGGTCATTCAAAGGTGCATGCTTCACTTGCTATGCAAATACATCTTAAAAAGCCTTTGTAACTATTGGAAGGTCTTTATTGGCACCATTATAAAGTCCTTTGAGATTTTACCACAATATTGAAAAGCTTGGTCAGGGCACAATGTACATATTGCAAGACGAGGAAAGAAATGGCACAGTATTGAAATAGCAACAGCAGACACTTTTCCAATGTATGTGGCGGGAGAACAATGAGAAGAAAGAAGACCTCTTGCAAAGCAATGCAGTAAGAAGTGGTTGCGAATGTGGTATGCATTCGATCTTTGCCATTGGAGCAAAGAACACAAGCTATGGTCTCACATTTGGTGGGAGAATTTGAGGCAACAACATCAGACCATTCAAGTGAATACTAGTCTTGAGTCTTCATAAGCTTTAGCTTGCACCTAAAATTTATAGAGTGACCTAAGTTTTATTCAAAAAAACGGGTCAAATATGTGTTTTTTCAATTTAAAATCGAGTAACAAAATTATCCCTTTATAAAAAAACTAGACCTTAATTTGTAGCTTGTATTCGGATGAATACTCCTATCATTCACATTCTTGCCTACCTACGTATTAGTACCTCCAACACTTAATAACTGTGTTGATAAACACCTTTAAGAGTTTTGGAGCTCAAAAACTCGAAGACTTAACAAGGGTGCCAATCAACACCTTTTAGAGTTTTAGAAAGCAACAGTGGTAAATTCTAAAAGGACTTTATAATGGTGACAATAAACACCTTCCAATAGTTACAAAGGCTTTTTAAGATGTATTTGCAATGAGTGAAGCGCACACTTTTGAATGATGCATCTTGATGTAGATGGAGGGGGAAAGAAAGGGAACATCAAGGGGATGGAGGGGCAAAGAAAGGGAAAGGAGGAAAAGTGAGGGGGAGGGGGAGAATGGAGGGGGAAAGGGAGGGAAAGGGAGGGGGAAGGGATGAAGGGAAGAGAGAGAGAGAGAGAGAGAGAGAGGGGGGGGGGGAGAGAGAAGGGGAAAGGGAGAGGGAAGGGTGAGGGTGATGAGAGGTAAGGAAGGGGAGGAGGGAAGGGGTTCTCACGCTACCACAACAGTAAGAAGTTTAGAGAGAGAGTATTGTTAGACTCCATCTTGCAGAGTCAGTTTATTTCATAGTAGTAAATGAGCAGACTACAAAATATTTGTCGAAGAAATTATGTGCCACTTATGAGAAGGAAACTGCCTCTAATAAAGTTTACCTCATGAAGAGGTTGTTTGAGTTGTAGATGAAGGAAGGGGTCTCCATTGCTTCTCATTTGAATGAATTTAATATGATTTTCAGCTAGCTTTAGGCTCAAAAGATGAATTTTGATGTGGAGATTAAGGCAATATTTCTCGTGTTCATTGCCATCCTCATGGGATACCTTCCGTACAACTACCAGAAACTTTGCACCTGGTGGAGAATTGAAGTTTGATGATGTTGTGGGTAGCTTGTTGGTCAAGGAGATTAGACAAAAGTCTATGGATGGCAACAAGTAGGATGCAACATTAAATGTTCAAATGGGTAAATCATAGTTCAAGGGGAAGTCCCAAGAAAGAGGTAAGTCTTGTAGCAAATATAGGGCTCGCAACATTGAGCATTACCAATGTGGCAAGAAGGGCCACATGAAAAAGTATTGCTACAAGCTGAATAGGGAGAAAAAGGATAAGAAAAGTAATGCAACTTGGGGTGCAAATAAGAAGGAAGAGAGTCCAAGGAAGGACAAAGGAAAAGCGAAGACCAGGAGATCAATGTAGTCAGTGAGACAATGGCATTCCCTTCATATGTAGTCTACCCACACTATTGCTTTTACCACTTCAGATGATGCATATTACCAAGGTTGGATTTTGGATTCTGGTGCTTCACTCCATGTTACTCCCCATAGGGAATGGTTCTCCACTTAGAAATTTTTTAGGAAGGGTGCAGAAACCAATGTAGAGGAGACATAAGCAAGGGCCTTGTAGGCACAAGAGCAAGCTGAGGCCACTACAAAAATGGTTGACATGGAAAGGCAGAGAGGAGAAGAAGGAGAGAAGCACATCAAGGGGCTCCGAGATAGGCTTGAAGATATCAGAATGGATGGGGATATTGCTGTGAGAAGGAGCTAGCAATGATGCAAAAGCATCTTGAAGATCAGAGAGCCAAAAAAGAGGCTCTTTCCAAATGGCTTTGCAACATTGAGAATACATTAAACATTGAAAAAGTCTAGATGATGGAGGAACTGAAAAGGGAGAATGTAGAAAACCAGAGTGGTGATGCAAGAGCTATGAGAGAGCTTCAAGGCCAAGAAAGATGGGGTAGAGAGAAGCCACAATGGAGAAGACAACGAGGCAGCTCTCTAGGCCAAGAAGGATGAAGAGAGTAGCCCCAATGGAGCAAGTTGTAGAAGCCACAGTGGAACTTGTTATGTAGAACCATTTTTGCAATTTTGGAAAGTTAAGGATAAGACCCTACAACAAGATGATGATAAGGTTGTTCACGAGCTTGTAGTGGCATTCAAAAGTTTTGAAAAGTCGTCCGCCATCATGAGAGATTTCAAAACTAGATTGAAAGTCTTAGAAATGGCACATCTTGATGCTATTGATCAATTCAAGTAGCTGAAGAGATGCTGAGGGAATCTGATGAAGCTATTGCATGGAGGGAGTAAAGAGTGGAGCAGCTAAAGGAGAACATTCGTACCCTTAGGATGAGGGAGGAAGGAATCAAGAAGAAACTTCTTCATGTATAGAGTCAGACTGTGGTATTGATGACCAAAATAGTTAGATCAGATGCTTATCATGTTATGCAGCAGGGTCCGAAATGAATGGTCTACCATACCTCCATCATAGATGACTACATGATCCGATGGCCTACGTACTCCCACCCTATGCATATTTTTTTCTTTGGGGTGTTTGTGCATGCAAGCTCGGTATGTAGAGTATGTAATGTGCCACTGCCCTATAGAGTATGTAATGTGCCACTACCCAGGTCATGTGCATATTTTTTTCTTTGGGGTGTTTGTGCATGCAAGCTTGGTATGTAGAGTATGTAATGTGCCACTGCCTATGACTACAAAGAAAATGAGCCTTAAGGGAGGAACCAGCCCCCTTTAGGAAAGGAGCAAGAAGGGACAAGCCTACAACTAGGGAGCTTAACGTAAGGAAAGAGGGAGCGACATCAAGGGAGGGGCTAGGCCCTTGAAGGGAGGAACCATCCACTTTCAAGAAACGAGCAAGGAGGTTTGGGCTTGCAATCAAGGAGCTCAAAAAGGCAACATGCTCAAAGCAATGTGGAACCAGCGCCTGAAGGGAGGATCCAGCCCCCTTCAAGAAAGGAGCAAGGAGGGTTGAGCCTACAATCAGGGAGCTCAAAAAGGCAACCTGCTCAAAGCAATGTGGAGCCAACCCCTAAAGGGAGGAACCATGAAGGAGCAAGAAGGGCCAAACTTTTAATGAAGGAGCTAAAAAATGTGGCATGCTCAAAGGAATGTGGAACCACCCCCTTAATGAAAGGAGCCTTTTAGATGTAATCTATGTAATCTATTAATGTTCTCCAAAGTTTACTTGGGTAATGTATCTATTTTAGGATAGCACTTTGTAGTAGCAATGCGATTCGATTTAGTATAGCACTGGTTGGTTGCAGCTCGAAGGTTAGTTGCACACTAGGATATCAATTGCCACCAGCACGGTGGTTTGCTTCTATTATTACAAGATGAATGGCATACAATTCATTCGTTTAGGATTTATGGTCACCAGCCAAGTGGCTGAAATATGACAATAGATAAAGAGAACCATCGTAAAGGGGACTGTTTTAGTATAGCACTTTGCAACAATTTTAGGATAGCATGGCGATAGTGTAGGATAAGTGGTCGCCAACTTGGTGGTTGGTTGCACACTAGAATACTAACTACCATCAGTGCAGTGGTTGTTTGGGATATACTAAAAACAAGCATGGGATTTACAAAACAAGCCCCATTCAATTTTTGAAAGGGAATCCAGTGAGCATTTTGTATACATACCTCTTGACTAGTCTCCACTGGCCATTTATTTAGAGACGATTGGCATTGTATAATACTTCTCAATGTAAATTCATTCTTGACACTTCTCCATGTATCTAGCTTTATTTTTTTATGTAACATTTCTTAACGTAAGTGTAGTTGTTTATATATATATATCCAATATTAAAATATTTCCAAAGTGATTGAAGTGATGTTTTCTCAGCTATGTGACTAGATAGTTCCCTTTGACAAGCCAAGGATCATAATGTGAGATGAAATATTTTGATTAAATTGAGTTGAATATTTGAAATAAAGTGGTTGGATAATGCTAATGAGAGAGGAGAGATGTTGTTATGATGATCGGTAGCACAAAGTATGGTAGGAGAACTCTTTGAGTTTGGATAGTGTCCTTTAAAGTCAGACAAAAGATTCCAAATATTTACATATATCTATATGTCTGTATATATCCAATATTAAAATAGTTCCAAAGTGATTGAAGTGATGTTTTCTGAGCTATGTGACTAGATAGTGTCCTTTGATAGGCCAAGGACCATAATGTGAGATGAAAGATTTTGATTAAATTGAGTTGAAGATCTGGAATAAAGTGGTTGGATAATGCTGATGAGAGAGAGGAAGAGATGTCACTATGATGATGGATGTCAGTATGATGATGTCTATATGTATCCAACATTATAGATATTTCCAAACTGATCAAAGTGATGTTGTACCAAGCTCCAAAGTGACCGGAGTGATCCAACATTATAAATATTTCTAAAGTGATCAAAGTGATGTTGTAAAAAGATCGTTGAAAGTTGCATGCTCTTCAATGCAAACTAGCTGCATGATCTTCAATGCAAACCAATGAAGAAACATAGATGGAAAGCCACATTAGCAATGACATTTCTTCAGCCTATCCTTCGGAAGATGAAGCCATTTCACAATGGTTATCACGGCAACCCGAGATTGTCTTACATGAGGTTGATTTATTGGAGGAGGAACTTAGTGTTCCACAATATCGACCCAAGATTGTCATGTGGAAGAAGGGTCTCATTCGAAAGATGGATTGATTGGCAAGAGGAACCATGGGAAGGACATCAATATTATGCGGACCCACAGTTTGCAAAGTATGTTGCAAAGTATGAGAGAGAGAGAGAGAGAGAGAGAGAGAGAGAGAGAGAGAGAGAGAGAGAGAGACCCAAACAGAACTTCACCCCACTTCAAACACCCCCCCCTTCAACATCTGATGCATGCCACATGTTGCCAACTTGTGGCGCATGTTATATGTGTCACCCCCCCCAAAAAAAAAAAAGTTTAATTTTTTAGGAGGGGGGGAGGATTACCAAAAAGCGAGCGGAGAAAGCGAGCGGAGAAAAGCGAGTAGCCCCAAATAAGCGAGCAAGATTAAATAGGTTTCAAGCAAGCGAAAACCTCATCCAGCATCTTATTCCTCTCAATATCATTGGAACAATTGATGTGATCATAAGCAAATTAAACATATTCCAACAATGAAGGCATGCCTAAAACTCATAATTAACTTCTCTTTCATCCCCATACTATCACATTTGAGTCATTGTGGAGAGGTAGAGACACAACAATACATAAAATTTATAAAAAAAGCAAACACTACTCAGATTGAACATCCACACAACAAGATAATGATAGATCACAAGGTAGAATATATGACTGAAAATATGTAAACATGATCATGTGCTACATATACATATCATGTCTTTTATGCTTGCAGAAGATCATCCATACATTCGATCCAAAAACATGGAAACAGAACTAACTATGTCAAAAGAAAAAAAACACATTTTCATCATAAGGATTAATTTTGCTTAGTGAAAATACCTATGTTATCTGGACAATACCATACTTTTAAAAACTTAGGAAGCCAAAAAAGGATTTTAGCCCTCCATACTTCTATTATGACAATGTCTAAATGATAGTTCTATCGGAACTAGAAATGAATGCATCTAACCACTATATTGAGTGCTCATCCAGTATCCTTTAGACTATTATGTTAAACTCAATACGTGACCACAAAATCAAGCATAAGAGGAGCATGATTCAAGTGAAATAATTGGCAAAGACACTCTGTAACTAGTATCCTATGGCATCTAATAGAAAATATGCACCAGGCATTAACAAGCTTCTATTTCCACCCCTACGAGCAAACTCATATCCTGTAGTATGAAAAACTTTAAGGAAAACATTGCACTTAATGCATCAATTAAGCCAGTGACTACTCATCATGCACAATCGAACAATCATCAAGGAAAGTCTAGTTAAGCAAGTTGAAGCAAAAAACAAATATCTATTCGGATCTATGTTGTGGTGTATTCGCCAACCATGAGTAGCAACAAAAGAACCTATGAAAAAAGAAAAATAGGGATTATGCCACTCTACCATGATCACTTCCATGCTACAAATAAGGGAATACATAGTCGTTTTAGGGTACTTTTAGGGTTCATTCCCAACCACTAAAAAGAGAGCCAATGCTATCTATTTGTATTCATAAAATCTTTATGAACATTATCATGTTCAATATAAGGATAGGAGCCACCTCAATGGGTAGTCTTAAACAAATATAAATACTATTCGAATTTGAACCTTATGCAAAAGATTTTTTTTAAACACAAAGTAAAACTTAATTATACATACAGATGGGAATCAGGTCACCATTGTAAGTATGTATTTAGTAATTAAGTTGAAAATATTCCCTTAGAAAAATAGCTCAATCAACATAGTACCCATACTATATATTAAAAATTTACAAGATCTCATTCATACCATTAGATTGTTTTCATCACTTGTCATAAGTACTAACCTCAATTGGCATTATGTATTTGGGTCAAAATAGTTTTTAGTATAGGATATAATGGAGCAATACATTTATGTAATATTTATTGATCATAGTTTCTAATATAGGATAAAATCGAGCATAGAGTAATGTTGTCATTCAAAAATGATAATATACCTTCTTTGACCATATACAAGTATCATGCATTCATAAAAAAAGTTAGTCATAAACTGCAATATAATGTGCCCATAATGCATGTACATTAAATCTTCACATGTTACAATGTGAGAAAGGGAATAATTTAACTATGAAATCAAGGATCAATGTAGGAAATGGTCTTCTATGCACACATAAATGCTAAGGGTCCATCTAATACAATATTGGAAATTGATGTGAGTATAAGTGTATGCATCCATCAGTGATGTATATGAGTACTCGTATGCATCCATTTGTGATGTATATTGTTGTACTAATCCATGGTGCTTTACGGCTTGAGTTCTTTGTAGCACAATTAATCACAACAATGTTGTATTTTTCAAAAGAAAAATGCCATAAAAATTTCATGCTGCAAAACACACACAAAAAAATGGCATTTGTAGCACTAATCCAAGCATTTCCTGCAAGCAATCTGGTTGCCCTTCAAGATTGCCTCTTGCCTCCTCACCTCCTTGCTTCCTCACCTCCTCACCTCCTTGCTTCTTTCCCTTCTCACCTCCTTGCATAATGCTTGTTGCTGGCAATTCCAAGGCTATCCCTCCCCTCATTGGCCAGCTCCTCTACTCCTCACGTCATCCTTCCCCTCATTTTGATGTCTCTAATGAATAGCTTGGGGGTCTTGTTTTTGGAGGGGGGAAGCATAAGAATGGCAACACATTAATGCGCTATCATTTTTCATGCTTTTGCCACCAAAAAACAAGACCTACAAAGCCCTTGCTTAAACTTGAATGAGCCTCTTGATTTTGGGCATGTTAAGCCATTTTTGACCATTATACCCCCAAAATCAAGAGGCTCATTCAAGCTTAAGCAAGGGCTTTGCAAGCATTGCAAGTCCAGTAAATGCAATCAATCAGATTAGGAATTGGCAAACTCCATTTGAGAATGGTCAAAAATACTTTGTCTTTGAATAATGCCTTGGATCATGGGATGGGGTCCCATGAACCTGTTGCCTATGATGATGAATGGTTCTGCCCTCGACTAAAGGTGACGTGTGTAGTAGTAAAAGGATAGCCCTCATGGAATCTCTAAGGGGTCTTGATTTTGGCCATGATTTGCACATTCTAGCACGTGAGCCATACATCAATTTCCAACACTTGAGGCATATAGTGGCTTTGCCTATGCAATGTTTCTAGCTGCAATCCAAGCATCAAGCAATCTCATATTCTGTATCCAGAGACATCATGAGGGGTAGAGCCTCTTTTTGGTAGTCTCACTAGCAATATGTATTGAAAAAAAATGTACTCCAGATGCGAGCAAACGGTCTACTCCATCTCCAGCAACTAGTTTGAGACTCCAAAGGCTCTGGCAACGAAAAGCTCGTGTTTTAGTTTTCAACAGCAACTCTCCTCCGAATGGCCAACGATGGAGAAGATGACGAAATCTTAAAGATTCCATCAGCACCTCAAAAGATTTTGGTAAGCCAAATCATGACACGTGGCATATCCTATCTCCTTGCCACATCAGTAGCCTCATTAGTCTACCATGTCAGCATCAAGTTGGTCATATGCCACATCATCTTATCTACCACATGGCAGATAAGCCTCTCAATTCTTGACATGTGGCACGAATGCCACATCAGCTCAGTAGTCCACATCATCTAGCCATGTCACCTCTGCCACATCACCACTACCATGTCATCAAGGACACATCACCACTACCACATCATCAAGGACACGTCACTTGCCATGTGATCAGGGACACGTCACCTACCATGTCATCAGTGACACATCATTTGTGCCACATCATCTGCCACATCAAGTATGCCACATCATCTACCACATCACCTGTGCCACATCATCTATGCCAGGTTATCATTGCCACATCATCTGTTGACATCATCACCTGTGCCACCTCAGTAGTGCCACCGTAGCTATCCAGTCAGCACTGACCTCTGTAGGCACACACAGTGCTCCTTAGTCACTACATGTGACCACTCCTGCCACCTCAACATAGGGCTCCATTGGCACACCTCTTGCTAGGCACACTGCCACATCATCACTGCATGTAACTCACAATGACACATCATCATTGAGCACCATTTGCACTCCTTTTGCCCCTCCACCTAGATCAAGTCGTATCTCTTGATCCAGGAAGAATTTGAGGGTGCTCCAAAAAGGAAAGTCACTCGTTTTTTCATGCTCTACACATTGTTACATCACACGCACATTTCGGCACAAGTCACATTCACATTTGAGCCTCGCCGACAAAACCACTTCCTTCATGCACATTTGCCTCTACATTGATGCATTTGACCCAGCACTTAAAAAGAACAAAAGAAAAGGAATTATTTGCTTTTCTTTCATCGATCGAAGGTTGGTATACATCTAGATCAGAGTAGACTAGATTGCCATAGAGGGGATGCTTTGAATTTCCCCAAGTTTCCAATCTAAGCCATGCCCAAAATTCTTGACTAGTACCTACTCGGAGTCAGTCAATACACTCACATATGGTTTCACATCATTATATTACCTAAAACCTTATGTTGATTAGTTCAGTGAGTAGACTTCAAAGAGTACGGAGGCATTGCAGATTGTTTCAGTCGGTAGATAGCACTTGATTTCACACACACATGCCACCATTATAAAGCCTATTCGGCTATCTCAAGGCATCGTGCACATCATTTCAGCTTTGTAAAGCCTCTTGGCTATTCCTGGCATCTTGGATATTCTCGACATCATTGCCACAAGCCTTGTAATATAGATCAGATTTTATATATTGTAGTCCTATCTTCACCGATGGTTTAGAGATTTCACTTGCCATAGTCAGTGTATTTGCAGTTGATTCATACATAGATTTTCACAACACTTTTGACTATTTCTTGCACCATGTCGACTAGCAACCTCAATTTGGAGGCATCTCCTAAGCTTGACAACTCCAATTATGGTAAATGGAAATACGGAATGGAGACCATTCTTGTACTTCAGGACAAATGGCAGTTTGTCAATGGATCTACACCAAGAGCATTAGACAATCCTGCCACCAGTAGCTCTACTCCATCTGTTGTCATAGCACCAGCAACGCGATCTACAATGGCATCTACAGCTACACAAATAGTTTTCGCACCAGTAGCAGATCTTGCCATTGCCCGAGTTAAGGCAGAATGGGATAAGAAAGACAAGTATGCCTATCATCTGATCAAGCAGAATGTGTAAGATGTCATGCTACGATAGCTCAACATAGTCAAGACATTGAAAGAAGCATGGGATATGTTCGCAGCTCTCTACGAGTCCAAGAATACATCCAAGATTCTCACACTGAGAAACTCGGGGGGGTCACTATGTATAAACCCTCTATATCACGTGCGTTCAAGGCCTATATTTAAAGTCCTTTATCTGTAAAAAATTTCATTAATAAAATGTACCCCTTCTCTATACAAATCTGTAAATTTTTTCCAAAACTATTTTAAATAGTCCCTTATGTATATTTATTTCTGTAAATTTTAGAAATTAAAAAAATCCTTCTGTTGAACTCACGTGATAGGGTTACATATGATGAGTGACCCCCCCGAGCTGAGAAACTAGATCAAATAGAGTTCCCGCAACAGCAGTGAAACTGGTCATGCTTATGTACTCCGCATAAAAGACTACAACAATCAACTTGCAGTAGCAGGAGAGACTATGAACCCCACAGAAATGGTTCAAGTCATCCTTAATGGACTAGGAGAGGGATACGAGAATCTAGTCCAGAGTATTGCCATCCAACGGCAAATTTCAACATTGGAAGAACTTCAGTCGAACTTTAGTCAGTCCTACTTGGAGAAGCACTTAGGACTCAGGCCATTCAAGCACGTAAACATCATTCTAATGATTAGGCATTCACAGCTTTAGACAGAAGCAAAGGCAAAGGCAGAGGCAGAGGTAGGTCATCTCAAAAAAGTGGTCATCATCAGCAACAAACCCAAAGTCATCATTAGCATCAGCATCAGCATCATCCTCAGCAACATTAGAATAAAGAGGAAATCATTCCACCCGAGGAAGATTTCAAGGATGAGGGAATGCATCTACCAACGTGTCAAACATACAGTGCAACTACTATCACAAGCTTGGACACTATAAGAGACATTACTGCAAGAAGGAGTATGAGGGAATTCTCGAGGCAGAGAAAATCATCATGGTGGACATTCTATTCACAATCATTTTGCAAATGAACATGGCAATATGTTTCTTGCACACGAGGAATCGCATTAGACTGATACAGTGTACTCAGACACACTGATTTCAATCCCAAAGAGGATTATAGCTATCAAGTCGACCAAGTGGAACAGGATCCTTGGTACATCGACAGCGGTGCATCATCTCACATGACAAATCATAAGGAATGGTTCACAGAAATGAAGCCATTAGAAGGACAAAAAAATTTCATCTACAGAGCAGACAATACATCGAATCTAGTTCAAGGGACAAGTGTTATCCCTATGAACAATTTCACTGGTATGAAAGGATTAGTGAAAGATGTGCCGCTATGTTCCGAAGCTCAGCAAAAATCTTTTGTCAGTAGGTCAAATGACGGAACACAATTACAAAGTCATGACGGTGATGAATGCACTATCAGAGATAAATCCAAAAGATGTCAGCTAGTAGCAAAAGGTGTCAAAGAAGGACGCTTATATAGAATGCTAGCTATAGTATTAGATAAGCATGCCATGTCAGCTCAACTACAACAAATGCCACTATCTGCAAAATGGCACAAGAGATATGGTCATGTCAACTTCAAGTACTTGTTAGATCTAAGGAATCAAAATATGGCAATTGGGATTCTAAAGCTACAGTTTCTTGGAAAAGTTTGTGAAGCATGCTACTTTGGTAAACAAAAGTGAACCAACTTTGGTAGAAGTACCTCTCATGCATGAGGTATTCTTGATTTGATACATACAGATGTATGGGGTTATGCCCAGGCCCGCAGCATCAATGGTTCACTTTATTACTTGACTTTCATCGATGACTACAGCAGATATTGTTGGGTCTACTTTCTAAAAGATAAATCTAAAGTGTATTCCAGATTTTAAGAATTCAAAGCCATGGTAGAAAACCAGACAGGCAGAAAGATCAAGGTCATGAGATTAGATAGAGGAGGTGAATACATGTCTTTGGCATTCATGAACTTTTGCAAAAATCATGACATATGAAGACAATTCACATGTGCAGATACTCCTCATCAGAATGCAAGAGCTGAAAGGAAGAATGGGACTTTAGTAGACAGTGCTAGAGCAATGCTTAGTGAAAAGCATCTTCCGAATCAGTATTGGGCAGAAGTAGTAGCTATAGTAAACTACTCGTTTAATTGGCTTCCTACCGAACCGATACAAGGTATGACTGCTTATGAAGCATTCACTGGACACAAGCCACACATTGGGCATCTCCGCATATTTGGTTGCAAAGGATATGCCCACATACATGATGATCATCGCAGGAAATTGGATGCGAAGTCACGCAAATGCATCATGGTTGGCTACAGTGAAGAAAGTAAAGCATACAAATTGTATGATCCCATCAACCGCAAGGTCATTATCTCAGAGATGTAATCTTTGATGAGGAATCATAATGGAAAACCTCACCTACACAAGAGATAGAAGCATCAACTTCACAGTCATCTACAGAACAGGTTGATGAAGAAGAGCAAGAATTGCCAGCAACACCCCAAGTAGAGCCACAATAGCTTAGACGGTCTACTAGGGAAAGAAGACCTCTAGCCAGATAGAATTGGGTTTTGGAGAGATTTAGATAGCACATTCATGACTCAACTCAAGTATATTTGCAGTCTCCTAAAGAAGTTTCATATGGCAGATTGCAAGATTGCAGCCACTCCCATGGAACAGAGTTTGAAACTTACTAAAGATTCAGAAAAGCCTATAGTCAATGACAGATACTACAGGCAGCTCATTGGATCTCTTATATATTTGACTATCACACGGCCAGATATTTGTTATGCAGTAAGCTCACTAGCACAATTTATGGCAAATCCAAAATAGTCTCATTGGAATGCAGCCAAAAGAGTCTTGAGATACATTAGAGAAACAAGACAGTTTGGGATAGAATACAGAGGAAGTCATCCATGGTTGCATGGATACTGTGACACTGACTATGCCGTAGATCATGAGACCAGGAGATTGACACAGGGATATGCATTTTGCCTTGGTCAAGGTGCTATATCATGGTTGTCAAACAAATAGCTAACTGTTTCTTTGTCTTCGACTGAAGTAGAATATAGAGCACTCACTATAGGTGCATGTGAGGCTATATGGCTCAGAAGACTATTGTCAGAAATAGATTACTTTGATGAGTCAAAGCCAACAACAATATATTGTGATAGTCAATCGGCTCAAGCATTGGCCAAGAATCCCGTATATCACTCCAGGACAAAGCACATTGATGTCAAAGAGCACTTCATCATAGAAAGAGTGTTACTTGGTGAATCACATTGCAGCATTGTGATAGCAAAGAAAATGTTGCAAACATCTTTACCAAACCACTCATTAAAGCTATTCGAGAAACACCGACTAGCTCTTGGTTTGATGTAGAGGAAGGACATTCCCATTAAAGGGTGTGGTGGAATGTAATTCTCAGTCCTTCTTCGATTCCCCAGAATCATCATCTTGAGGGAAGGCCTACTTCATGATGTTGATCTTGAGGGAAGGTGTTGAGAGTTCATGCTCAACATCATGTGATCATGTGTGCATAGCACCATCACGTGATCATATGTGCATAGCACTAACCTTATAGAGTGCTATAAAGGAAAGGGTTAGATCCCCTAACCCTAACCCTAAATGGGTTTGTATATATTCTATTTTTTCAACTAAATCTAGTGTACATTTAGTCATTTGTGGTGTGCTCTCTAGTTGTGCCCTCTCTCCTTATCTCCACTCTTCTCCTCTCCCCTCTTCATATTTTGTCACAAATTATCCGAAGATGTGTGCCAGATCATGAAAGGAAAGCAATCCTAATGGGAGCACATGCTGGAAATTCAAGAGCTCACTTTTCTAGTGATATTAGTGGAAAAACGATCATGTAGGTAGGTTTGTGGTGGCCTATAGTATTGAAAGATGCTCATCATTTTGCTAAAAATTGTCTTCCATGTCAAAGAGATGACAGGACAATAGATGAAGATCGGATGCCATATCAGCCTATCTTACCTTTGGGTCCATTCCAGAAATGGGGACTCGATTTTATGGGTCCGATCAAACCTTCGGCTAGATATACTAGCAATAAGTATATTTTGGTAGCCACAACTACTGCACTAAGTGGGTAGAGTAAATTGCCTTGTGAGATAATACAGTGGCTACCATAGCTTTTATTTATCACAATATCATAGCCAGTTTTGGTTCTCCAATAGAGATGCTTTTTGATTAAGGGGTTTATTTCATGAATAAAGTTATGAAGAAATTAACACATGCACACATGATTGTGCATAAGAAGTCAACTACATACTATCCACAGGCTAATGGCTAGGCTGAGAATTCCAATAAAACATTCAAGAAGATTGTGAGAAGGATAGTTTCAAAAAATTGAATTGATTGGGACCAAAAACTACATTTAGCATTGTGGGCGTTTTGTATAGCCTATAAGGTAACTACTAGAATGACACCATTTCACCTTGTTTATGGATGTGAAGTAGTAGTACCAATGGAGTTTATTGTGCCTAGTCTCCGAATAGCAAAAAGCTGAGAATAGATTGTCTCTAGAGGAATCAGTTAATCATAGGATTCAACAATTGTTGAAGCTGGAGGAAGACATGGTGGTGAGTTCCTATATTTTAGATATGATTCAAAAGATAAGGCAAGCTTGGATAAATAGGAACATTAAGTTTAAAGTATTTAAGAAAGGAGATCTAGTGTTGATGTTTAATTCTAAGCTAGATCCTCATCCATGAAAACAATAGTTGAGATATGATGGTCCTTACAAAATTATGGAGGTGTTAGGAGAAGGAACATTTAGATTGGAGGATATGTATGGCAATCCATTTTCAAAACTAGTGAATGGTTATAGATTGAAGCCGTATCATGCACCAACATTATCTGTCGTAAATGCTGTGGGAGATGAATCAGTACTTTAGGCTGGAGTAGTAATGGTATATGTAGTGGCTACTTACCAAATCAAAAGGGAGTTTTCTAAAAGTTTGAAATTTTGAATACCCAAAAAATACGAGTGCGGAATGCTGAAGGATGTTCCAAAGATCCAAAAATCTGAGGTTCCAAGTTTGTAGGTCTGTACTCTAAGAGATGTCTCAAGCATGCAAGAGATACAGTACCTTGTGAAAATCAAAATTGTTGTATGCATCGATAATCATGACGTGCACAATATTACTTTTTTTGTGGAGGGCATAATTGTTTGTGTGGGGGTTAAAGGTCACTGTGCCTTAACCCCGGTTATGTACAATACTCAAATACATATATAAATGAATGAAAAAGAAGATTAGGGTGGTTCTGCACCCACCAAAACTTGTGTGGCTCTCTGTCTCTCTCTCTCCTTCTTCCATTCTTGCTTCCGTTGAGAACACTCTCAACTGGTATCAGAGCCCGGGTGATCTAGCTAAGCGTGCGTGAATGCTTGAAGCTCAGTAGCTCTGTGGGAGGAAGGAGAAGCTTTGTGGGAAGCTTTGTGGGTGACTTTACTCGCATCCGAGTGTGCAGAGACCTTGGAGGAACCTTTGGAAAAGTCACTTTGGCTTTGCGAAGTGGTTTTGAGAGCCTGTTAAGAGCTTTCAAAGAAAAAGTCGTTTTTTGAGCTTTTCCCTGTTCCGTTCGATGACAGAGACTCCGTATTGACTTGTAGAGGCAACTATTGCTTGCTTTTGGTATCCACATTACTTCAGGAGCCTGGAAACACCTTCATTCCTGAATCTGGGATCATTTCATTGGATTTCTGAGTCACTGTGTCAGTTCCTGCGTTTTTTGCCCGGGTGTTGGAACTCAAGTTTGGAGCAACCATTTGCAGATCTGTCAGTTCCAGTGGACTTAGGAGGTCCTAAAACTTCTATGTTGCTCATCATTCGCACTCCGGTGGAGTTTACAGATAGCTCTGTTTCCAAAAACGTTTTTCAGTCCGTGTGTTGGGACCCAGTGATTGAGACCACGGTTTCCAAAACCGTCTATCCCATTGCGTTCCGGACGCCCAAAAACCCCTACCTATCAGTTCTTGCGTGATTCGATGGAGGATTTTTAGAGTTTTAAATCTCTGTGTATTCGATTTCGTCTCTCTGTTATGCATTTTTCATACTAAGGTTTTGAAACCTTAGATTTATGCCACATGGCAGTGGATAAGTGTTGACTCCCATTTCTCACTCATCGGTTGGGATTTTGGAGTTCTGACAGAAGAGAGATATTTGCAGATTTTCTTGTTGATTCCGATTATGCAATGGCGCTCATGTTTTGAAGCATCTCAGGTTCTATTTTCAGTAGCGCTCATTACCGTGGGACTATGATTTCTTGAGCATACCTTATGCAGATCACTCTGGTTGCAGAGTTTGAGCAGTGTGCGCTCATTCGTGGTGTGCATTGGGATGTAGTGGATGATTTATAGGCCATTTGGATGCATTGCGGTCCTTATTGGATGTGTTGATAGGCCCAAATTGCCTTGTGGGATGCTATTTTTTATGGACGCTTTGCACATGGATGCTATTTTATGCTGAGGGACAGCTTTGAAACATTGCAGGTGATGCACTAATAGTGCTATGCTCTCTTGGATGAGACATTATTGATGCATATGCCAGTGGACAGTGTTTATGCTTGAGTCATTTGGCACTTATTGGCATTTTCTTTTGGGCCAGATTTGCTCATATGGATGCATAGTATATGCACATGAGTCAGATGCTTTGAGCTTTGAGTTTTGGTGATATTTCACTCTATTGTGGCATACACATTTGGGTGCACCTGGTATTTGGTGTGATTCTCTCTTGAGGCACTAGCATTTGGGATTTTGCTTTATTTGCATCATGGCATCCTCTTCCATGTCTGAAAAGGAGTTTTTCAACATTAAAAAGTTTGATGGGACAAACTTTTCTTTGTGGAAAGAACAAATAAGGGATGTGCTTATTCAAAAGAAGCAGATTAAACCCTTGGCAAATATTGAAGCTAAGCCTGCGGATATGTCTGAGGATGATTGGAATGAGTTGGATGCATTAGCAAAGTCTACTATTAGACTTCATCTTGCAGACTACGGAAGATTTGTGGAAGAAACTGTGTGCCACTTATGAGAAGGAAACTGCCTCTAATAAAGTTTACCTCATGAAGAGGTTGTTGAGCTGCAGATGAAGGAAGGGGTCTCCATTGCTTCTCACTTGAATGAATTTAATATTATTTTCAGCCAGCTTCAGGCTCAAAAGATGAATTTTGATGCGGAGACTAAGGCAATATTTCTCTTATGTTCATTGCCATCCTCATGGGATACCTTCCGTACAGCTGTCAGTAACTCTGCACCTGGTGGAGTACTGAAATTTGATGATGTTGTGGGTAGCTTGTTGGCCGAGGAGATTAGACAGAAGTTTATGGATGGCAACAAGCAGGATGCAGCCTTAAATGTGCAAAGGGGTAGATCACAGTTCAGGGGGAAGTCCCAAGAAAGAGGGAAGTCTCGTAGCAAATCCAGGGCACGAAACATTGAGTGTTACCACTGTGGCAATAAGGGCCATATGAAAAAGGATTGCTACAAGCTGAAAAGAGAGCAAAAGGATAAGAAAAAGAATGCAAATTGGGGTGCAAATCAAAAGGAAGAGAGTCCAAGGGAGGACAAAGGAAAAGTGAAGATCGAGGAGATCAATGCAGTCACACATGATAGTGACAATGACATTCTCTTCATGTCTACTTTATCTGCAGAGTTGCTTACCACTTCAGATGATGCATATTCCCATGATTGGATTTTGGATTCTGGTGCTTCATTCCATGTTACTCCCCATAGGGAATGGTTCTCCACTTATGACAGTGGAAAGACAGGTTGTGTGCATCTTGGAAATGACTATGCACGTGACATAGTGGGAGCAGGTGACATAAAGTTTTCGTTTGCAAATGGGTCTGCATTTGTTTTGAAACATGTGAGACATGTGCCTAAGCTGACCAAGAGTCTTATTTCAGTGGGTCAGCTAGATGATGCTGGTTTTCACATGACTTTTGGCTTTCAGAGTTGGAAAATTCAAAAGGGCTCTATGCTTTTGGCCAGGGGTGCCAAGTGTGGGACTTTGTATCCCTTACATGTATCAGGGGTATTTGATCATGTTGTTGCAATAACCGAGCAGCCAAGAACTTCTTTGTGGCATTGCAGGTTGGGGCACATGAGCCAGAATGGAATGAAACTCTTATGCCGTTTGGGTTATGTACCGCATTTGAGTTTCTCTGATTTTGAATTTTGTGAGCATTGTCTCTATGGGAAGCAGACTAAATCAGCCCATAAAATAAGGGGAAAGAAAGAGTTTGAAATGCTTGATTTGGTGCATTCAGACGTATGTGGTCCCATGCCTCCACAGTCATTAGGCGGGGCTAAATACTATGTGACATTCATTGATGATGCAACTAGGAAAGTGTGGGCTTATGCTTGTGGGCTTATGCTATAGCTCGGAAGAGTGATGTGTTCCAGGTATTTCAGAAATGGCTGGCCTTGGTTGAGAATCAGTCAGGTAGAATGCTTAAATGCCTACGGACTGACAATAGTGGAGAGTATCTCTCTCATGACTTTCAGCATTTCTGTGATACACGTGGGATTAAGAGGGAGCTCACATCCCCTCGTACTCCAGAGCAAAATCCAGTTGCAGAAAAGATGAACCGTACCATTCAAGAAAGGTTGCAATGCATGCTTTCCAATGCAAGTCTTTCTAGTGGTTTTTGGGCTGAGGCAATGAAGACTGCACTGCATGTGATCAATAGATCACCTAGTAAGAGTCTGGATGGTGGTATTCCTGAAGAGGCATGGAGTGGCAAGAAGCCCTCTTACTCTCATTTGCGTATATTTGGGTGTGAGGCATATGCACATGTGCCAAAAGAGCTTCGAAAGAAGCTAGATCCTAATTCTAAAAAATGCATCTTTCTGGGTTATGGTGAAAGTGGAGAGATGGGCTATCGTCTCTGGGATCTAGAAGCAAAGAAGATCATATGCAGCCATGATGTGGTCTTCAATGAGAAGAAGATGCATAAGGCACCCATGAGGGATGTGGAAATGAGGAGAATCACTTTCCAGGATGTGAATCCACCTGCATATGTTGATAGACAGCAAGCTGTCCATGCACCAAATGTGCAAGAAACTGTACAACCAAGTACTCCCATAGGTATACAATCAAGGGTAGATGATGGATCATCTATTGGTGGAAATGATGAGCCAAATGTGGCTGATATGCAAGTGGGACAGCAAGCTGAAATGCCCTTGAGAAGATCATCTAGAGTGTCTAGACCGCCTGATAGGTTTGTTCCAGGGGTAGACTATGTGATGCTTACTTATTGCGGGGAGCCTTCTTGCTACAAAGAGGCTATGATGCGTGAGGATCAACGCAAGTGGGAGTATGCTATGCAATCAGAGATGAGTTCACTTATGAAGAATAAGACTTGGGACTTGGTTTCTTTGCCACATGGAAAGAAAGCATTGCCATGTAAATGGGTCTACAAAATGAAGGTCACAGGTGATGATGTGCCTAGGTACAAGGCCCGTTTGGTTGCTAAAGGGTTCAAGCAAGAGAAGGGTGTGGACTTTGATGAGATATTCTCTCCAGTTGTGAAGATGACCGCACTTAGATGCATGCTTGGACTAGTGGCAGCAGAGGATGTGGAGCTTATGCAGATGGATGTCAAGACAGCTTTCTTGCATGGGGATTTGCATGAGGAAATTTACATGGTGCGGCCGGAAGGCTTTGAAGAAAAGGGAAAAGAGCATTTAGTTTGCAAGCTGAAGAAGAGTCTCTATGGTCTTAAGCAAGCACCTAGAGAATGGTATCAGAAGTTTGATGCTTTCATTCGGTCCCAGGGTTTTAGAAGGAGTGAAATTGATCACTGCCTCTACACTAAAAGGGCTAAGGATAATAGCCTGATAATCCTGGCACTATATGTGGATGATATGCTATTGGCTAGCAAGAATACTTATGAGCTAGATGCATTAAAGGCCAAGTTGCATGAGGCCTTTGATATGAAGGATTTGGGATTTGCAGGTCATATTCTTGGTATGTGCATCACGCGTGATCGGAGTAGGAAACTCCTTTGGCTTTCACAAAAAGAGTATGTTACAAAAGTATTGCAGCGTTTCAATATGGAGGGGGGGAAGGCAGTGAGTACTCCATTGCCTCCATATGTGAAACTGAGTCATACAGATAGTCCCAAATCAGATGAGGAGACAGCCATGATGGCCAAGGTTCCTTATGCATCAGCGGTTGGGAGTCTTATGTATGCTATGATAGTTTACTCAAATACATATATAAATGAATGAAAAAGAAGATTAGGGTGGTTCTGCACCCACCAAAACTTGTGTGGCTCTCTGTCTCTCTCTCTCTCCTTCTTCCATTCTTGCTTTCGTTGAGAACACTCTCAGTTTGTGTTGAGGTTGGGAGTGTTCTTTTCCAGTCGATTCAATCATTTTAAATAGCCAACACACCCATTGCCTCTGATGATATGTTCATATTTGAAAATCCACTTTTGTCCCAAAAAAATTATATGATTAGTAAAGTATAGGATCAAGTCAGAAAGTAGTAGTTGGGTTGGTTTGTAGAGAGGGTTGTGTTATTGGTTCGGAATGATTATATGGCCAAAGAAAATTATGCTTATTTATTAGTTATAGAGCAAGGGGAAAATGTGTCGTGGGCGATGTTGGTATACATAAAGTTAATGGAGGAGATCTCAAGAAAACAATCGTGGACTTCAAATCAATTTTCCAAGATCATAGCATATAATATTATAGCTTTATTTAGTCATGTGGTTCAAAAGAGAGAAACTATGCCATCTCGCAAGGAAAAATGAAAATAGCTATTTGAAGATTCAGATGATACAGTAAAGATACCATTGATCATTTGGTCAAAGACAAATACACATATCAACAGTTAGTGGAGATAGCTATAGGAAAGTCATTATCTATAGCTTTATGGAATACATCGATCACATCCATAAGGAGAAGAAGGTCCTTCAGGAACCATCAACAATAAAATCCAAATCAAAAATTTCATTGAAAAAGGGGGAAATAAGTGACTAAAAGAAAAGATTGGCAGTAGTCACTAAGGATTAGTTTACAGATATGAAGCAAAAATCAGAATAGCCCGTACAAGCGAGAAGTCTCTGAGTAATGTTTCATACAAGTGATTTACTGCAACAGTTGATATTTTGAACACCTATGCTAGTTAGATGCAAACACTCCAATAGCAATCATTCAATGCAGTTGTGGGATTGCAAACAAAGAAGATAAAGGACCATGTTGAAGTACAAAAGATCTAGCAGGAGTTGTTACAATGACAGAACTGGTTTCAAAGTTACAAAGAGCAGAAAGAAGAGACAGAGAAAAAATTAATGGATCAAATTGAGTGACAAGCATGTTTACCTACTATTAAGGAATGGCTGAAGGAGATGCAAGTTGAATTTTTAATGTTTTAGAATTGCTTTCTAAATGCAATTCAAAGTTGCAAATAGATAACTTGTTATTGCAAGCAAAAGTAGAATCTGTGAAGTATGTGGAATAGAAGCTAAAGACCCTTTCAAAGGATACTAAGGTGGAAGGCGCATTTATGAAGATTGATGCAATGGAGCATGTACAGGTAAAATTGGTCAATATATCTCAGAATGCCTAGGATAATGTTAAAGAAAGATTGCTAATTTTGGCTCATAGGCCATATGAATCTTTTGCTTTAGAAGAATACACCACTAATTCTTTGCAAGAGAAAGTTCAAGAGCAAAAACAAACTATTTTAGGAGCTACATTAGCAGCTTAAGCCTTGTCAACAGAGGCAACGGATGGTATATACACCGGTTCAACCTACTAACACAACATATATTTTTTCTGAAATATTTTCTATGTAGGTACATGAAGATTTAGTAGAGAAGACAGATGCAGGAACCAGTCATGAGTTCGAGTAGAGTTTGTGTCAAGAGGAAGAGCTGTAGACAGAGGAGGTGATGCAAGCTTTAAAGACTTGGCTGATGGGGAGGATGAAAAGCCAAAATATCAACAATACATTGATATTGATACTATTGCAGAAAAGCTAGATCCTGTTACAAAAGAAACTGATGTGATTACAAAAAATAACTAGAGACTGTTACAGAAAAGTTCGGAGAACAAATTATCCCAATGCAAGATGCAAGTCAAGGGCATCATCATGAAGATGATCCATTAGTTTCTTTGCCAGCAGAAATAGATGTGGAACTTGATGAATCAAATGTCTAAGTGGGTTCAGGGTCGCAATATACTTTTATGAACAAAAGTAATTGTACCATTGGGTGTGCCAGTGTGGAAAAATACTACTTGGCCACTCATGGGTTATATCTATTTTCATAAGTAATAGAAAGCATATCCAAAACCTTAGTAGGGTAGTTATAAGCAACGGCTTCTAAAGCGTGTATGCTAGTAGTTGGAACTATCATATAAAGGGAATATTTGTTCTATGTTTTATGTTGTTGATTTCAAAAGTTCCGAATGAGGAAACATTCTCTATCTGCAAATCCCTATTTTGTCTAGTTTTGACTATGTTCCTATCTCATATACTGAGTTTTCAAAAGTAATGGAATGGATATCAATTAGTATTACTCATTATGATCTTTACTTTTTGAATTTGGAATTGAAATGTTAGTTGTCAGAAGTCCTTGATGCACTTTCAATGGTACTCTATTTACTCTAATAGGGAGTTTTTCCTTAATACCTCTCTACCTATTATAGTCACTATGGTAGCTTAGCACATTCAAGTCACTTGCAATGCAAGAGAGCTCCTCTCTACCAACATCACTTACTATAGAGTCCTCAATACCTATGAGCATGTCACTATGTTGCAAGTGACTCATTCTAAGTCATATCGTTTTTGCATGTTGCGATAATAAGCTGCATTAAAAATTTCTCCCATTATTGATCTCTAACCATACACACATATATGGATAACATATCCAAATTGACTTCTAGAAATACCCTTGACTTTGGGAGTTCTATGGATGAACATTGTTGTGAGTAGAGAGAAAATTTAGAACGGTAACATTCAATCAAGACCTCTAATGCTCTTTAGCTCTCAAATTTTTTTTCCCATTTGCATAACTAGTTGAAAAACTAATATGTCAGAACTTAGCACCCCTTGTAGTTCCTATTTCATCAAATTTGGGAAGAAAAAGTAATATCTAAGAACTTAGTGCCCCTTGTAGTTCCTACTTCATCAAATTTTGGTAGTTTTTATGTGAAGATTTTACTACAATCCTAAACATATGTGATGGGTGGATCTCACAGTTCCAAGAGTGTATAGTGGAAAATTTCCCTTAAGTCAACTACAATTGATATTCTTGCTCCTCTTATGGTTCCACTTACTTAACAATTATAACTAGGCTTGGTGTTCCAAAGGGTCCTTGTTTTTGCCTTACCTTTGGTAACTACCATAGTAAATCTTTCCTTCATCTCAGCTGACTACTTATCTTTAACTATATGATCAGTGGTCTTCATATATTAATATGTCCATCTCAGCTGACTACTTATCTTTAACTATGATCATTGGTATTCATATATTAATAAGTCCTAAATCACAAAAATTCGTGAGCTCCTTCCTACTGGAAAAGGAGAGCCAAAAGAATAAAATTTTTGCCTTTACTAGAAGTATACATACTTCACTCAAATGAAATGATTCACTAATTACTGGTAAATAACTAGAGAAGAACCTTTAGGGGGCTATGTAATAGAGAAAAATTTGAGCCAGTACTTTGAAAGTGACAATACTAATGCTATACTTCCAATCACCTACTAAAACAAGCATGCTTGGATGGAGGATCTGGTGCTAGCATTGTCACCAAACAGTGCTGGGTCAGTGGGGAAGGCTTGAAATTGAAAGTACAAATGGTGAAATAGACCACTCACAAGCTAGATACAATAGGTGATCAGTCTAATGAGATTGTTCAAGACAAAGCAGAGGTTCCACTAATCACTCACAATAGGTCTCCACTAGCTGATAGAATGGTAGAAGAAAGGTCCATCACTGAGCCCGATGTAGAGTGTACTCAAGCAAAGGCAACTATTGCACCTACAAGCTTGGAGGAAACTATGGTAGAGATACATAGGATAGCAGCTGAAGTGGCAAGGAGAATAATGATAATAACTTAGGCTTTGATATCGGGATTATACCCCCAATTGATGTGGAAACAGTGGTCACCCGAGTCGACCATATGAGCACTAAGTCTCAAGAAGTGGTTGACACGGACTCCCAGGCCCCAAGATCAGACAATCACCCCATGAGGATGATTATTTAGAAGTTTTGGCTATGACAATAGATCCTCTAGAGAAGCAAGAAGCTACCAAAGGGAAGGGGAAAATCATAGAAGAGCAAGAAGACTAGCCACTGGCTTGGCAATTTCGAGTTTCATCCCCATAGCCTATTCAGCACGTGCCCTAGTTACCTCCTCCCTGAATTATTCTACCAAGTGAGGCTATCAATCCCCTATTCTATTCAGAGGATCCATCAAGCTCACACAAGTCATAGCTAAGAACTGGCAACAATAACAATTGAGAGAAACATTAATGGAGGCATCTTGAACCACCCACCATGTAGCTAATGAGGCTATGGATGCCTTAAAGATAGCCCAAAAAAGAATAGACTCCTGTAGAAAGGTCATGATGCACTAGAAGGAGTACATCAAGGCACTAAAGGGAGTCGAGATTGAGCTGCAGTAAAAGTCAAGTAGAGAATGAAGCACTCTGACAATGAGTGGCCAAGTTAAGGTAGATATAGGCCCTATTGCAAAACTTGGACCAACTAAAAGAAAATCCGGACCTCCTAGGAGAAAAGATGATAGATCTAGATGATGAAGGGGATGATACTAGTATGAGTGGCCAAGATTAGACCTTCAATGCCAGCACCACAATCCAAGAAGAGACAGCAAGGAAGAGTCACATTTTGATACTACAGCTGGTCTCTATTACATGTATACTTGGGTACTCTTAGAATGTATTTGAGCTTTGACAAGAGTGACTCCCCCTCGGCCATTATTCTTTATGGAGGAAGAATGGGTGGATATTCATGCCCACAACATATGGTTCTAGCTAGCATTTTGGATTGTAATTGTGATCCTCTCTGGGAGGTGACAACATGCGAATGGGCTACTAGTGCATTCTATGACAAGGTGCTCACCGTGGCAGGGATTTTTCCAATAACTGGGTGCTATTGCGCACCATCTAATCAACAATCCACCCTTGAGTATTGTTCGAGTTACCCTCATATTTTTCCCATCTTCTTTGATTGCTGGAACAGTTGCAGAGACAGAGGAGATGATGTGAAAAATGCAACCATGAGTCCCCACTCTGAAGAGAAAGTCCCCTCCTCCTGAGCAGCCACCAGAATGACATCAACAACACCATGCCCCTCCCATGAAATGTTGCTAGATACTTGGAGCTCTTAGGCTCTTCTTTTATACAAGAAGCTAGAACTTCTTTCTAAAAGCTACTTTTTACAAAAAGCTTGCTTTTCTGCTTTGCCCATCTTTAGATCCCTTTTGATGGCCTTTTTCACCCTAGTGGCCCCTCCATTAAATGGGGTGCCACTTTCTAGGAGTTCTTGGAGCTTTTTGTGTTGTGGGATTTGCTTTTTGGCACTTACCCCAATATTTAAGGGCCATTTTGCACTCTTCCAAGTCCTACACATCAATTAAACAAGCAACACTTTAACCCCTTAAAGGTTAGTCAAACACATGCATTCTAGTTCTTGGACTAACCCCAATCCCTTGTGGGCATCCCCACAGTTGTATTTTACCAATGCAAAGCAAAGTAATAACTTATTTTTAGTTAACCAAAATCATCTCTCTTTGACTGAAGTCAATCTAATAAATATTCATCTTTATTTCTTGTGAGAAGCACCAATTGACAGCTATGTGGTGAGAAGCACCAACTAGTCACCAATTGGGAGAAGCACCAATTGGTGACAACTATGTGGGATGAATTGGATTCAATCCATAACAACATCACATGGAATCTAGTGGAGTTGCTCATAGGCAAAGAGACTATTGGGACAAAAAGGGTTTACTAGGTGAAAGAAAATCTTATGGTACCATTGATACGTACAAGGGAATGCTATTTGCTAAGGCTATTCCCGCATAAAGGGAATAGATTATAATGAGACCTTTGTACCTACTTCCAACATGATAACCCCATCAGTTGTGTTATGGCATTGGCTACCCATTCCATGGAAAGTGTATTAGTTCTTTAGGACGGATTTCCTTAATGGGGGCATGCATGAGGAAGTCTATGTGAGTTAGGCCAATGGATTTGTGATGTAGGTAAGGTGTGCGGGTTGTGTAAAGCATTGCATGGTCTCAAACAAGCTCATGATCTTGGCATGAGGAAATACACAATTATTATCTAGCAAGGGTTTGCAGAATAGCCCACTTGAAAGCACCCTCTATGTCAAAAGAGACAAGAGAATTACATATAATTATCCTTTATGTGGATGATATGTTGCTCGCAAGGACCAATGAGGACAGAATTTAGAGTTCAAGATTGATCTTAAAGCCTAGGAGCTCTATTAATTTTTTTACCTAACTTGGTTGTTATAGGTACCCCCAACGATAGGGAATTGTAAATGTAATTAATTTGTTGGCAGGGGGGGAGGGTGGGAGGAGTTTCGAGGGAGAGGGGCTAAAAGGAGAGGATGCATGTGATGCCACATGTCTCATGGCCATGTGTTACTAGAGTTTGTGCTGGAAAAATCCAAGGGCAGTGTAAATGATCCACTTCCCACGCCTTTTGTGCAAGTGATGATGTTTCGTTTAGCAGTGTTCCTTCATGATGGAGTGGACGATGATAAATTGGTCATGTGGGCAATGGCAGTGTGTGTTGAGGATGAAAGTGAAAGCTCTTGCCAAGTGTGGGCTTCTCATTGAAGCGATTAGAGGAGATGAAGATGCTCATGATGGAGAGCGCAAGGTGGACGCATGCACTGGTGCAGGTGATACGAAGGAGCCATAAGTATATTGGTGGTACGCATGCATGTACTTAGGTGCTAGATACTGATGGTCATGATTGGTTTTGCAGGGTTAAGAGAAGGCGTGGGAGGCCTACGAAGTGTATCGGCAAGATAAGAGCAGAGGGTAACAAGGTCTTTAAACTCAATCTCACTATCGGAGTAGGAGGAAGTGATATGGACGTGTGTCTGATTACTGACATTAAAAAGTTTCTGCAAGAGGCATGTATGTCTAGATTTTGCGCAGTAGAAAGGGGGGTGCCTTGTCGCATTTGCATTTCCAAATGGTTATTTGAATTTCTGCTAGGAGCATCCAAGTGGTTAACAAGTTGATAGCAAAGTATCTCAGTTGGGACATCAAAAGGCTTGAAGTAATGTGTCGCGCTTTGAGGCAGTGCAACATGCATACCTTTCATGGCATGTTGGGCTACTACCTCAAAGATTATGGGGAGCCACATTTTAAAAGTGTGTACAAGAATGTTAGTCGACAGGATATGGAATACAGGATGGAGTTGTATGTATGCTACAGAGCCGATGAAATAAAAAACTGTGTGTTTAACCAGTGCAAATCTTTTTTGTTGTTTTATGTATTAGAAGTTTACGTTGGGGTGTAGGTTGGGAATGCCTCTTAATAAATGTATCCTGAAGATGTTGCGTTCGGGCCAATACTACCCATCTGCCTGCTTGGGTAATACTTTACCAAGGAAAAGGAATGGATGCCAGGAGAGCATAGTCGATGTGGAAGTCAATTATGTCGCCCAATGCTTTGACTGCAAGTGACGTGAGTAGTTTTTTTTTTTTTTTGCGAGTCTCCAATGAGTCAACCTAGAGCAAAAATGTTGGTGGAGCAATGAAGCACAATGAACAAAACTTGATTCATGAGTGGTTACATATATAGGCAACTGCCTCCATGTTGGTAGATCCCAGATCCACAATTATCTCCATGATTATCTCAATCAGTCACCTCCTATGATCACTCCAAATCCACACATCACACTAACCTGACATACCTATCTGCCTACCTATCGGCCAAGTCACTAGAACCTTCTAGCATACCTACACTCACACACTCCTTGCATAGGACTCCAAGCCCATAGGCACACACACACACACATCAATTTGCCCTTCATTTTCCCCCACAAATTGATGACCTCATCCCTCAACAGTAGTACATGGGATGCTCCATGGCTTGCCCACCATCATGTGGCAACACACATGGCCCCAACCTGTGACTCACTCCTAGGACTCTTGGTTTACAACTGGGAGATAGACAATGACTATGTATGGGAATCCCCATGAGTCCAACAAGGAAAAATCTCAAAAGACTAACAATCATTTAAGGATAGACTATCCATGGCAGAGAACCATTATTGACCTCACACACACATAACTTAGAAAGCATATGGATCCTCACCCTTGTCAGAGTTGGACTTGGGTGTTGTAAGCAATGAGAGCTTTAATATCCTCAGGTTCTTCTTCTTCTTCTGTCTCTGCTTCTTCAAGAAGGTTTGCTGAACATCTGTTCTTTGCATAACATTCTTTTTCAAAGTGTCTAAGTTTTCCACAAAAGTTGCACTTCATTTTGCTCTTTCCCTTAAAGTTGCTTTTGGCCAAATATGCCCCATGTTCTTTGTAGTCACTTCTTTGTTTGATCTTCCTTTCCTCTTTCAAGAGGGATGCTTCAATTTCCACCAGAGTAATCTCTGGTATATTGGTGAGTGTGGTGACAATAGTGCCATATTCTTCAGTTAGACTTCTAAGTACTATGGCAATTAATGATATCTTCATCAAGAGTAAACTTGATGCCAAATAATTGAGTCAATATGCTCTTCATTGAATTTAGATGTGAGGAGATGGATTCTCCTCTATCCAATTTTAAATCAAAGAACTTGATGAGCAAGCTAAACTTAGTACATCTCGCCTGTGCTCGAAAAACATGCTCAAGATGAGTCCATGCAACATGAGCAGTCTCACATCCATCAATGTGGTGGATAAAAGAATCACTCAATCCAAGAGCAATTATGGCTAGTGCTTTTTCATCTTTAGGAAGCCATGAAGCTTCTCCTTCTGTAGTTGTAGGTTTAGTTTCTTTTCCATTAGCCACCTTCCATGTTCCCTTTTTCATGAGATTTGGTCTGTCAAGTGTGAAACCCCTCTCCCTCAAACTTATCTATCTTGAGTTTGGAGGCCATTTGGGAAGGTCTTACCAATTTAATAGCAGTCACCGTGTTTAATCCCTTTACAAAAGATCAATCTTTCTGAACAAAGAAATCACCTTCACCATATAGATGCAAATTGCTAGATAAGAATTCAGAAAATCCAAGTTGTTTGGCATATGCATAACTAGTTGGCTTCTCCCACAATCTCTTAACTCAGGTCTTCTTTACCTTGTACTTTGTCCTTGTAGTCTTCTTCAAGTGCTTAGCATTGGAAGAGCATTGAGAACTTGGCATGTTGTCAAGAAGTCAATATCATCTGAACTTCAAATAACATTCTCTGAATTGAAAAAGGAATCTTTGATTCTTTGATGTGTACTTTAACTCCTCAAGCATCACCTAAGCATTTAGTGTAGCATCAAACTTCAAAAAAGGTCTAGAAATGCTTGAAGAGAACATAGGAACCTTGGAGGATTGATACCTCACTCCACATAGCATCAACTGGGGGACATTTGTTGCGCAATCAAAGGTACTTAGTAAGAGAAGACTCAGTGCAAATCTCAGACGAAATGACGCGTCACACTACCCAGGGCAGCAGCATTTTCTAAAGAAACACATCCAGGGTGTCTTGGATGCACCTCGAAACTTTGATTTTGGCGGAGCCCCATCTCCGAAAATCGTCCTCCAACCGATGGAGGAAGTGTACAGGAGCATGCCCGGATTGATGTCGCGGATTCCAGATTTCTCTTGGCGAACGAGAGTCCCTTAACCGCTAGCCCAGCCGACAGCGTGGCATCTGTTCATGAAGATGGGCCTAGGAAGGAGCCAACAGCGACTGATGAAAGTTGTATGTACGCTACGGCGCTGATGAAATCAAAAACCGTGTGTGTTTAGTGCGAATCTTTTTAATCGTTGTTTTATGTATTGGAAGTTTAAGTTGAGGCACAGGTTGGGAATGCCTCTCAGCAAATGTCTCTGGAAGATGTTGCGTTCGGGCCAATACTACCCGTCTGCTGCTTGGGTTATACCTTACCAAGGAAAAAGGGATGGATGCCAGGAGAGCACAGTCGATGTGGAAGTCAATTATGTCGCAAATGCTTTGACTGCATGAGTAGTATATTTTTTGTTGCTAGTCTCCAACGAGTCAACCTGGGAAACACATCAAGGGAGTCTTGGATGCACCTGGGTACTTTGATTTTGGCGTAGCCCCATCTCCGAAAATTGTCCTTCCAACCAATGGAGGAAGTGTGCAGGAGCATGCCTGGATTGACATCGCGGATTCCAGATTTCTCTTGGCGAACGAAAGTCCCTTAACTGCCAGCCCAACCGACAGCGTGGCATCTGTTCATGAAGATGGGCCTAGGAAGGAGCCAAAAAGGTTTTAGTAGCTCTTCTCCTCGTGTTCCAGATTACCTACCATTGGTCCGGAAGTCGAGGATGGGAATACATATCGTGTGAGTTTTGGCTATGATCTGTTTTTGAATGGGAAAAGCAGCTCTCAAATACTTGTGACGAAGAGCTCTCAAAGTTTGTATAAAAGTTTTTGGGAAATGTTAATTGCAGTGAATGTAGTTATCTGATCGCACAGTGAAAGCCAATGTTAATTTATGGATGTTTAATGAGAAATTAACGAGCTAATTAACTTTATGCTTGTTTGTTATCTTAGGTTAATTTGACATTTCGGAAGTAGAGTCAAATTAATTAATTGAATTTAATTTAAAGCCGCTAATAGGAACTCTAGTAAGTTTTTAACCTAATCTGGCTGTTATATCTCGCCTAGGCATAATAGGTACTAGAATATATAGCAGGGTACTGGATTTCTCAATGACAGCCCATAGAGTCTAGCAGTGGCATGACACCCTTGACGTGGGTTATGGTGGGTATGGGATATTCTGGCTTCCTGTTGCCAGCCATGGCTTGAGAGTAGTATTAATGACCTTCAGCTCATGAGCCATCTCCTTGGATCTATGGCTGGGCACTTGGTTACAATCTGTCATCCTTGTGTCTTGAGTTGGATGCTTTGCTAGAGGTGGTTACATTCAATTGGAGTGGGTAAGGGAAATGAGCCCAAATGCGATGGCCAGATGAGCAATGCATGTCCTCTCTCTTTTCATCCACAACACAAAGCATTGAAGTATTAAGGTTTGTATCCAGCCTCCATGCACTTATACAACTCCTGCAACTTGGCATATATATTCTGGTGTTGAGAATGCGATGAGTCTCTAGATACAATTTCATGCACTACATTATTCATCTCAGCACAATTGCGACCTGGGACTATCTTCACATCATTATCCATAATTGCCTTTGCCTGTCTCATCTTTACTACATCCTCCACCCACCCTGCCTCTGCATGGATGTTTGCCAGCAAGACATGTGGTGAAGCATTCCTTGGATCTAACTCGAAAACAAAATTTGCAGCACGTACAGCCCGCTCCACATCATTATGAATTCTGCATGATGAAAGCAAGCTCAACCATGCTGAAGGCAGATGTTCAAAGGGCATACTCATGATCAGGTCCTCTGCTTCTTGTAATAGTCCTCGTCGCCCAAGGATATCGATCATGCACACATAATGCTCCACTGAGGGGATTAGTCCATGGTCATTCATAGAGACAAAGTGTTGCCTTCCATGAGCAACTAGTCCTGTGTGACTGCAAGCCGTGAGGACACAGGTGAATGTGATGTTGTTTGGCTTGAAGCCATCCGCCTGCATTTGATCAAAAAGTTGTAAGGCCTCCATGCCATGCCCATTCTGAGCACATGCAGCAATCATGGCATTCCAAGAGACCACATCCCACAGTGGCATCTGTGCAAACACTGCCCTCGCATCACCTAGGCTCCCGCACTTGCCATACATATTGATGAGGGCATTCCCCACGACGAATTCAGACTCCCATCCGTTGTTGGCAGCAGTAGCATGAATCACTCGACCCTCTTCTAAGGCAGCCACAGTAGCACATACATCCACAACGCAAATGAAGGTGATCTTGTCCAGCTGGAAGCCTTTGGCCTGCATTTCACCCAGCAGTTGCAGGGCCTCCTTGCCATGCGCATTCTGGGCACACGCAGAGATCATGGCACTCCAGGAAATCACAACATGCTGTGGCATCTCTGCAAATGCTACCACTGCATCACCTACACTGCCACACTTGCCGTACATATTTACAAGGGCTGTCCCTACCACCACATCTGACTCCCATCCATTGCCAGTAACAGTTGCATGTATAACTCGACCTTCTTCTAGGGCTGCCACACTAGCACATGCATCCACTACGCAAATGAAGGTGATCTTGTCCAGTTTAAAGCCTTCAGCCTGCATTTGACCAAACAGTTCCAGAGCCTCCTTGCCATGCCCATTCTGTGCACAGGCAGCGACCATGGCGCTCCAAGAAACAACATCCTGCTGAGGGATCTCTGTGAACACTGCCCTTGCATCATCTAGATTCCCATGCTTTCCATACATACTGACAAGGGTGTTTCCCACAACAATATCCAGATCCCATCCATTCCCAGCAACAGCAGCATGGATCGCCTGACCTTCTTGTAGAGCTGCCACACTGGCACATGCATCCAAAATGCAGATGAAGGTTATCTTGTTTGGTTCAAAGCCTTCTGCTTGCATTTGACCAAACAGCTGCAGGGCCTCCTTGCCATGCTCATTCTGGGAACATGCAGTGATCATGGCACTCCATGAGACCACATCATGGTGCAGCATCTCTGCAAAAACTGCCCTTGAATCATCTAGGCTCCTGCACTTGCCATACATATTGACGAAAGCTGTTCCCACAACAACATCAGTCTCCCATCCACTGCCAGCAACAGTGGCATGGATCAGTAGACCCTCTTCTAAGGCTGCCACACCTGCACATGCATCCACAACGCAGATGAAGGTGATCTTGTTTGGCTCCAAACCTTCAACCAGCATTTGACTGAACAGTTGCAAAGCCTCGTTGCCGTGACCATTCTGGGCACACGCAGTTATAGTGGCACTCCAGGAGACCACATTCAGCTGTGGCATGTCTGCAAACACTACCCTCACATCATCTACACTCCCACACTTACCATACATGTTAAGAAGAGCATTCCCCATAATGATGTCTGACTCCCAACCATTAAGAGCAATAGTAGCATGGATCATTTGCCCCTCTTCTAGGGCTGCCACACTGGCACAGGCATCTAGAACGCAAATAAAAGTGACCCTGTTTGGGTCGAAGCCTTCGGTGTGCATTCTACTAAACAGTTGCAAAGCTTCCTTGCCATGACCGTTCTGGGCAGTTGCAGCTATCATGGAATTCCAGGAGACCACATTATGCCGGGGCATCTCTGCAAACAATGTCCTTGCTTCATCCAGGAACCCATTCCTGGCACAGGTTGCAATCATGGTATTCCAAGAGCAGTAATCCCGATGGACTATTGTGTCAAACACAGCACGTGCATTCTTCAGACTTCCACACTTGCTGTACATTCGGACGAGAAGGTTGGCCAAAAAATTGTCGCAAGCATATCCACGTCCGCTCATATGTTCGTGCACACATTTGCCCAAGGAAAGGGTCTTGGCAATGGTGCATCGCCGCAAGAGCAAAGCATAAGTAGCTTGATCTGTCTCTGGACCCAGCTGACCAAGGATGTCCGCATTCAATCTTTCAGGATCGCCGTTCCACCCAATATGGGGCATTGTGGCTGATCCCAGGGACACGCTGTTATGCCCACCAAAGTCTATATTCATATCCTTAGTCCGAGGGCTATGGCAGGGGGCATGCGAAATATTCGAGCTTGAACTTACTACTCTGTGTGGTCGCCTTCTCTCCAAGGACAGAGGCTCCATTGGAAGTTTAGGCATGAGGGATGGTGAACAACAGAGAAGTTGGTCCATAGGGTTGATGTTGTTGCCGGAATTGAGAGAATGAGAGCATTCTCCAAAGGCTGAAACGTCAAAACTCCGCACAGCGTACCTCTTTCAACCATGGGTATGCCGCTCTGCAGCAAATTCCTTTCGAGCCATGGTTGTGTGTGCCCCTCGTTTCTGAATGGATATGCCTCCCTCCACAATAAAGGCAAGAGCTTCAATGAATCAACACCTCATCTTCACTTGAGCTCCTCTGAGAATTGCTTCCAACGCTTTAGCCTACATCTATGATGCTGCACGTTGAACACATCCGCTACCATGAGAAAACAAGCATTTGGGGTGCTACCGTTAAAATGGAGAGCTAGAATTGTAGGGGTTTAAGGGTGAAAAATCTAACTAATAGTTTTGGGTTGAGACTAGGAGCAACCCTGGCAATAAAATCAAAGTATCAATTATTAACTTCGAAGGTACCATTCACCTCCATGTTTTATGTGGGCTCTTGGTAGGGAATGTGTTCAATATACAACATGCGAGACGTAGGGTGACGTAGGCTACCTCAAGTGAAGATGAGGTGTTGATTCATTGAACTGCGTGGAAGCTCTTGCGTTCATTGTTTTGAAAAGGAATAAAGGGGTTAGGAAAGGGTATAAAGTTTAGGAAAGGTGGAGTCCTAAGAGAAAATGGAGAGTTAGTCTTCTTCACCGATTGTAGGGTGTAAGGGCTTGCACATCTAGTTGGGACTTTGAGGGTTGAATATTAGATTGGGAGTGAGAGAAAAGGGTTTAGAAAGTAGAATGGTTTTGGATGGTAGTTTTGGGAGAGAACGATAGAGGGAGTATTGCATGAGATGCAGGGGGATTACAATGGCTTGAGGGTAGATTATGAGAGTTGTAGGATTAGCACATGTTATCACATGTTGATAGTGTTGAGGGGACACTAAGAGTACTTGAGAACAAGTATACAAGAATGAGTTGAATACACTGTTCAAAGAGTGAATGGAGTACATACATGAGCTTCATACCCTTACTCTTGTTGATTGCAAGAGTTGTAGTGTTAGAACATGCTATCAAGAGTACAAAAGAGTGAGTCTGTAGAGTGTGGGCTTCATTGCATTATAAAGTATTTATCCATGAGCGTGACACCCTTACTTTTGTTGGCATGGCTCAACTCTCTTACTCTTGCTTCCATGGCACTCACCAAGGATTTCTCTCTCTATGCACGGCATCTAGCAAGTCTCTCTATGTAAGGCATTTAGCAACAAAATTCTCTCAAACAATTTTTGACCAAAATCGGCAAATGTGCTGAGAGTGTTTTGCTATATTTTTTTATTCTACTAAATGATGCGAATTATGCTCTTAATCTCTTCTTATTATACAAGCAAAGCTATGCCACTGCTCAACAATCTATTGATTGCTCCTTGATTGGTCTACTGAATTGCCAAGTCGTGCTCCGATACGTAATTCGTTCGTCTGTGTGCCTATGTTTGAAAGGCATGAGCTGAATTTATTGGTGTTGTGATGACGTGCTCAAGTAGACAATGGACGTGATCTCTATCTCATGCGATGTGAGGGAAGCAAAGGCTATGATATTGTGAGGAGCAGATTGAAGGGAATGCTTGCTTTCAAAGGCCATGGGATCTGCCACTAAAAGCAAAAAAAGTCGAGGCATGGAAAGAAAGGATATCAGCTTGTGATCCAAACTTCCATGTCATGTGACTAAGAAGAAGCGTCCAACTTTCTTTCCTGTCCTTCACATTGTACATCTTTTGGAAGCCAAAGAATGCATCAAGTCCATCCATATGATCCCATGGACCTGTCTTCTTAGCCACCTCTTTATGTTCAGCAGAGCAATCAAGATTTTTTATGCACATGGCCCTTTCACCTAGTTCATGTATAGCTCTTTCGGCCTAACAAATTTCTTAGGGTAAAGAAGACCTCCATATCCTATGGAAGGAGGCCGTTGCATCCCCATGTCAGCCATGTACCAGTATTTTGGATTGTAGCTTCTCAAACGTATCCTTTAAATCTTAGCCCATTGCTATCTCTACAACTGAACAATCGTGGGTCAACCTACTCCTTTGGTGAAAGTCACCTACATGTACTTCTTCAGTGTGATATATATATATATATACCCTGCTTCCATTGATGTGCTGCACAAGACCAAAACATAATTCCCTAGACTCAAAAGGGTCACTGGGATACTCCAAGTTCTTGGATGGCAGGCTTGGAGAATCTCAAATAAAGCTTGATGTGAGCTATGGTATCTGCCATGGAGTCATTTCGAAGAAGTCTCCGAAGGAGAATGTAAGAAGTTTTGTAGGAGCAAAACAATGCTACTATCAAAAGGACTTTACCTTGTCCTTACATCGCATGTCAAAAAGACTTTCCCAATCTTCTTACACTCCATGGCTGCCTACCATGACGGTTTGTCTCTGCTTTCTGTCAATTAACGAACCCTCATATACGAACCCTCATACAATCTAAAAGGTAGAAGATTAACTTTCGAGCATTTCTGTGACCCTCTTAAAATTGAGTCATTCTTGCTCACTCCTTCCAAAATTTTCCTACCAAAATAAAGCAAAAAATCCACATGATTAGATTTTCATGAAGATCAATGCTAAGTGATTGTGACACATGGCTTCATGAACACTTAGAAAATGAAAACTTCCCTCTAGGCTACATTAGGAAAGAAGGGAGCTCATTTTGGGGCCCTGTAAGAAATTCAAAATCTCTTCTTTTTTCTTTTGTCCACAATATGAAAAATAATAAAATACTCAATAAAATATATACAAGTACTAAAAACATGTCAGAGGAATGAGGAATAAAATATGAGACTATTGACATCATGTCAGAGGATGGAGGAATAATGATATTCTTCTATATTCAACACTCATATTCCATGAGCTTTTGCATTCAATGCTCCTATAAGCCACTTCTTTCTTTGATTGATTTTGGAGCCATCTTGGCGATCCAATTAACTTCTCTATTAGGACCACATAACTAATCTTGTCATACCCTTGTTTTTCAAACTTTCCAAAGCTTATCACCATCAACAACACTTTGCTTTATGAAAAGGTGATGAGATTGTGAAGCAAAGGGACAATGTTGCTTGGAAAATGGTAGTGTGCAATGACAACACTATAGAACAGTCCAACAAGAGATGACACCACCATCTTCATATTGACTTAGCGGAACAATATGTGCATCCATCAAAATGAAAGTATGTAGGTGCCATGCAAAGAGAGAACATGATGAGAGGTGGCTTACAACATATCAACTTATGGTGTGATGGAAACATTTATCCAAAATGTCTAATAAAAATGATACTCCTCCATTTTCCAATTCAACAACATTGCTGAAGTTTGTGGATGACGAAAATAAAGGTATGCATGGATATATCATAGCTCAATTTGAAGTTGCACAAATGTATAATTGTTTATATAAGTAAGAGGCAACCATAAAATGCAACAAATAATCAAAAGTCTAGATTGAAAGATCAACTATAGAATGAAATTGGAGAACATACAAAGATAAAGGAGAAGCTGCCGCAAAAGCAAGAACAAAAGCAACTCCTTTGGGGGATAAGCTTAGAAATAGAAAATTTTGCAACATTGAAAAATTGAAAGTGGTCAATGGAGGGTGCAAGTGGCGAGTTTAGGAAGCATGGTAAATTAATTTATTTTTACTTTTGCTACGTTGAGTACAATATAAAGAAAATGTTCAATATTGAACTGTGTTAATGGCAATCGAGAAGGACTCCTATATATGCGTGCTAACTGTAGAAAAATTTTGGAGCCTCAAAAGGAGAATGCTGAAACAAATGAAATTTTTATTATCAAATAAGGTTGCAAAAAGTATGCTTGAGCAAAAAACAAAAAAAACCATCAAACGCAACGCTGTGCAATAGTTTGATAGCAACAAAGTTGATGTGAACTTAATTTAAGAGGCTCTTGATGAGAGTAGAGTTATCAGGAAAGGTTACTCTTCTATTTTGAAAGCATTATCTTCAACTTTAAAAGATCAGAGGATCAAACATGTGATCCTTCCAAATCTTGCAGTAGTGTGGAATTTAAGAGGTCTACTCAACCAGCAAGAGATGATTTTATTGGGCATTGTTTGCATATTGAAGGGGTATACGCCGGGAACAAGGGAAGCACTATGTATAATACTTGGAACAACATTTTGTTGATATTCAACAAATACAAAAGAAAATGGTTGAATTTTATGGTATCACATTTTAAGAGTGCCAAGGACGTCTCATACTTGTTATAAAGCTGGATGTGTTGACCCTGGGTTAGGCCAACTAGTACATAGTCACTAAGCATCAAGCATGGATAACAGAAGCAGCACTCGAGCACCGTTTTGCAACAACGGGTGTAGATGATTCCATAGTATCGACCTATAGGCGAGTGGCAGTGAGCGCACCAAGTGTGTGCTAAAATGGAAGGCGGTTCTTAGGTAGAAACTAAGTTATGATTTCTTCCTCTGACCTAAGTTGATAGAATAGGGAGTTTTCATGGCAATACGAGGTGGCTCGGTTGTAGAAATTGATTCTAATTCAATGAATGAGCAATGGTCTCTCTTCTTGGTTTCACTTTTTGGGTAATCCACTAAGTGTCAAGTGTGGATAATGACTCGGTATTCTCCTCTCATCACACGGTTCTTTCCCATTAGCTAGCCCTGACCCCCGAGTGTTAATTTTGGCACCCATTCTACACTCGAGCACCCCTACCTTAGGATTGCAAGAGTGAGCATCTTCAAGAATCATAGCACCACGTTACTTGGCTATTGTATCTGAAAGAGTACATCTAGAAAGAAGCCAAAAGACCGGCTACGACAGATGGACAAACAATCCATATTCTTTCACAACATATAGAGAACCTACTCGGCTGATAGGTATAAGTCCAATGTACCCTTGAGGCCTGAGGATAGTACCAACCAAGTCAAGGGTTTATAGCATCCTCACAATCAGGAAGGTGACGGGTGGGGATCGAGCGGGTCAGTTCTTATGAGCAGTAGACCCACCTACTCGGGTTTCGAGGCAAAGAAGTTCAAGTCTAGCTCCAATATCAAGGTAAAGTTCCCAAATTTCAAAGGCATAGATGATGAATATCCTTACAGTCACTTGCAGATTCTCCTATGTGTCTTCCATATCAATGACGCAACTACAGTTGGAGAGTATATGGTCTATTTTCCATGTACCTTAATCAAGAACACTCAAATGTGGTTCAATCGGTTTCCAATTGGGTATTTCCCTGATTGTTATGCCATGTCAAAAGCCTTATTGCACAGGTTGCAACAGACAATTAATGAAGAAGATGTGAGAGCAAAGTTGAGTGAACTAAAGCATAATAAATGTGCGTCATCCAATACTTTCTTCTTAGGATTAGATCTCTTATTAATCAGTTGAGTATAGTTCTAGATGACAAGTCTATGCAAGCCTGGTTGATCATAGATTGTGCCCAAGTTGATTTGTATGAGCCAGAGATAGTCAATCCAACCAGAACCTATGAGGACCTACTAAACCGAGCTATCGCTCTAGAAAAAAGTGAGGGTTTGAAAAATAAAGTGAAGAAGAAGGATACTAAGAGTGACACCGAGGAGACTCCAGTCAAGAAGAATAAGCTAAAAACCGAGCACCTTAGAAGAATTGGGCATTCGAGGTGAACCAGCTATAACAATGAGAAGTGGTGTAGCAAGTGCTCTAGAGGTGGACATGTGGAAGAGGAATGCAAGACTAAGTACCAAGTTTTGCCACAATGACTCACAATTTTGGTTTAATGGCAACAATACATGTACCAAGTTTTGCCACAATGACTCAGAATTTTGGTTTAATGGCAAAAATTAGACAAGTGCCAGCAAGGTCATAGTGATAACCGAGCACTGAGCGGCAAACCTCCGCGTCCCGAGTACAAGGACAAAGATAAGAATGGTAAAGAGAAGAGTGGTTCGTCTAAAATTAAGTGTTTTTGTTGAGGGAAAAATCATTTGCATTCTGGTTGTCCAATCTGGGCAAAACACTTAAAATTCTTAAAGAATAACATGGAAAAAAAGAGGTAGATCCAGAATGTTGAGCAGTTGTAGTTGATATGGACATCAAATGGAAGTCACAAAGGGGTTGGCAGAAAAGATTGCAAGGGAGTTGAAATGGAAAGCACCTACAGTAGTGAAATACCCGAGTAGTTCCAACACTCTATTACCAAGCTAGGAGCCCAAGCATGGGAAGTGTTCAAGAATATGCAAGTTAGGCTAACTTTTGCCGAGTTGATGCAAATAGCTCCATATTGTCATGACTTCTTTGCTCAGTAGATCAAGGAATCCACTGAGCAACCCAAGGAAGTGAAAACCTTAGCCACCATGCCTGTGATTGATACACCAGGTGTAATAGTGGATCGAGGGTGAGTACTGAACATCATTTCTAAAGAAATCCTCCAAAGATTGATGGTCAAGTCATATAAACCATTGCCATTCCAAGTGCGTATGCTAGATCAATGACCAGTTGATCCTAAGGGTATGCTACAAGATGTGGTCATCTCGATAGGCATCATTTATTATACAATTAGTTTTATTGTGATCACTATGGAGCAGCATGCCTACCCAATGTTATTGGGAAGACCTTGTCTAGAAAGTACAAAAGTACTCCATGATGAGGGTACAGAGGAGATAACCATTAAGACAAAAGGTTAAAATGTGTGTATACCGACCAATCCTCAGAAGGATATGAGTTTTGTTCGTCCCAAGAATCTTGAAGTTAAAGATCCATTTCTGCAAGATGTTGAGTCTTAGTTAGTGGAGTTGCATATCTTACCTATGGGTGAGATAGACATTTTTCAAGTAGTTGCTGACATCAAGTAGAAATTGCACGACGAACAGATTGCTTAAAAAAAGGATCTTTTTTCAAGAAATTTTACAAAGGACATTGAGGGAGAAAGAGAGATTGTTGAAGTACCAGTAACAACACGCCCTGGGGCACCAACTCCCTTTAGTAAGAAAACCTATCAAAATCATGAGTATGAGATGAATTTAACAATATGCCATGAGTAGAAATCATGAAAACTAACACGGTTGTGTTCCACACTAAAAGAGCTTCAAATATGTCTTTACACCTTGAAATTTGGGTAACACATGAAAAAGTTACATTAATTTGAGAGGAGATGGGTTTTCATATTTTATTGTATTTTTTGTTTTACCCCCCCCATCCAAAAGACCCCCCTTGGGCCTCACATATTATGAAAAACATGTACAAATCTTAAAAACTTGCATATTTTTCAAGGTATATACCTTATATTTTGTGGGAGGGGGACATGAAATTTTTATATTTTTCCTCAGGGGGTCACTATGTATAAACCCTCTATATCACGTGCATTCAAGGCCTATTTTTTAAATCCCTTATCTGTAAATTTTTCATTAATAAAATGTACCCCTTTTCTATACAAATCTGTAAATTTTTCCCAAAACTATTTTAAATAGTCCCTTATGTATATTTATTTTTGTAAATTTTAGAAATAAAAAATATCCTTCTATTGAACTCACGTGATAGGGTTACATATGATGAGTGACCCCCCCCGAGTATTTTTCCCTTGCATATTTGAATTTTGTAACGGAAATCCATGCATATTATATATGGACCGCCTTGTCCCCCCATACCCTAGATTTTGGACGAGGGTAGTAACATATTACATATTGAGTTGGCGCCCCAGACAATACGCATATGAAATTTGAACAGCTAGTTCTAGAACCTACACAAGAGTTGAACTTGGGAACACAAGTGTACCCAGTCATGGTAGTGGTAAGTGACAACCTGTCTACCGAGCAACTCGGATGGACAAGGGATCTATTTGTCAGGTTTGCATGGAGTTGTAGAGATTTGAGAGGGGTTCGTCCTGAACTGTATTAGCACAAGATACCATTATTCCTAGATGCTAAGCCAATCGAGTAGCAAAGGTATAGGATGAATCCCAATTATGCCAAGCAAGTCAAGGCTAAGTTGGATCAAATTTTACAAGCTAGATTTATATATGCCATAGACCAAAGTGATTGGCTTTTTCCAATTGTAGTTGTGCCTAAGAAAAATGGAAAACTCTGAGTCTGTGTGGATTATAAAAAATTAAATGCTTAGACTGTTCTAGATCCATTTCCCATTCCTTTTATGATGGAATTTTAGATCGGATTGCAAGCCATGAGATATACTCATTTATGGATGGCTATAGGTGGTATAATCAGCTTATAATCCACTTGATCCACTTAATCACTTTCATCATAGAATGGAGATCTTATCCAACTAAAGTGATGTAGTTTGGATCGAGGAATGCCCCGTCAACTTTTCAAAAGTTTATGGTGGAAAACTTCAGAGAGTACCTCAATAAATTCATTGCAATTTACTTAGATGATTTTTGTGTGTGTTCCTTGGATATTGATCACTTGGGATATCTTGGGAAGGTTTTTTAGAGATGCAGGAAAGAGGGTATCTCTTAAGAGTGTGTTCTGTGTCCTAGTTGGTATTCTACTCGGTCATATTATTTCTAAGGATGGAATCAGTATCAAGCTAGGTAAAATCAAAGCCATCCACCAGCAGATGCCTGAACCCTAGAATTTACTCAATTATGTTCTTTTGTGGAAATTATCAGCTTGTCTCATAGGTTCATCAAGGAATTTGCTAAGATTGTAGTGCCCTTGTATGAATTGACAAAAAAGGATACTAAGTTTGAGTGGAATGCTGAGTTGACCATAGTTTTCAATGATGTGAAAAATCAAGCAATGGCTACTCCAATTCTCAGACAGCAAAGATGGGATGTCATTTTCCATGTACAAGTGGATGCTTCTAGTTATGCATTAGGTATTATTTTAGTGCATCTATCAAACTATAGCACCACCAAGCAAGAAGCTCTAGGAATGGTTTTCAATTTGCAGAAGTTAAGCCATTATCTACTCGGGAATCCTTTTGTGTTCTATGTGGATCATCAAGCCCTACTTTATCTCATCAATAAAACTATCATTCAAGGACGGCTTGTTTGTTGGATGATATTGTTGTAGTAGTTGAACTTCAAGATTATTCATAAACCATGTAAGACCCATGTGGGTGCTGATTGTTTGTCCAGGTTACCATTACCCAAGCAAACTCAAGGAATTGACATGGAATTACCAGATGCTGATTTGTTTGCAATTGATTATTGTGAGAATGAGTAGGTTGAGTTAGTCAATTACTTGTCTCAAGGTGCATTCCTTGAAACTATGCCTCGAGATAAGCATAGGCAATTAGATCTTAAGGCTTGGAAATATACTTTGATTGGTGGATAGCTATACCAAAATTGTGCAAATGGGATTCTTAGAAGATGGGTGCTACCTCATGAACATGCAGTGGTGTTGCAGGAGGCTCACTCGGCTCCGTCAGGAGGAAACTTTCAAGGTGAGTTAATTGCTCAAAAAGTCTTACAAGGAGGTTTGTGGTGGGAGACATTCTTCGAAGATGCTCAAATCAGATGTACGCAGTGTGAAATGTGTCAACGCGCTGGGCGGTTATTGGCTAAACAATCTATGCCTTTGCAACCCACCAAGCCCTAGGAAGACTTTCAATGTTGGGGTTTGGATTTTGTTGGGCCCTTTAAACCCAAAAATTTTACTCAAAACAAGTATGTACTTGTTGCAACTGACTATGCTACAAAGTGGGTAGAAGCTAAGGCACTCCAAGGTAATTCCTCGATAATTCGGCTCGGAGCGCAACTAAATTTGTCTATGCAAATATTATATGCCGGTATGGATGTTCTCTCTAGCATTTCAGTGATCAAGGTGCACATTTTCTCAATGATGTGATGCAGGAGTAGCAAAGCTTCTTCCCTACTTCCTTTCTGACTCTAATGCCAAATCCATAGCATCAAAAGTTGTAAATGGTTGGTCGAAGCATAAGTACATCATCACGAATAGTAGGGCGTAAACCCTCAACAAAGGTATGGCATTGCTCCTTTTGGGACACTTTCTCAATGGTTTGCAATTGAAGTAGAGAGGAAAGATATTTCTCAGTGTATGTGTCCACACTCTCATTATCCAACTGCCTCAATCTTTGCCATTGCCTACGAGTATCCTCTTCAAACTGTGTAGGTAGGAAGCGCTTCTTGATTTTATCTTTGAATGCTTCCCATGTCTTTGGAACATGAGTGCTTTCGGCACCACACTCCACCATAATTTTGCATTGCTTGTCATGTGACTTGCAGCAAGTTTTACCTTCTCGATCTCTTCGTACCATTCTCCCAAAAAGTATTGATTGAAAGAACTAATCCATGCAAGTAAAGCTTGTCCATCTCTTTTACCATCATATTTTGGAAAAGAAAAAGTTTTGTGATTATCTTACGAGACTTCTTCTTATAAGGAAGCTTGAGTGCTTTCAAGATGGCCTTTCCTACGTTGTCTTCATCGCTGGACTCATGTGAAGGAGTAGTGTCATGATGTCATCATAAGGAAGTCTTCACATGCCCTTCTTCCTTTGATGTCTTGTCTTGCTTCTTCCACGCTCACTATCACTAGTGTCTGATGATTTGTTGCTTTCACTTTTTTCATCATCTCTGTCCTTCATATGCTTCTTTGTGACTTCAGTCATCTCTTTTAACACTCGATTTGCACGTTCTTCGTTGGCTTTATGTGTGTCGCACATGTTGCGCATGTACTCAAGTTCCTGCTCAAGGTCCCGTGCATGATGTTTCCATGCATCTAGGGAATCTGATGCATGCATAGGTTCCTCATCCTCAATCAATTTAGGTGGCTTCCAAGTTGTCATCACTTGGCGTAGAACATCTTCAATTTCTTGACATTGTTGCTTCTCATGCTGATAGCGTTCTTGCCATTCTTCGTCAGTGTCATCGGTGTTGAACTTCTTCTTGATCGATGGTGATCGTTTTCCACATCCTCATCATGATGTAGATCTTTAGGATAACCTATCTCTGATGGAATATAGCTTTCAGACATAGTTAAGTATGTGCACGCTGCAAAGAAGAAATCACTATGAAAGGAAATACACACAAACACAAGACTTATCTCAATTTAGTTTCCAAGCTTTGAAAGCGGCTATTTGCCAAATAGTATCTATTAGGGCTCTCGAACTCACACAATTCCAACAAGTGAATCCATGTTGCAAGGTACAAAGCAAAGCTCGTGTCTGATAGCACTTGTAGACTGCCTCCTGCTCTTGTGAACACTTGCTTTTGAGATTCTCCTCTTCCAAAATCTGTTGGGTTGCTCCCTTGTTTGCACTTTTGCCTTGAAGGATATCTTTATGGCTAGGAACTTCAAAGAATAGAGCAACAAAGTGACTTGACCTAGTGGATAGTCACCAATTGTTAAGCAAACTTGAGCTAGAATAGTATCAAGATGGGGGACCTCCTGGGAAGTTTTAAGAGCAATCTCCCAAGGCTTCCTCGCACATAGCCAATGGTGCCTTCAGTGCCAAGTATGCCAAGGACTATGCCTTGGTCGTCGCCTTTGTCGTATGCTTGGAGGAGCTAAGGCACAGGTGTGCGTTCACTGACTTCGACCTGTCTACGTACGGCTGACTTCTTTTGTTGCAATTTTTTTTTCCTTCACCACACATTTTCCTGCCTACAAGCTATTCTGCACTGCTTGCTTCTGCTGCTTCGAACTTTGTTACGCTCTTATACGCGGTGTCCGTAGTTTGATGTGTGCTACGGTTTCTTGTTCAAGGATGCGGGGTGCGTGTGCTTCCCGTGCTATGGATGACGAAACATTGGCTCTGATACCACTGCGACAGGAAACACTCGCGGAACCTACAAATCCTTGAAAAACACAGCAACAGTTTTTGAAAATATGCACAAACTCTCAAAACTCACAAACGAAAGAGACAGAACAAGCGTGCTAGGTACAATCTCCCCCCATAGGAGTGGTGCTCTCCTTCCACCTCCTATGTATTTATGTATATTCCTCCAAAAAGCTTCCGAGCAAAAATCATATAAAAGCCCCTGTGCTTTCCTCCATGCACCCTTTTACAAAAAGCCCATCCACCTTCTAGAATAGCTGGCTTTTTCTAAAAATAAACCTTTTTCTAGCTTTAGTTTATACACTTAGCCAAGCCACTAATATTCCAAAATTCAAATATGTACATAAGCTTTTGTAATATCAAACATTAGGCATAAGCCTTATTCATCCCCGCATCACTGGAGTTGCACCTACATGCCCAAAATATGGCGGATCATGCTTGCAAGATGCCATCGCCCGATCAATTACTCTTCCCCTGAATTCACACGATCAATAGTAATGAAATATTTCAAGCATAAGATAACCTTGGAATTAATCACCACAATTAATCAACCTTTCAGTATTATAGCAACGCAAAATCGATAAATCACATAGGAATGGTGCACACATGCGACACATACCATCTCATGGTGCACCTGATGCTACACATGAATAAAATCGTATGGATGGTGCACACATGCTCCACCTGTCTACATACGGCCGACTTCTTTCGCTGTGATTTTTTTTTTCCTTCACCACATGTTTTCTTGCCTGCGAGCTATTCTACGTTGTTCGCTTTTGTTGCTTCAAACTTCGCTACGCTCTTGTACGCGGTGTCCAAAATCTGATGCGTGTTGCAGTTTCTTGTTTGAGGACGTGGGGTGCATGTGCTTCGCATGCTATGGGCGACGAAACCTTGGCTCTGATACCATTGCGAAGGGAAACGCTCGCAAAACTTGCAAATCCTTGAAAAACACAGCAACACTCTTCGAAAATAGGCACAAACTCTCAAAACTCACAAACAGAAGAGACAGAACAAACGTGCTAGGTACAATCTCTCCCCATAGGAGTGGTGCTCTCCTTCTACCTCCTATGTATTTATGTATATTCCTCCAAAAAGCTTCCGAGCAAAAATCATACAAAAGCCCCTATGCTTTCCTCCATGCACCCTTTTACAAAAAGCCCATCCACCTTCTAGAATAGCTGGCTTGTTCTAAAAATAAAGCTTTTTCTAACTTTAGTTTATACACTTAGCCAAGACACTAATATTCCAAAATTCAAATATGTACATAAGCTTTTGTAATATCAAAAATTAAGCATAAGCCTTATTCATCCCCGCATCACTGGAGTTGCACCTACGTGCCCAAAATATGGCGGATCATGCTTGCTAGATGCCATCGCCCGATCAATTACTCTTCCCTTGGATTCACACGATCAATAGTAATGAAATATTTCAAGCGTAAGATAACCTTGTAATTAATCACCACAATCAATCAACCTTTTAGTATTATAGCAACGCAAAATCAATAATCACATATGAATGGTGCACACATGTGACACATATCATCTCATGGTGCACCTGATGCTACACATGAATAAAATCATATAGATGGTGCACACATGCTACACATACCATCATCACATAAGTGGTGCACACAATGCTACACACTCATACAGCCGCAGCCGTATATCCAACCATGTAGGAGCACACATGCATCACTACAGAACAGCGAGCACACATGCATCAGCTGTGCAACAAAAATGATGGATCTCACTAAATTAAATACTAAAGGATTAAATTAATGGGATGATTCCGATTCTCGTAACAACACTAGGGTAAAGAGCTTGGGAGTTGTGAAGAATCTAGAAGTGGATGTATGTGGAATTTCTATGCTGACTACTTTTCAGGTGATCCCTACCAAGCCAGATGCAGGTGCCTATCCATTGATTTTGGGAAGGCCTTGGCTACGCAAGGTGAAGGTTGTTCAAAAGTGGAATACTGGAGAATTGATTTTGCAAGGAAATGATAAGAAGGTGTGCTACAACATCAAAAGTCACAAAAAGAAAGTTGTCAAGGAGTCATCTTCAACATCAAAGAGTTCGATCTTTGACTTAAGTGATGAAGAAGAAGAGACAGGGTGTAGCTCCGAGGAGTCCAGCTCAGAGGGTGAGGTGGAAGGAGTGGCCTTTGGTCTTTGTCTTGGTGCTGATTGGGATGAGTCAAGAGGGAACAAGGTGGTGGTACATAAAGATCCTATAGAGACACTTCATGTGGAGGATGTGGAGCACACTAAACGACGCCAATGCAATGAAGAGCTTCTTGGTGATTCTCTATCAGCAGCAGTAGCAGGTAGTGAGAAGCTCTAGTACTTGGAAATGTTAGATGATTTTCCATATCTCTTTGCAACAAGCTATTCATAGGTTCGATCAGTCTCTCTTCTGGAGCACAAGATTGAGTTGAAGCTAGAAAGCAAGCTAGTTGTGCAACGCTTAAGGCAATTGGGGTTGATCCACCAAGTTGAGGCACTAAAGAAAGAGGTAACACTACTTGAGGCAAGCTTCATCTTTCATGTTGATGATTCAGAATGGATATCTCCTGTAGTTGTCACACGAAAGAAAGGAAATAAGTGGCAGGTTTGTGTGGACCTTTGTCCTTTGAATGCATGCACTAAGAGCTAGACCAAGTAGCAGGGCAAGAGATGTATTCTATATGTGATGGGTATTTTGGGTACTTTCAAATTTGTATTCGGGAGGAAGATCAAAAGAAAACATCATTTGTCACATCTCCGGGAGTTAATGATGCCTTTTAGGTTGACCAATGCACCAGCTACATTTCAAGGGTTCACGAGTCAAGTGCTTGAGGAGCTTGGTTTGAAAGGTGGGAAGTTTGATGCAGATTCGGTGGTAGCCTCGTCACGGGAGCCCCAAGCTCCTAAGATATTGAAACCCGATTTTACGAAGGTAGGTGAGCTAGCTAATACATGGGAGAAGGAGGTTGTGCAAGAGAAAGTGATTGAGAAACCCATACAAGAAACCCAGACTGGGGAGGGTGATGAAGATGAGGTAGATGACACATATGGGAGAATTGAGTAGACTCTAGTTATGGAATTGTATTGACAGTTTTTTGAATTTGAATGGTTTCAATAGACAAGTGTTCTTAAGACATTTTAGAATCCATATGCTTTGAATGCTTTGAACATTTAGTTTTTCCCATTAATTTGTTGTTGGGGATGGTTATGAAGATGATGTAGATGACACATATGGGAGAATTGAGTTGACTCTAGTTATGGAATTATATTGACAGTTTTGTGATTTTGAATTGTTTCAATAGACAAGTGTTCTTAAGACATTTGAGAATCCATATGCATTGAATGTTTTGAAGGAAGGAGGCATTTAGTTTTTCCCATTAATTTGATTATTATTTTTTATTCTTTCAGTACTTTATGTGATACTACAAAGTTCAACTTAACAATATTGATAAGGTTATGTTACTACACGTAGGAATGAAAGTTGTATCATTTAGTTTTTCTATTGAAAATAAAAGTTCAAAGGAAGGGAAAAAATTATAGACTTCTTGATTTTTCTAAATACATTGATATTGTGTTTTGTAGTCGAGGTCCTTATTAATTTGTGGGCATTATGTACCAAAATTGATAGAATTTTAAAAGTTTTGAAAAATTCACTATGCAAAATATGACCTTTTTTTGAAAAAGTTATAATTTTAATGAATTTATGAGGGAATCTTAAAATGGGTACCAATGTTACATACCTGAATTAGATGTTACACTATTTTTTATCCTTTGATTTGTTGATAAGATAGCACTGTGAAGACATGTAATTGCCTGCCTCAAAGAATGCATCACAGTGTATAGCATCTGCCATCTTCTTAAGGTCTAATCTGCTTCATCCAAATTCCCTTTGTAGAAGCTTTGAAGTAATCTTGACATGTGTGTTTTTAATGACAAGGCTTGATCGTTCTCATCATATGAATCTAGAATCTCCTCGGCCAACTCGCCATCATAAATGTCCTTTCAGGGTAGTTGAGAAAACTTGAGAATTCGATTCGTCGCAAGAATACCAGTGAGAACATCATCGGAGAATTCTTCAATGGGTTGCAGAGAAGAAATGTGTGAGCTGCACTTCCTCTTCTGGTGAGCTTAAAAATCTACCATCATGACAAAGATGATGAGGATAGATATAGAGATAGAAGGTTGTGAGGAAGGCCATAGGTGAGCGATTGATTGGCTTGATGAGGACAAGAAGCTCAAAGGGATGGATTGAGGTGAAAGAATGAGAGCACAGAGTATTTGAGAGGTAGCTGTTGGAGACGATGAAGATGATAACGTTTGTATATGTTGAATTTGCGATTGGTATTGGTTTTGATCAGTGGAGCTTCTGATCAATTGTAGTCATTCAAAATTTGCAACTGCAGTGCCAGTTGAATCAGTAGTGGATCTCCCTTACTTTAGCATGATGTCTCAGCATTAATAAGCCCTTAACATTAATCATGCCATGTGGTGGCACACGATTCACCACAATTAAACAGCTAGCTACCATGCTAGCTTGCCAAAAATTCACTAAGGCATTATCAACCAAGTGATTTACTTTTGAGTTCTCTATGAATGAAGAACTCACTCTTTAGTATGGATTAACTTTGCTTCCATTGTACAACTCGAAAAACACATTACCTTCCAATTCCACGAGATGCATTGTTCCATTATCATGAACTTACACCAATCGATAAGGTCAATTCCACCCTAGCTCAAAATTGGTTTTGATAGGCCCCAACTTATCAATATAGAGTAATACGAGCATACCCTTCTTCAAATGCTTGGACAGAATATGTTGATCGTGCCAAGCTTTCTTCTGGGCTGTATCACCATCTGGGTCTAGTAAGCTCAGAGACATATCCCATCATCCCTTGATTGCTTTTGGATCACCCAAATGATGCTCAATAGCTACTCAAAGACTCAGAACCACATATTTTTGAGGGAAAAACTGCTGGCAACCCAAAAGCCATACAAAAAGGTGTAAGGTTGGTAGCTACCTTGTAAGCCTTTCTATAAGCCCACAAAGCAGAGTATAACTCGATGTCCCATTCACCTTTAGCTGATTGTATTTTCTTTGTGAGGATGAGCTTCGATGTTTTGCTAGTGACTTGGCTTCACCATTACCATGATCATAGTAAGTAGTGGAAACTATGTGCATGATTTTGAATTCCTTTTTAAGTACCTGCATCACATCATTGAGAAAATGTGCACCTTGATCACTGAAATGCTAGAGAGAACATCCATACCGGCATATAATATTTGCATAGACAAATTTAGTTGCGCTCCGAGCCGAATTATCGAGGAATTACCTTGGAGTGCCTTAGCTTCTACCCACTTTGTAGCATAGTCAGTTGCAACAAGTACATACTTGTTTTGAGTAAAATTTTTGGGTTTAAAGGGCCCAACAAAATCCAAACCCCAACATTGAAAGTCTTCCTAGGGCTTGGTGGGTTGCAAAGGCATAGATTGTTTAGCCAATAACCGCCCAGCGCGTTGACACATTTCACACTGCGTACATCTGATTTGAGCATCTTCGAAGAATGTCTCCCACCACAAACCTCCTTGTAAGACTTTTTGAGCAATTAACTCACCTTGAAAGTTTCCTCCTGACGGAGCCGAGTGAGCCTCCTGCAACACCACTGCATGTTCATGAGGTAGCACCCATCTTCTAAGAATCCCATTTGCACAATTTTGGTATAGCTATCCACCAATCAAAGTATATTTCCAAGCCTTAAGATCTAATTGCCTATGCTTATCTCGAGGCATAGTTTCAAGGAATGCACCTTGAGACAAGTAATTGACTAACTCAACCTACTCATTCTCACAATAATCAATTGCAAACAAATCAGCATCTGGTAATTCCATGTCAATTCCTTGAGTTTGCTTGGGTAATGGTAACCTGGACAAACAATCAGCACCCACATGGGTCTTACATGGTTTATGAATAATCTTGAAGTTCAACTACTACAACAATATCATCCAACAAACAAGCCGTCCTTGAATGATAGTTTTATTGATGAGATAAAGTAGGGCTTGATGATCCACATAGAACACAAAAGGATTCCCGAGTAGATAATGGCTTAACTTCTGCAAATTGAAAACCATTCCTAGAGCTTCTTGCTTGGTGGTGCTATAGTTTGATAGATGCACTAAAATAATACCTAATGCATAACTAGAAGCATCCACTTGTACATGGAAAATGACATCCCATCTTTGCTGTCTGAGAATTGGAGTAGCCATTGCTTGATTTTTCACATCATTGAAAACTATGGTCAACTCAGCATTCCACTCAAACTTAGTATCCTTTTTTGTCAATTCATACAAGGGCACTACAATCTTAGCAAATTCCTTGATGAACCTATGAGACAAGCTGATAATTTCCACAAAAGAACATAATTGAGTAAATTCTAGGGTTCAGGCATCTGCTGGTGGATGGCTTTGATTTTACCTAGCTTGATACTGATTCCATCCTTAGAAATAATATGACCGAGTAGAATACCAACTAGGACACAGAACACACTCTTAAGAGATACCCTCTTTCCTGCATCTCTAAAAAACCTTCCCAAGATATCCCAAGTGATCAATATCCAAGGAACACACACAAAAATCATCTAAGTAAATTGCAATGAATTTATTGAGGTACTCTCTGAAGTTTTCCACCATAAACTTTTGAAAAGTTGACGGGGCATTCCTCAATCCAAACTACATCACTTTAGTTGGATAAGATCTCCATTCTATGATGAAAGTGATTAAGTGGATCAAGTGGATTATAAGCTGATTATACCACCTATAGCCATCCATAAATGAGTATATCTCATGGCTTGCAATCCGATCTAAAATTCCATCATAAAAGGAATGGGAAATGGATCTAGAACAGTCTAAGCATTTAATTTTTTATAATCCACACAGACTCAGAGTTTTCCATTTTTCTTAGGCACAACTACAATAGGAAAAAGCCAATCACTTTGGTCTATGGCATATATAAATCTAGCTTGTAAAATTTGATCCAACTTAGCCTTGACTTGCTTGGCATAATTGGGATTCATCCTATACCTTTGCTACTCGATTGGCTTAGCATCTAGGAATAATGGTATCTTGTGCTAATACAGTTCAGGACGAACCCCTCTCAAATCTCTACAACTCCATGCAAACCTGACAAATAGATCCCTTGTCCATCCGAGTTGCTCGGTAGACAGGTTGTCACTTACCACTACCATGACTGGGTACACTTGTGTTCCCAAGTTCAACTCTTGTGTAGGTTCTAGAACTAGCTGTTCAAATTTCATATGCGTATTGTCTGGGGCGCCAACTCAATATGTAATATGTTACTACCCTCGTCCAAAATCTAGGGTATGGGGGGACAAGGCGGTCCATATATAATATGCATGGATTTCCGTTACAAAATTCAAATATGCAAGGGAAAAATACTCGGGGGGGGTCACTCATCATATGTAACCCTATCACGTGAGTTCAATAGAAGGATATTTTTTATTTCTAAAATTTACAAAAATAAATATACATAAGGGACTATTTAAAATAGTTTTGGGAAAAATTTACAGATTTGTATAGAAAAGGGGTACATTTTATTAATGAAAAATTTACAGATAAGGGATTTAAAAAATAGGCCTTGAATGCACGTGATATAGAGGGTTTATACATAGTGACCCCCTGAGGAAAAATATAAAAATTTCATGTCCCCCTCCCACAAAATATAAGGTATATACCTTGAAAAATATGCAAGTTTTTAAGATTTGTACATGTTTTTCATAATATGTGAGGCCCAAGGGGGGTCTTTTGGATGGGGGGGGTAAAACAAAAAATACAATAAAATATGAAAACCCATCTCCTCTCAAATTAATGTAACTTTTTCATGTGTTACCCAAATTTCAAGGTGTAAAGACATATTTGAAGCTCTTTTAGTGTGGAACACAACCATGTTAGTTTTCATGATTTCTACTCATGGCATATTGTTAAATTCATCTCATACTCATGATTTTGATAGGTTTTCTTACTAAAGGGAGTTGGTGCCCCAGGGCGTGTTGTTACTGGTACTTCAACAATCTCTCTTTCTCCCTCAATGTCCTTTGTAAAATTTCTTGAAAAAAGATCCTTTTTTTTAGCAATCTGTTCGTCGTGCAATTTCTACTTGATGTCAGCAACTACTTGAAAAATGTCTATCTCACCCATAGGTAAGATATGCAACTCCACTAACTAAGACTCAACATCTTGCAGAAATGGATCTTTAACTTCAAGATTCTTGGGACGAACAAAACTCATATCCTTCTGAGGATTGGTCGGTATACACACATTTTAACCTTTTGTCTTAATGGTTATCTCCTCTGTACCCTCATCATGGAGTACTTTTGTACTTTCTAGACAAGGTCTTCCCAATAACATTGGGTAGGCATGCTGCTCCATAGTGATCACAATAAAACTAATTGTATAATAAATGATGCCTATCGAGATGACCACATCTTGTAGCATACCCTTAGGATCAACTGGTCATTGATCTAGCATACGCACTTGGAATGGCAATGGTTTATATGACTTGACCATCAATCTTTGGAGGATTTCTTTAGAAATGATGTTCAGTACTCACCCTCGATCCACTATTACACCTGGTGTATCAATCACAGGCATGGTGGCTAAGGTTTTCACTTCCTTGGGTTGCTCAGTGGATTCCTTGATCTACTGAGCAAAGAAGTCATGACAATATGGAGCTATTTGCATCAACTCGGCAAAAGTTAGCCTAACTTGCATATTCTTGAACACTTCCCATGCTTGGGCTCCTAGCTTGGTAATAGAGTGTTGGAACTACTCGGGTATTTCACTACTGTAGGTGCTTTCCATTTCAACTCCCTTGCAATCTTTTCTGCCAACCCCTTTGTGACTTCCATTTGATGTCCATATCAACTACAACTGCTCAACATTCTGGATCTACCTCTTTTTTTCCATGTTATTCTTTAAGAATTTTAAGTGTTTTGCCCAGATTGGACAACCAGAATGCAAATGATTTTTCCCTCAACAAAAACACTTAATTTTAGACGAACCACTCTTCTCTTTACCATTCTTATCTTTGTCCTTGTACTCGGGACGCGGAGGTTTGCCGCTCAGTGCTCGGTTATCACTATGACCTTGCTGGCACTTGTCTAATTTTTGCCATTAAACCAAAATTCTGAGTCATTGTGGCAAAACTTGGTACATGTATTGTTGCCATTAAACCAAAATTGTGAGTCATTGTGGCAAAACTTGGTACTTAGTCTTGCATTCCTCTTCCACATGTCCACCTCTAGAGCACTTGCTACACCACTTCTCATTGTTATAGCTGGTTCACCTCGAATGCCCAATTCTTCTAAGGTGCTCGGTTTTTAGCTTATTCTTCTTGACTGGAGTCTCCTCGGTGTCACTCTTAGTATCCTTCTTCTTCACTTTATTTTTCAAACCCTCACTTTTTTCTAGAGCGATAGCTCGGTTTAGTAGGTCCTCATAGGTTCTGGTTGGATTGACTATCTCTGGCTCATACAAATCAACTTGGGCACAATCTATGATCAACCAGGCTTGCATAGACTTGTCATCTAGAACTATACTCAACTGATTAATAAGAGATCTAATCCTAAGAAGAAAGTATTGGATGACGCACATTTATTATGCTTTAGTTCACTCAACTTTGCTCTCACATCTTCTTCATTAATTGTCTGTTGCAACCTGTGCAATAAGGCTTTTGACATGGCATAACAATCAGGGAAATACCCAATTGGAAACCGATTGAACCACATTTGAGTGTTCTTGATTAAGGTACATGGAAAATAGACCATATACTCTCCAACTGTAGTTGCGTCATTGATATGGAAGACACATAGGAGAATCTGCAAGTGACTGTAAGGATATTCATCATCTATGCCTTTGAAATTTGGGAACTTTACCTTGATATTGGAGCTAGACTTGAACTTCTTTGCCTCGAAACCCGAGTAGGTGGGTCTACTGCTCATAAGAACTGACCCGCTCGATCCCCACCCGTCACCTTCCTGATTGTGAGGATGCTATAAACCCTTGACTTGGTTGGTACTATCCTCAGGCCTCAAGGGTACATTGGACTTATACCTATCAGCCGAGTAGGTTCTCTATATGTTGTGAAAGAATATGGATTGTTTGTCCATCTGTCGTAGCCGGTCTTTTGGCTTCTTTCTAGATGTACTCTTTCAGATACAATAGCCAAGTAACGTGGTGCTATGATTCTTGAAGATGCTCACTCTTGCAATCCTAAGGTAGGGGTGCTCGAGTGTAGAATGGGTGCCAAAATTAACACTCGGGGGTCAGGGCTAGCTAATGGGAAAGAACCGTGTGATGAGAGGAGAATACCGAGTCATTATCCACACTTGACACTTAGTGGATTACCCAAAAAGTGAAACCAAGAAGAGAGACCATTGCTCATTCATTGAATTAGAATCAATTTCTACAACCGAGCCACCTCGTATTGCCATGAAAACTCCCTATTCTATCAACTTAGGTCAGAGGAAGAAATCATAACTTAGTTTCTACCTAAGAACCGCCTTCCATTTTAGCACACACTTGGTGCGCTCACTGCCACTCGCCTATAGGTCGATACTATGGAATCATCTACACCCGTTGTTGCAAAACGGTGCTCGAGTGCTGCTTCTGTTATCCATGCTTGATGCTTAGTGACTATGTACTAGTTGGCCTAACCCAGGGTCAACACATCCAGCTTTATAACAAGTATGAGACGTCCTTGGCACTCTTAAAATGTGATACCATAAAATTCAACCATTTTCTTTTGTATTTGTTGAATATCAACAAAATGTTGTTCCAAGTATTATACATAGTGCTTCCCTTGTTCCCGGCGTATACCCCTTCAATATGCAAACAATGCCCAATAAAATCATCTCTTGCTGGTTGAGTAGACCTCTTAAATTCCACACTACTGCAAGATTTGGAAGGATCACATGTTTGATCCTCTGATCTTTTAAAGTTGAAGATAATGCTTTCAAAATAGAAGAGTAACCTTTCCTGATAACTCTACTCTCATCAAGAGCCTCTTAAATTAAGTTCACATCAACTTTGTTGCTATCAAACTATTGCACAGCGTTGCGTTTGATGGTTTTTTTTGTTTTTTGCTCAAGCATACTTTTTGCAACCTTATTTGATAATAAAAATTTCATTTGTTTCAGCATTCTCCTTTTGAGGCTCCAAAATTTTTCTACAGTTAGCACGCATATATAGGAGTCCTTCTCGATTGCCATTAACACAGTTCAATATTGAACATTTTCTTTATATTGTACTCAACGTAGCAAAAGTAAAAATAAATTAATTTACCATGCTTCCTAAACTCGCCACTTGCACCCTCCATTGACCACTTTCAATTTTTCAATGTTGCAAAATTTTCTATTTCTAAGCTTATCCCCCAAAGGAGTTGCTTTTGTTCTTGCTTTTGCGGCAGCTTCTCCTTTATCTTTGTATGTTCTCCAATTTCATTCTATAGTTGATCTTTCAATCTAGACTTTTGATTATTTGTTGCATTTTATGGTTTCCTCTTACTTATATAAACAATTATACATTTGTGCAACTTCAAATTGAGCTATGATATATCCATGCATACCTTTATTTTCGTCATCCACAAACTTCAGCAATGTTGTTGAATTGGAAAATGGAGGAGTATCATTTTTATTAGACATTTTGGATAAATGTTTCCATCACACCATAAGTTGATATGTTGTAAGCCACCTCTCATCATGTTCTCTCTTTGCATGGCACCTACATACTTTCATTTTGATGGATGCACATATTGTTCCGCTAAGTCAATATGAAGATGGTGGTGTCATCTCTTGTTGGACTGTTCTATAGTGTTGTCATTGCACACTACCATTTTCCAAGCAACATTGTCCCTTTGCTTCACAATCTCATCACCTTTTCATAAAGCAAAGTGTTGTTGATGGTGATAAGCTTTGGAAAGTTTGAAAAACAAGGGTATGACAAGATTAGTTATGTGGTCCTAATAGAGAAGTTAATTGGATCGCCAAGATGGCTCCAAAATCAATCAAAGAAAGAAGTGGCTTATAGGAGCATTGAATGCAAAAGCTCATGGAATATGAGTGTTGAATATAGAAGAATATCATTATTCCTCCATCCTCTGACATGATGTCAATAGTCTCATATTTTATTCCTCATTCCTCTGACATGTTTTTAGTACTTGTATATATTTTATTGAGTATTTTATTATTTTTCATATTGTGGACAAAAGAAAAAAGAAGAGATTTTGAATTTCTTATAGGGCCCCAAAATGAGCTCCCTTCTTTCCTAATGTAGCCTAGAGGGAAGTTTTCATTTTCTAAGTGTTCATGAAGCCATGTGTCACAATCACTTAGCATTGATCTTCATGAAAATCTAATCATGTGGATTTTTTGCTTTATTTTGGTAGGAAAATTTTGGAAGGAGTGAGCAAGAATGACTCAATTTTAAGAGGGTCACAGAAATGCTCGAAAGTTAATCTTCTACCTTTTAGATTGTATGAGGGTTCGTATATGAGGGTTCGTTAATTGACAGAAAGCAGAGACAAACCGTCATGGTAGGCAGCCATGGAGTGTAAGAAGATTGGGAAAGTCTTTTTGACATGCGATGTAAGGACAAGGTAAAGTCCTTTTGATAGTAGCATTGTTTTGCTCCTACAAAACTTCTTACATTCTCCTTCGGAGACTTCTTCGAAATGACTCCATGGCAGATACCATAGCTCACATCAAGCTTTATTTGAGATTCTCCAAGCCTGCCATCCAAGAACTTTGGAGTATCCCAGTGACCCTTTTGAGTCTAGGGAATTATGTTTTGGTCTTGTGCAGCACATCAATGGAAGCAGGGTATATATATATATATATCACACTGAAGAAGTACATGTAGGTGACTTTCACCAAAGGAGTAGGTTGACCCACGATTGTTCAGTTGTAGAGATAGCAATGGGCTAAGATTTAAAGGATACGTTTGAGAAGCTACAATCCAAAATACTGGTACATGGCTGACATGGGGATGCAACGGCCTCCTTCCATAGGATATGGAGGTCTTCTTTACCCCAAGAAATTTGTTAGGCCGAAAGAGCTATACATGAACTAGGTGAAAGGGCCATGTGCATAAAAAATCTTGATTGCTCTGCTGAACATAAAGAGGTGGCTAAGAAGACAGGTCCATGGGATCATATGGATGGACTTGATGCATTCTTTGGCTTCCAAAAGATGTACAATGTGAAGGACAGGAAAGAAAGTTGGACGCTTCTTCTTAGTCACATGACATGGAAGTTTGGATCACAAGCTGATATCCTTTCTTTCCATGCCTCGACTTTTTTTGCTTTTAGTGGCAGATCCCATGGCCTTTGAAAGCAAGCATTCCCTTCAATCTGCTCCTCACAATATCATAGCCTTTGCTTCCCTCACATCGCATGAGATAGAGATCACGTCCATTGTCTACTTGAGCACGTCATCACAACACCAATAAATTCAGCTCATGCCTTTCAAACATAGGCACACAGACGAACGAATTACGTATCGGAGCACGACTTGGCAATTCAGTAGACCAATCAAGGAGCAATCAATAGATTGTTGAGCAGTGGCATAGCTTTGCTTGTATAATAAGAAGAGATTAAGAGCATAATTCGCATCATTTAGTAGAATAAAAAAATATAGCAAAACACTCTCAGCACATTTGCCGATTTTGGTCAAAAATTGTTTGAGAGAATTTTGTTGCTAAATGCCTTACATAGAGAGACTTGCTAGATGCCGTGCATAGAGAGAGAAATCCTTGGTGAGTGCCATGGAAGCAAGAGTAAGAGAGTTGAGCCATGCCAACAAAAGTAAGGGTGTCACGCTCATGGATAAATACTTTATAATGCAATGAAGCCCACACTCTACAGACTCACTCTTTTGTACTCTTGATAGCATGTTCTAACACTACAACTCTTGCAATCAACAAGAGTAAGGGTATGAAGCTCATGTATGTACTCCATTCACTCTTTGAACAGTGTATTCAACTCATTCTTGTATACTTGTTCTCAAGTACTCTTAGTGTCCCCTCAACACTATCAACATGTGATAACATGTGCTAATCCTACAACTCTCATAATCTACCCTCAAGCCATTGTAATCCCCCTGCATCTCATGCAATACTCCCTCTATCGTTCTCTCCCAAAACTACCATCCAAAACCATTCTACTTTCTAAACCCTTTTCTCTCACTCCCAATCTAATATTCAACCCTCAAAGTCCCAACTAGATGTGCAAGCCCTTACACCCTACAATCGGTGAAGAAGACTAACTCTCCATTTTCTCTTAGGACTCCACCTTTCCTAAACTTTATACCCTTTCCTAACCCCTTTATTCCTTTTCAAAACAATGAACGCAAGAGCTTCCACGCAGTTCAATGAATCAACACCTCATCTTCACTTGAGGTAGCCTACGTCACCCTACGTCTCGCATGTTGTATATTGAACACATTCCCTACCAAGAGCCCACATAAAACATGGAGGTGAATGGTACCTTCGAAGTTAATAATTGATACTTTGATTTTATTGCCAGGGTTGCTCCTAGTCTCAACCCAAAACTATTAGTTAGATTTTTCACCCTTAAACCCCTACAATTCTAGCTCTCCATTTTAACGGTAGCACCCCAAATGCTTGTTTTCTCATGGTAGCGGATGTGTTCAACGTGCAGCATCATAGATGTAGGCTAAAGCGTTGGAAGCAATTCTCAGAGGAGCTCAAGTGAAGATGAGGTGTTGATTCATTGAAGCTCTTGCCTTTATTGTGGAGGGAGGCATATCCATTCAGAAACGAGGGGCACACACAACCATGGCTCGGAAGGAATTTGCTGCAGAGCGGCATACCCATGGTTGAAAGAGGTACGCTGTGCGGAGTTTTGACGTTTCAGCCTTTGGAGAATGCTCTCATTCTCTCAATTCCGGCAACAACATCAACCCTATGGACCAACTTCTCTGTTGTTCACCATCCCTCATGCCTAAACTTCCAATGGAGCCTCTGTCCTTGGAGAGAAGGCGACCACACAGAGTAGTAAGTTCAAGCTCGAATATTTCGCATGCCCCCTGCCATAGCCCTCGGACTAAGGATATGAATATAGACTTTGGTGGGCATAACAGCGTGTCCCTGGGATCAGCCACAATGCCCCATATTGGGTGGAACGGCGATCCTGAAAGATTGAATGCGGACATCCTTGGTCAGCTGGGTCCAGAGACAGATCAAGCTACTTATGCTTTGCTCTTGCGGCGATGCACCATTGCCAAGACCCTTTCCTTGGGCAAATGTGTGCACGAACATATGAGCGGACGTGGATATGCTTGCGACAATTTTTTGGCCAACCTTCTCGTCCGAATGTACAGCAAGTGTGGAAGTCTGAAGAATGCACGTGCTGTGTTTGACACAATAGTCCATCGGGATTACTGCTCTTGGAATACCATGATTGCAACCTGTGCCAGGAATGGGTTCCTGGATGAAGCAAGGACATTGTTTGCAGAGATGCCCCGGCATAATGTGGTCTCCTGGAATTCCATGATAGCTGCAACTGCCCAGAACGGTCATGGCAAGGAAGCTTTGCAACTGTTTAGTAGAATGCACACCGAAGGCTTCGACCCAAACAGGGTCACTTTTATTTGCGTTCTAGATGCCTGTGCCAGTGTGGCAGCCCTAGAAGAGGGGCAAATGATCCATGCTACTATTGCTCTTAATGGTTGGGAGTCAGACATCATTATGGGGAATGCTCTTCTTAACATGTATGGTAAGTGTGGGAGTGTAGATGATGTGAGGGTAGTGTTTGCAGACATGCCACAGCTGAATGTGGTCTCCTGGAGTGCCACTATAACTGCGTGTGCCCAGAATGGTCACGGCAACGAGGCTTTGCAACTGTTCAGTCAAATGCTGGTTGAAGGTTTGGAGCCAAACAAGATCACCTTCATCTGCGTTGTGGATGCATGTGCAGGTGTGGCAGCCTTAGAAGAGGGTCTACTGATCCATGCCACTGTTGCTGGCAGTGGATGGGAGACTGATGTTGTTGTGGGAACAGCTTTCGTCAATATGTATGGCAAGTGCAGGAGCCTAGATGATTCAAGGGCAGTTTTTGCAGAGATGCTGCACCATGATGTGGTCTCATGGAGTGCCATGATCACTGCATGTTCCCAGAATGAGCATGGCAAGGAGGCCCTGCAGCTGTTTGGTCAAATGCAAGCAGAAGGCTTTGAACCAAACAAGATAACCTTCATCTGCATTTTGGATGCATGTGCCAGTGTGGCAGCTCTACAAGAAGGTCAGGCGATCCATGCTGCTGTTGCTGGGAATGGATGGGATCTGGATATTGTTGTGGGAAACACCCTTGTCAGTATGTATGGAAAGCATGGGAATCTAGATGATGCAAGGGCAGTGTTCACAGAGATCCCTCAGCAGGATGTTGTTTCTTGGAGCGCCATGGTCGCTGCCTGTGCACAGAATGGGCATGGCAAGGAGGCTCTGGAACTGTTTGGTCAAATGCAGGCTGAAGGCTTTAAACTGGACAAGATCACCTTCATTTGCGTAGTGGATGCATGTGCTAGTGTGGCAGCCCTAGAAGAAGGTCGAGTTATACATGCAACTGTTACTGGCAATGGATGGGAGTCAGATGTGGTGGTAGGGACAGCCCTTGTAAATATGTACGGCAAGTGTGGCAGTGTAGGTGATGCAGTGGTAGCATTTGCAGAGATGCCACAGCATGTTGTGATTTCCTGGAGTGCCATGATCTCTGCGTGTGCCCAGAATGCGCATGGCAAGGAGGCCCTGCAACTGCTGGGTGAAATGCAGGCCAAAGGCTTCCAGCTGGACAAGATCACCTTCATTTGCGTTGTGGATGTATGTGCTACTGTGGCTGCCTTAGAAGAGGGTCGAGTGATTCATGCTACTGCTGCCAACAACGGATGGGAGTCTGAATTCGTCGTGGGGAATGCCCTCATCAATATGTATGGCAAGTGCGGGAGCCTAGGTGATGCGAGGGCAGTGTTTGCACAGATGCCACTGTGGGATGTGGTCTCTTGGAATGCCATGATTGCTGCATGTGCTCAGAATGGGCATGGCATGGAGGCCTTACAACTTTTTGATCAAATGCAGGCGGATGGCTTCAAGCCAAACAACATCACATTCACCTGTGTCCTCACGGCTTGCAGTCACACAGGACTAGTTGCTCATGGAAGGCAACACTTTGTCTCTATGAATGACCATGGACTAATCCCCTCAGTGGAGCATTATGTGTGCATGATCGATATCCTTGGGCGACGAGGACTATTACAAGAAGCAGAGGACCTGATCATGAGTATGCCCTTTGAACATCTGCCTTCAGCATGGTTGAGCTTGCTTTCATCATGCAGAATTCATAATGATGTGGAGCGGGCTGTACGTGCTGCAAATTTTGTTTTCGAGTTAGATCCAAGGAATGCTTCACCACATGTCTTGCTGGCAAACATCCATGCAGAGGCAGGGTGGGTGGAGGATGTAGTAAAGATGAGACAGGCAAAGGCAATTATGGATAATGATGTGAAGATAGTCCCAGGTCGCAATTGTGCTGAGATGAATAATGTAGTGCATGAAATTGTATCTAGAGACTCATCGCATTCTCAACACCAGAATATATATGCCAAGTTGCAGGAGTTGTATAAGTGCATGGAGGCTGGATACAAACCTTAATACTTCAATGCTTTGTGTTGTGGATGAAAAGAGAGAGGACATGCATTGCTCATCTGGCCATCGCATTTGGGCTCATTTCCCTTACCCGCTCCAATTGAATGTAACCACCTCTAGCAAAGCATCCAACTCAAGACACAAGGATGACAGATTGTAACCAAGTGCCCAGCCATAGATCCAAGGAGATGGCTCATGAGCTGAAGGTCATTAATACTACTCTCAAGCCATGGCTGGCAACAGGAAGCCAGAATATCCCATACCCACCATAACCCACGTCAAGGGTGTCATGCCACTGCTAGACTCTATGGGCTGTCATTGAGAAATCCAGTACCCTGCTATATATTCTAGTACCTATTATGCCTAGGCGAGATATAACAGCCAGATTAGGTTAAAAACTTACTAGAGTTCCTATTAGCGGCTTTAAATTAAATTCAATTAATTAATTTGACTCTACTTCCGAAATGTCAAATTAACCTAAGATAACAAACAAGCATAAAGTTAATTAGCTCGTTAATTTCTCATTAAACATCCATAAATTAACATTGGCTTTCACTGTGCGATCAGATAACTACATTCACTGCAATTAACATTTCCCAAAAACTTTTATACAAACTTTGAGAGCTCTTCGTCACAAGTATTTGAGAGCTGCTTTTCCCATTCAAAAACAGATCATAGCCAAAACTCACACGATATGTATTCCCATCCTCGACTTCCGGACCAATGGTAGGTAATCTGGAACACGAGGAGAAGAGCTACTAAAACCTTTTTGGCTCCTTCCTAGGCCCATCTTCATGAACAGATGCCACGCTGTCGGTTGGGCTGGCAGTTAAGGGACTTTCGTTCGCCAAGAGAAATCTGGAATCCGCGATGTCAATCCAGGCATGCTCCTGCACACTTCCTCCATTGGTTGGAAGGACAATTTTCGGAGATGGGGCTACGCCAAAATCAAAGTACCCAGGTGCATCCAAGACTCCCTTGATGTGTTTCCCAGGTTGACTCGTTGGAGACTAGCAACAAAAAATATACTACTCATGCAGTCAAAGCATTTGCGACATAATTGACTTCCACATCGACTGTGCTCTCCTGGCATCCATCCCTTTTTCCTTGGTAAGGTATAACCCAAGCAGCAGACGGGTAGTATTGGCCCGAACGCAACATCTTCCAGAGACATTTGCTGAGAGGCATTCCCAACCTGCGCCTCAACTTAAACTTCCAATACATAAAACAACGATTAAAAAGATTCGCACTAAACACACACGGTTTTTGATTTCATCAGCGCCGTAGCGTACATACAACTTTCATCAGTCGCTGTTGGCTCCTTCCTAGGCCCATCTTCATGAACAGATGCCACGCTGTCGGCTGGGCTAGCGGTTAAGGGACTCTCGTTCGCCAAGAGAAATCTGGAATCCGCGACATCAATCCGGGCATGCTCCTGTACACTTCCTCCATCGGTTGGAGGACGATTTTCGGAGATGGGGCTCCGCCAAAATCAAAGTTTCGAGGTGCATCCAAGACACCCTGGATGTGTTTCTTTAGAAAATGCTGCTGCCCTGGGTAGTGTGACGCGTCATTTCGTCTGAGATTTGCACTGAGTCTTCTCTTACTAAGTACCTTTGATTGCGCAACAAATGTCCCCCAGTTGATGCTATGTGGAGTGAGGTATCAATCCTCCAAGGTTCCTATGTTCTCTTCAAGCATTTCTAGACCTTTTTTGAAGTTTGATGCTACACTAAATGCTTAGGTGATGCTTGAGGAGTTAAAGTACACATCAAAGAATCAAAGATTCCTTTTTCAATTCAGAGAATGTTATTTGAAGTTCAGATGATATTGACTTCTTGACAACATGCCAAGTTCTCAATGCTCTTCCAATGCTAAGCACTTGAAGAAGACTACAAGGACAAAGTACAAGGTAAAGAAGACCTGAGTTAAGAGATTGTGGGAGAAGCCAACTAGTTATGCATATGCCAAACAACTTGGATTTTCTGAATTCTTATCTAGCAATTTGCATCTATATGGTGAAGGTGATTTCTTTGCGTTCTAGATGCCTGTGCCAGTGTGGCAGCCCTAGAAGAGGGGCAAATGATCCATGCTACTATTGCTCTTAATGGTTGGGAGTCAGACATCATTATGGGGAATGCTCTTCTTAACATGTATGGTAAGTGTGGGAGTGTAGATGATGTGAGGGTAGTGTTTGCAGACATGCCACAGCTGAATGTGGTCTCCTGGAGTGCCACTATAACTGCGTGTGCCCAGAATGGTCACGGCAACGAGGCTTTGCAACTGTTCAGTCAAATGCTGGTTGAAGGTTTGGAGCCAAACAAGATCACCTTCATCTGCGTTGTGGATGCATGTGCAGGTGTGGCAGCCTTAGAAGAGGGTCTACTGATCCATGCCACTGTTGCTGGCAGTGGATGGGAGACTGATGTTGTTGTGGGAACAGCTTTCGTCAATATGTATGGCAAGTGCAGGAGCCTAGATGATTCAAGGGCAGTTTTTGCAGAGATGCTGCACCATGATGTGGTCTCATGGAGTGCCATGATCACTGCATGTTCCCAGAATGAGCATGGCAAGGAGGCCCTGCAGCTGTTTGGTCAAATGCAAGCAGAAGGCTTTGAACCAAACAAGATAACCTTCATCTGCATTTTGGATGCATGTGCCAGTGTGGCAGCTCTACAAGAAGGTCAGGCGATCCATGCTGCTGTTGCTGGGAATGGATGGGATCTGGATATTGTTGTGGGAAACACCCTTGTCAGTATGTATGGAAAGCATGGGAATCTAGATGATGCAAGGGCAGTGTTCACAGAGATCCCTCAGCAGGATGTTGTTTCTTGGAGCGCCATGGTCGCTGCCTGTGCACAGAATGGGCATGGCAAGGAGGCTCTGGAACTGTTTGGTCAAATGCAGGCTGAAGGCTTTAAACTGGACAAGATCACCTTCATTTGCGTAGTGGATGCATGTGCTAGTGTGGCAGCCCTAGAAGAAGGTCGAGTTATACATGCAACTGTTACTGGCAATGGATGGGAGTCAGATGTGGTGGTAGGGACAGCCCTTGTAAATATGTACGGCAAGTGTGGCAGTGTAGGTGATGCAGTGGTAGCATTTGCAGAGATGCCACAGCATGTTGTGATTTCCTGGAGTGCCATGATCTCTGCGTGTGCCCAGAATGCGCATGGCAAGGAGGCCCTGCAACTGCTGGGTGAAATGCAGGCCAAAGGCTTCCAGCTGGACAAGATCACCTTCATTTGCGTTGTGGATGTATGTGCTACTGTGGCTGCCTTAGAAGAGGGTCGAGTGATTCATGCTACTGCTGCCAACAACGGATGGGAGTCTGAATTCGTCGTGGGGAATGCCCTCATCAATATGTATGGCAAGTGCGGGAGCCTAGGTGATGCGAGGGCAGTGTTTGCACAGATGCCACTGTGGGATGTGGTCTCTTGGAATGCCATGATTGCTGCATGTGCTCAGATTGGGCATGGCATGGAGGCCTTACAACTTTTTGATCAAATGCAGGCGGATGGCTTCAAGCCAAACAACATCACATTCACCTGTGTCCTCACGGCTTGCAGTCACACAGGACTAGTTGCTCATGGAAGGCAACACTTTGTCTCTATGAATGACCATGGACTAATCCCCTCAGTGGAGCATTATGTGTGCATGATCGATATCCTTGGGCGACGAGGACTATTACAAGAAGCAGAGGACCTGATCATGAGTATGCCCTTTGAACATCTGCCTTCAGCATGGTTGAGCTTGCTTTCATCATGCAGAATTCATAATGATGTGGAGCGGGCTGTACGTGCTGCAAATTTTGTTTTCGAGTTAGATCCAAGGAATGCTTCACCACATGTCTTGCTGGCAAACATCCATGCAGAGGCAGGGTGGGTGGAGGATGTAGTAAAGATGAGACAGGCAAAGGCAATTATGGATAATGATGTGAAGATAGTCCCAGGTCGCAATTGTGCTGAGATGAATAATGTAGTGCATGAAATTGTATCTAGAGACTCATCGCATTCTCAACACCAGAATATATATGCCAAGTTGCAGGAGTTGTATAAGTGCATGGAGGCTGGATACAAACCTTAATACTTCAATGCTTTGTGTTGTGGATGAAAAGAGAGAGGACATGCATTGCTCATCTGGCCATCGCATTTGGGCTCATTTCCCTTACCCGCTCCAATTGAATGTAACCACCTCTAGCAAAGCATCCAACTCAAGACACAAGGATGACAGATTGTAACCAAGTGCCCAGCCATAGATCCAAGGAGATGGCTCATGAGCTGAAGGTCATTAATACTACTCTCAAGCCATGGCTGGCAACAGGAAGCCAGAATATCCCATACCCACCATAACCCACGTCAAGGGTGTCATGCCACTGCTAGACTCTATGGGCTGTCATTGAGAAATCCAGTACCCTGCTATATATTCTAGTACCTATTATGCCTAGGCGAGATATAACAGCCAGATTAGGTTAAAAACTTACTAGAGTTCCTATTAGCGGCTTTAAATTAAATTCAATTAATTAATTTGACTCTACTTCCGAAATGTCAAATTAACCTAAGATAACAAACAAGCATAAAGTTAATTAGCTCGTTAATTTCTCATTAAACATCCATAAATTAACATTGGCTTTCACTGTGCGATCAGATAACTACATTCACTGCAATTAACATTTCCCAAAAACTTTTATACAAACTTTGAGAGCTCTTCGTCACAAGTATTTGAGAGCTGCTTTTCCCATTCAAAAACAGATCATAGCCAAAACTCACACGATATGTATTCCCATCCTCGACTTCCGGACCAATGGTAGGTAATCTGGAACACGAGGAGAAGAGCTACTAAAACCTTTTTGGCTCCTTCCTAGGCCCATCTTCATGAACAGATGCCACGCTGTCGGTTGGGCTGGCAGTTAAGGGACTTTCGTTCGCCAAGAGAAATCTGGAATCCGCGATGTCAATCCAGGCATGCTCCTGCACACTTCCTCCATTGGTTGGAAGGACAATTTTCGGAGATGGGGCTACGCCAAAATCAAAGTACCCAGGTGCATCCAAGACTCCCTTGATGTGTTTCCCAGGTTGACTCGTTGGAGACTAGCAACAAAAAATATACTACTCATGCAGTCAAAGCATTTGCGACATAATTGACTTCCACATCGACTGTGCTCTCCTGGCATCCATCCCTTTTTCCTTGGTAAGGTATAACCCAAGCAGCAGACGGGTAGTATTGGCCCGAACGCAACATCTTCCAGAGACATTTGCTGAGAGGCATTCCCAACCTGCGCCTCAACTTAAACTTCCAATACATAAAACAACGATTAAAAAGATTCGCACTAAACACACACGGTTTTTGATTTCATCAGCGCCGTAGCGTACATACAACTTTCATCAGTCGCTGTTGGCTCCTTCCTAGGCCCATCTTCATGAACAGATGCCACGCTGTCGGCTGGGCTAGCGGTTAAGGGACTCTCGTTCGCCAAGAGAAATCTGGAATCCGCGACATCAATCCGGGCATGCTCCTGTACACTTCCTCCATCGGTTGGAGGACGATTTTCGGAGATGGGGCTCCGCCAAAATCAAAGTTTCGAGGTGCATCCAAGACACCCTGGATGTGTTTCTTTAGAAAATGCTGCTGCCCTGGGTAGTGTGACGCGTCATTTCGTCTGAGATTTGCACTGAGTCTTCTCTTACTAAGTACCTTTGATTGCGCAACAAATGTCCCCCAGTTGATGCTATGTGGAGTGAGGTATCAATCCTCCAAGGTTCCTATGTTCTCTTCAAGCATTTCTAGACCTTTTTTGAAGTTTGATGCTACACTAAATGCTTAGGTGATGCTTGAGGAGTTAAAGTACACATCAAAGAATCAAAGATTCCTTTTTCAATTCAGAGAATGTTATTTGAAGTTCAGATGATATTGACTTCTTGACAACATGCCAAGTTCTCAATGCTCTTCCAATGCTAAGCACTTGAAGAAGACTACAAGGACAAAGTACAAGGTAAAGAAGACCTGAGTTAAGAGATTGTGGGAGAAGCCAACTAGTTATGCATATGCCAAACAACTTGGATTTTCTGAATTCTTATCTAGCAATTTGCATCTATATGGTGAAGGTGATTTCTTTGCGTTCTAGATGCCTGTGCCAGTGTGGCAGCCCTAGAAGAGGGGCAAATGATCCATGCTACTATTGCTCTTAATGGTTGGGAGTCAGACATCATTATGGGGAATGCTCTTCTTAACATGTATGGTAAGTGTGGGAGTGTAGATGATGTGAGGGTAGTGTTTGCAGACATGCCACAGCTGAATGTGGTCTCCTGGAGTGCCACTATAACTGCGTGTGCCCAGAATGGTCACGGCAACGAGGCTTTGCAACTGTTCAGTCAAATGCTGGTTGAAGGTTTGGAGCCAAACAAGATCACCTTCATCTGCGTTGTGGATGCATGTGCAGGTGTGGCAGCCTTAGAAGAGGGTCTACTGATCCATGCCACTGTTGCTGGCAGTGGATGGGAGACTGATGTTGTTGTGGGAACAGCTTTCGTCAATATGTATGGCAAGTGCAGGAGCCTAGATGATTCAAGGGCAGTTTTTGCAGAGATGCTGCACCATGATGTGGTCTCATGGAGTGCCATGATCACTGCATGTTCCCAGAATGAGCATGGCAAGGAGGCCCTGCAGCTGTTTGGTCAAATGCAAGCAGAAGGCTTTGAACCAAACAAGATAACCTTCATCTGCATTTTGGATGCATGTGCCAGTGTGGCAGCTCTACAAGAAGGTCAGGCGATCCATGCTGCTGTTGCTGGGAATGGATGGGATCTGGATATTGTTGTGGGAAACACCCTTGTCAGTATGTATGGAAAGCATGGGAATCTAGATGATGCAAGGGCAGTGTTCACAGAGATCCCTCAGCAGGATGTTGTTTCTTGGAGCGCCATGGTCGCTGCCTGTGCACAGAATGGGCATGGCAAGGAGGCTCTGGAACTGTTTGGTCAAATGCAGGCTGAAGGCTTTAAACTGGACAAGATCACCTTCATTTGCGTAGTGGATGCATGTGCTAGTGTGGCAGCCCTAGAAGAAGGTCGAGTTATACATGCAACTGTTACTGGCAATGGATGGGAGTCAGATGTGGTGGTAGGGACAGCCCTTGTAAATATGTACGGCAAGTGTGGCAGTGTAGGTGATGCAGTGGTAGCATTTGCAGAGATGCCACAGCATGTTGTGATTTCCTGGAGTGCCATGATCTCTGCGTGTGCCCAGAATGCGCATGGCAAGGAGGCCCTGCAACTGCTGGGTGAAATGCAGGCCAAAGGCTTCCAGCTGGACAAGATCACCTTCATTTGCAGCACAAGCCGCTAATAGGAACTCTAGTAAGTTTTTAACCTAATCTGGCTGTTATATCTCGCCTAGGCATAATAGGTACTAGAATATATAGCAGGGTGCTATTAGCAGCACAAGCCGCTAATAGGAACTCTAGTAAGTTTTTAACCTAATCTGGCTGTTATATCTCGCCTAGGCATAATAGGTACTAGAATATATAGCAGGGTACTGGATTTCTCAATGACAGCCCATAGAGTCTAGCAGTGGCATGACACCCTTGACGTGGGTTATGGTGGGTATGGGATATTCTGGCTTCCTGTTGCCAGCCATGGCTTGAGAGTAGTATTAATGACCTTCAGCTCATGAGCCATCTCCTTGGATCTATGGCTGGGCACTTGGTTACAATCTGTCATCCTTGTGTCTTGAGTTGGATGCTTTGCTAGAGGTGGTTACATTCAATTGGAGCGGGTAAGGGAAATGAGCCCAAATGCGATGGCCAGATGAGCAATGCATGTCCTCTCTCTTTTCATCCACAACACAAAGCATTGAAGTATTAAGGTTTGTATCCAGCCTCCATGCACTTATACAACTCCTGCAACTTGGCATATATATTCTGGTGTTGAGAATGCGATGAGTCTCTAGATACAATTTCATGCACTACATTATTCATCTCAGCACAATTGCGACCTGGGACTATCTTCACATCATTATCCATAATTGCCTTTGCCTGTCTCATCTTTACTACATCCTCCACCCACCCTGCCTCTGCATGGATGTTTGCCAGCAAGACATGTGGTGAAGCATTCCTTGGATCTAACTCGAAAACAAAATTTGCAGCACGTACAGCCCGCTCCACATCATTATGAATTCTGCATGATGAAAGCAAGCTCAACCATGCTGAAGGCAGATGTTCAAAGGGCATACTCATGATCAGGTCCTCTGCTTCTTGTAATAGTCCTCGTCGCCCAAGGATATCGATCATGCACACATAATGCTCCACTGAGGGGATTAGTCCATGGTCATTCATAGAGACAAAGTGTTGCCTTCCATGAGCAACTAGTCCTGTGTGACTGCAAGCCGTGAGGACACAGGTGAATGTGATGTTGTTTGGCTTGAAGCCATCCGCCTGCATTTGATCAAAAAGTTGTAAGGCCTCCATGCCATGCCCATTCTGAGCACATGCAGCAATCATGGCATTCCAAGAGACCACATCCCACAGTGGCATCTGTGCAAACACTGCCCTCGCATCACCTAGGCTCCCGCACTTGCCATACATATTGATGAGGGCATTCCCCACGACGAATTCAGACTCCCATCCGTTGTTGGCAGCAGTAGCATGAATCACTCGACCCTCTTCTAAGGCAGCCACAGTAGCACATACATCCACAACGCAAATGAAGGTGATCTTGTCCAGCTGGAAGCCTTTGGCCTGCATTTCACCCAGCAGTTGCAGGGCCTCCTTGCCATGCGCATTCTGGGCACACGCAGAGATCATGGCACTCCAGGAAATCACAACATGCTGTGGCATCTCTGCAAATGCTACCACTGCATCACCTACACTGCCACACTTGCCGTACATATTTACAAGGGCTGTCCCTACCACCACATCTGACTCCCATCCATTGCCAGTAACAGTTGCATGTATAACTCGACCTTCTTCTAGGGCTGCCACACTAGCACATGCATCCACTACGCAAATGAAGGTGATCTTGTCCAGTTTAAAGCCTTCAGCCTGCATTTGACCAAACAGTTCCAGAGCCTCCTTGCCATGCCCATTCTGTGCACAGGCAGCGACCATGGCGCTCCAAGAAACAACATCCTGCTGAGGGATCTCTGTGAACACTGCCCTTGCATCATCTAGATTCCCATGCTTTCCATACATACTGACAAGGGTGTTTCCCACAACAATATCCAGATCCCATCCATTCCCAGCAACAGCAGCATGGATCGCCTGACCTTCTTGTAGAGCTGCCACACTGGCACATGCATCCAAAATGCAGATGAAGGTTATCTTGTTTGGTTCAAAGCCTTCTGCTTGCATTTGACCAAACAGCTGCAGGGCCTCCTTGCCATGCTCATTCTGGGAACATGCAGTGATCATGGCACTCCATGAGACCACATCATGGTGCAGCATCTCTGCAAAAACTGCCCTTGAATCATCTAGGCTCCTGCACTTGCCATACATATTGACGAAAGCTGTTCCCACAACAACATCAGTCTCCCATCCACTGCCAGCAACAGTGGCATGGATCAGTAGACCCTCTTCTAAGGCTGCCACACCTGCACATGCATCCACAACGCAGATGAAGGTGATCTTGTTTGGCTCCAAACCTTCAACCAGCATTTGACTGAACAGTTGCAAAGCCTCGTTGCCGTGACCATTCTGGGCACACGCAGTTATAGTGGCACTCCAGGAGACCACATTCAGCTGTGGCATGTCTGCAAACACTACCCTCACATCATCTACACTCCCACACTTACCATACATGTTAAGAAGAGCATTCCCCATAATGATGTCTGACTCCCAACCATTAAGAGCAATAGTAGCATGGATCATTTGCCCCTCTTCTAGGGCTGCCACACTGGCACAGGCATCTAGAACGCAAAGAAATCACCTTCACCATATAGATGCAAATTGCTAGATAAGAATTCAGAAAATCCAAGTTGTTTGGCATATGCATAACTAGTTGGCTTCTCCCACAATCTCTTAACTCAGGTCTTCTTTACCTTGTACTTTGTCCTTGTAGTCTTCTTCAAGTGCTTAGCATTGGAAGAGCATTGAGAACTTGGCATGTTGTCAAGAAGTCAATATCATCTGAACTTCAAATAACATTCTCTGAATTGAAAAAGGAATCTTTGATTCTTTGATGTGTACTTTAACTCCTCAAGCATCACCTAAGCATTTAGTGTAGCATCAAACTTCAAAAAAGGTCTAGAAATGCTTGAAGAGAACATAGGAACCTTGGAGGATTGATACCTCACTCCACATAGCATCAACTGGGGGACATTTGTTGCGCAATCAAAGGTACTTAGTAAGAGAAGACTCAGTGCAAATCTCAGACGAAATGACGCGTCACACTACCCAGGGCAGCAGCATTTTCTAAAGAAACACATCCAGGGTGTCTTGGATGCACCTCGAAACTTTGATTTTGGCGGAGCCCCATCTCCGAAAATCGTCCTCCAACCGATGGAGGAAGTGTACAGGAGCATGCCCGGATTGATGTCGCGGATTCCAGATTTCTCTTGGCGAACGAGAGTCCCTTAACCGCTAGCCCAGCCGACAGCGTGGCATCTGTTCATGAAGATGGGCCTAGGAAGGAGCCAACAGCGACTGATGAAAGTTGTATGTACGCTACGGCGCTGATGAAATCAAAAACCGTGTGTGTTTAGTGCGAATCTTTTTAATCGTTGTTTTATGTATTGGAAGTTTAAGTTGAGGCGCAGGTTGGGAATGCCTCTCAGCAAATGTCTCTGGAAGATGTTGCGTTCGGGCCAATACTACCCGTCTGCTGCTTGGGTTATACCTTACCAAGGAAAAAGGGATGGATGCCAGGAGAGCACAGTCGATGTGGAAGTCAATTATGTCGCAAATGCTTTGACTGCATGAGTAGTATATTTTTTGTTGCTAGTCTCCAACGAGTCAACCTGGGAAACACATCAAGGGAGTCTTGGATGCACCTGGGTACTTTGATTTTGGCGTAGCCCCATCTCCGAAAATTGTCCTTCCAACCAATGGAGGAAGTGTGCAGGAGCATGCCTGGATTGACATCGCGGATTCCAGATTTCTCTTGGCGAACGAAAGTCCCTTAACTGCCAGCCCAACCGACAGCGTGGCATCTGTTCATGAAGATGGGCCTAGGAAGGAGCCAAAAAGGTTTTAGTAGCTCTTCTCCTCGTGTTCCAGATTACCTACCATTGGTCCGGAAGTCGAGGATGGGAATACATATCGTGTGAGTTTTGGCTATGATCTGTTTTTGAATGGGAAAAGCAGCTCTCAAATACTTGTGACGAAGAGCTCTCAAAGTTTGTATAAAAGTTTTTGGGAAATGTTAATTGCAGTGAATGTAGTTATCTGATCGCACAGTGAAAGCCAATGTTAATTTATGGATGTTTAATGAGAAATTAACGAGCTAATTAACTTTATGCTTGTTTGTTATCTTAGGTTAATTTGACATTTCGGAAGTAGAGTCAAATTAATTAATTGAATTTAATTTAAAGCCGCTAATAGGAACTCTAGTAAGTTTTTAACCTAATCTGGCTGTTATATCTCGCCTAGGCATAATAGGTACTAGAATATATAGCAGGGTACTGGATTTCTCAATGACAGCCCATAGAGTCTAGCAGTGGCATGACACCCTTGACGTGGGTTATGGTGGGTATGGGATATTCTGGCTTCCTGTTGCCAGCCATGGCTTGAGAGTAGTATTAATGACCTTCAGCTCATGAGCCATCTCCTTGGATCTATGGCTGGGCACTTGGTTACAATCTGTCATCCTTGTGTCTTGAGTTGGATGCTTTGCTAGAGGTGGTTACATTCAATTGGAGCGGGTAAGGGAAATGAGCCCAAATGCGATGGCCAGATGAGCAATGCATGTCCTCTCTCTTTTCATCCACAACACAAAGCATTGAAGTATTAAGGTTTGTATCCAGCCTCCATGCACTTATACAACTCCTGCAACTTGGCATATATATTCTGGTGTTGAGAATGCGATGAGTCTCTAGATACAATTTCATGCACTACATTATTCATCTCAGCACAATTGCGACCTGGGACTATCTTCACATCATTATCCATAATTGCCTTTGCCTGTCTCATCTTTACTACATCCTCCACCCACCCTGCCTCTGCATGGATGTTTGCCAGCAAGACATGTGGTGAAGCATTCCTTGGATCTAACTCGAAAACAAAATTTGCAGCACGTACAGCCCGCTCCACATCATTATGAATTCTGCATGATGAAAGCAAGCTCAACCATGCTGAAGGCAGATGTTCAAAGGGCATACTCATGATCAGGTCCTCTGCTTCTTGTAATAGTCCTCGTCGCCCAAGGATATCGATCATGCACACATAATGCTCCACTGAGGGGATTAGTCCATGGTCATTCATAGAGACAAAGTGTTGCCTTCCATGAGCAACTAGTCCTGTGTGACTGCAAGCCGTGAGGACACAGGTGAATGTGATGTTGTTTGGCTTGAAGCCATCCGCCTGCATTTGATCAAAAAGTTATAAGGCCTCCATGCCATGCCCATTCTGAGCACATGCAGCAATCATGGCATTCCAAGAGACCACATCCCACAGTGGCATCTGTGCAAACACTGCCCTCGCATCACCTAGGCTCCCGCACTTGCCATACATATTGATGAGGGCATTCCCCACGACGAATTCAGACTCCCATCCGTTGTTGGCAGCAGTAGCATGAATCACTCGACCCTCTTCTAAGGCAGCCACAGTAGCACATACATCCACAACGCAAATGAAGGTGATCTTGTCCAGCTGGAAGCCTTTGGCCTGCATTTCACCCAGCAGTTGCAGGGCCTCCTTGCCATGCGCATTCTGGGCACACGCAGAGATCATGGCACTCCAGGAAATCACAACATGCTGTGGCATCTCTGCAAATGCTACCACTGCATCACCTACACTGCCACACTTGCCGTACATATTTACAAGGGCTGTCCCTACCACCACATCTGACTCCCATCCATTGCCAGTAACAGTTGCATGTATAACTCGACCTTCTTCTAGGGCTGCCACACTAGCACATGCATCCACTACGCAAATGAAGGTGATCTTGTCCAGTTTAAAGCCTTCAGCCTGCATTTGACCAAACAGTTCCAGAGCCTCCTTGCCATGCCCATTCTGTGCACAGGCAGCGACCATGGCGCTCCAAGAAACAACATCCTGCTGAGGGATCTCTGTGAACACTGCCCTTGCATCATCTAGATTCCCATGCTTTCCATACATACTGACAAGGGTGTTTCCCACAACAATATCCAGATCCCATCCATTCCCAGCAACAGCAGCATGGATCGCCTGACCTTCTTGTAGAGCTGCCACACTGGCACATGCATCCAAAATGCAGATGAAGGTTATCTTGTTTGGTTCAAAGCCTTCTGCTTGCATTTGACCAAACAGCTGCAGGGCCTCCTTGCCATGCTCATTCTGGGAACATGCAGTGATCATGGCACTCCATGAGACCACATCATGGTGCAGCATCTCTGCAAAAACTGCCCTTGAATCATCTAGGCTCCTGCACTTGCCATACATATTGACGAAAGCTGTTCCCACAACAACATCAGTCTCCCATCCACTGCCAGCAACAGTGGCATGGATCAGTAGACCCTCTTCTAAGGCTGCCACACCTGCACATGCATCCACAACGCAGATGAAGGTGATCTTGTTTGGCTCCAAACCTTCAACCAGCATTTGACTGAACAGTTGCAAAGCCTCGTTGCCGTGACCATTCTGGGCACACGCAGTTATAGTGGCACTCCAGGAGACCACATTCAGCTGTGGCATGTCTGCAAACACTACCCTCACATCATCTACACTCCCACACTTACCATACATGTTAAGAAGAGCATTCCCCATAATGATGTCTGACTCCCAACCATTAAGAGCAATAGTAGCATGGATCATTTGCCCCTCTTCTAGGGCTGCCACACTGGCACAGGCATCTAGAACGCAAAGAAATCACCTTCACCATATAGATGCAAATTGCTAGATAAGAATTCAGAAAATCCAAGTTGTTTGGCATATGCATAACTAGTTGGCTTCTCCCACAATCTCTTAACTCAGGTCTTCTTTACCTTGTACTTTGTCCTTGTAGTCTTCTTCAAGTGCTTAGCATTGGAAGAGCATTGAGAACTTGGCATGTTGTCAAGAAGTCAATATCATCTGAACTTCAAATAACATTCTCTGAATTGAAAAAGGAATCTTTGATTCTTTGATGTGTACTTTAACTCCTCAAGCATCACCTAAGCATTTAGTGTAGCATCAAACTTCAAAAAAGGTCTAGAAATGCTTGAAGAGAACATAGGAACCTTGGAGGATTGATACCTCACTCCACATAGCATCAACTGGGGGACATTTGTTGCGCAATCAAAGGTACTTAGTAAGAGAAGACTCAGTGCAAATCTCAGACGAAATGACGCGTCACACTACCCAGGGCAGCAGCATTTTCTAAAGAAACACATCCAGGGTGTCTTGGATGCACCTCGAAACTTTGATTTTGGCGGAGCCCCATCTCCGAAAATCGTCCTCCAACCGATGGAGGAAGTGTACAGGAGCATGCCCGGATTGATGTCGTGGATTCCAGATTTCTCTTGGCGAACGAGAGTCCCTTAACCGCTAGCCCAGCCGACAGCGTGGCATCTGTTCATGAAGATGGGCCTAGGAAGGAGCCAACAGCGACTGATGAAAGTTGTATGTACGCTACGGCGCTGATGAAATCAAAAACCGTGTGTGTTTAGTGCGAATCTTTTTAATCGTTGTTTTATGTATTGGAAGTTTAAGTTGAGGCGCAGGTTGGGAATGCCTCTCAGCAAATGTCTCTGGAAGATGTTGCGTTCGGGCCAATACTACCCGTCTGCTGCTTGGGTTATACCTTACCAAGGAAAAAGGGATGGATGCCAGGAGAGCACAGTCGATGTGGAAGTCAATTATGTCGCAAATGCTTTGACTGCATGAGTAGTATATTTTTTGTTGCTAGTCTCCAACGAGTCAACCTGGGAAACACATCAAGGGAGTCTTGGATGCACCTGGGTACTTTGATTTTGGCGTAGCCCCATCTCCGAAAATTGTCCTTCCAACCAATGGAGGAAGTGTGCAGGAGCATGCCTGGATTGACATCGCGGATTCCAGATTTCTCTTGGCGAACGAAAGTCCCTTAACTGCCAGCCCAACCGACAGCGTGGCATCTGTTCATGAAGATGGGCCTAGGAAGGAGCCAAAAAGGTTTTAGTAGCTCTTCTCCTCGTGTTCCAGATTACCTACCATTGGTCCGGAAGTCGAGGATGGGAATACATATCGTGTGAGTTTTGGCTATGATCTGTTTTTGAATGGGAAAAGCAGCTCTCAAATACTTGTGACGAAGAGCTCTCAAAGTTTGTATAAAAGTTTTTGGGAAATGTTAATTGCAGTGAATGTAGTTATCTGATCGCACAGTGAAAGCCAATGTTAATTTATGGATGTTTAATGAGAAATTAACGAGCTAATTAACTTTATGCTTGTTTGTTATCTTAGGTTAATTTGACATTTCGGAAGTAGAGTCAAATTAATTAATTGAATTTAATTTAAAGCCGCTAATAGGAACTCTAGTAAGTTTTTAACCTAATCTGGCTGTTATATCTCGCCTAGGCATAATAGGTACTAGAATATATAGCAGGGTACTGGATTTCTCAATGACAGCCCATAGAGTCTAGCAGTGGCATGACACCCTTGACGTGGGTTATGGTGGGTATGGGATATTCTGGCTTCCTGTTGCCAGCCATGGCTTGAGAGTAGTATTAATGACCTTCAGCTCATGAGCCATCTCCTTGGATCTATGGCTGGGCACTTGGTTACAATCTGTCATCCTTGTGTCTTGAGTTGGATGCTTTGCTAGAGGTGGTTACATTCAATTGGAGCGGGTAAGGGAAATGAGCCCAAATGCGATGGCCAGATGAGCAATGCATGTCCTCTCTCTTTTCATCCACAACACAAAGCATTGAAGTATTAAGGTTTGTATCCAGCCTCCATGCACTTATACAACTCCTGCAACTTGGCATATATATTCTGGTGTTGAGAATGCGATGAGTCTCTAGATACAATTTCATGCACTACATTATTCATCTCAGCACAATTGCGACCTGGGACTATCTTCACATCATTATCCATAATTGCCTTTGCCTGTCTCATCTTTACTACATCCTCCACCCACCCTGCCTCTGCATGGATGTTTGCCAGCAAGACATGTGGTGAAGCATTCCTTGGATCTAACTCGAAAACAAAATTTGCAGCACGTACAGCCCGCTCCACATCATTATGAATTCTGCATGATGAAAGCAAGCTCAACCATGCTGAAGGCAGATGTTCAAAGGGCATACTCATGATCAGGTCCTCTGCTTCTTGTAATAGTCCTCGTCGCCCAAGGATATCGATCATGCACACATAATGCTCCACTGAGGGGATTAGTCCATGGTCATTCATAGAGACAAAGTGTTGCCTTCCATGAGCAACTAGTCCTGTGTGACTGCAAGCCGTGAGGACACAGGTGAATGTGATGTTGTTTGGCTTGAAGCCATCCGCCTGCATTTGATCAAAAAGTTGTAAGGCCTCCATGCCATGCCCATTCTGAGCACATGCAGCAATCATGGCATTCCAAGAGACCACATCCCACAGTGGCATCTGTGCAAACACTGCCCTCGCATCACCTAGGCTCCCGCACTTGCCATACATATTGATGAGGGCATTCCCCACGACGAATTCAGACTCCCATCCGTTGTTGGCAGCAGTAGCATGAATCACTCGACCCTCTTCTAAGGCAGCCACAGTAGCACATACATCCACAACGCAAATGAAGGTGATCTTGTCCAGCTGGAAGCCTTTGGCCTGCATTTCACCCAGCAGTTGCAGGGCCTCCTTGCCATGCGCATTCTGGGCACACGCAGAGATCATGGCACTCCAGGAAATCACAACATGCTGTGGCATCTCTGCAAATGCTACCACTGCATCACCTACACTGCCACACTTGCCGTACATATTTACAAGGGCTGTCCCTACCACCACATCTGACTCCCATCCATTGCCAGTAACAGTTGCATGTATAACTCGACCTTCTTCTAGGGCTGCCACACTAGCACATGCATCCACTACGCAAATGAAGGTGATCTTGTCCAGTTTAAAGCCTTCAGCCTGCATTTGACCAAACAGTTCCAGAGCCTCCTTGCCATGCCCATTCTGTGCACAGGCAGCGACCATGGCGCTCCAAGAAACAACATCCTGCTGAGGGATCTCTGTGAACACTGCCCTTGCATCATCTAGATTCCCATGCTTTCCATACATACTGACAAGGGTGTTTCCCACAACAATATCCAGATCCCATCCATTCCCAGCAACAGCAGCATGGATCGCCTGACCTTCTTGTAGAGCTGCCACACTGGCACATGCATCCAAAATGCAGATGAAGGTTATCTTGTTTGGTTCAAAGCCTTCTGCTTGCATTTGACCAAACAGCTGCAGGGCCTCCTTGCCATGCTCATTCTGGGAACATGCAGTGATCATGGCACTCCATGAGACCACATCATGGTGCAGCATCTCTGCAAAAACTGCCCTTGAATCATCTAGGCTCCTGCACTTGCCATACATATTGACGAAAGCTGTTCCCACAACAACATCAGTCTCCCATCCACTGCCAGCAACAGTGGCATGGATCAGTAGACCCTCTTCTAAGGCTGCCACACCTGCACATGCATCCACAACGCAGATGAAGGTGATCTTGTTTGGCTCCAAACCTTCAACCAGCATTTGACTGAACAGTTGCAAAGCCTCGTTGCCGTGACCATTCTGGGCACACGCAGTTATAGTGGCACTCCAGGAGACCACATTCAGCTGTGGCATGTCTGCAAACACTACCCTCACATCATCTACACTCCCACACTTACCATACATGTTAAGAAGAGCATTCCCCATAATGATGTCTGACTCCCAACCATTAAGAGCAATAGTAGCATGGATCATTTGCCCCTCTTCTAGGGCTGCCACACTGGCACAGGCATCTAGAACGCAAATAAAAGTGACCCTGTTTGGGTCGAAGCCTTCGGTGTGCATTCTACTAAACAGTTGCAAAGCTTCCTTGCCATGACCGTTCTGGGCAGTTGCAGCTATCATGGAATTCCAGGAGACCACATTATGCCGGGGCATCTCTGCAAACAATGTCCTTGCTTCATCCAGGAACCCATTCCTGGCACAGGTTGCAATCATGGTATTCCAAGAGCAGTAATCCCGATGGACTATTGTGTCAAACACAGCACGTGCATTCTTCAGACTTCCACACTTGCTGACATTCGGACGAGAAGGTTGGCCAAAAAATTGTCGCAAGCATATCCACGTCCGCTCATATGTTCGTGCACACATTTGCCCAAGGAAAGGGTCTTGGCAATGGTGCATCGCCGCAAGAGCAAAGCATAAGTAGCTTGATCTGTCTCTGGACCCAGCTGACCAAGGATGTCCGCATTCAATCTTTCAGGATCGCCGTTCCACCCAATATGGGGCATTGTGGCTGATCCCAGGGACACGCTGTTATGCCCACCAAAGTCTATATTCATATCCTTAGTCCGAGGGCTATGGCAGGGGGCATGCGAAATATTCGAGCTTGAACTTACTACTCTGTGTGGTCGCCTTCTCTCCAAGGACAGAGGCTCCATTGGAAGTTTAGGCATGAGGGATGGTGAACAACAGAGAAGTTGGTCCATAGGGTTGATGTTGTTGCCGGAATTGAGAGAATGAGAGCATTCTCCAAAGGCTGAAACGTCAAAACTCCGCACAGCGTACCTCTTTCAACCATGGGTATGCCGCTCTGCAGCAAATTCCTTCCGAGCCATGGTTGTGTGTGCCCCTCGTTTCTGAATGGATATGCCTCCCTCCACAATAAAGGCAAGAGCTTCAATGAATCAACACCTCATCTTCACTTGAGCTCCTCTGAGAATTGCTTCCAACGCTTTAGCCTACATCTATGATGCTGCACGTTGAACACATCCGCTACCATGAGAAAACAAGCATTTGGGGTGCTACCGTTAAAATGGAGAGCTAGAATTGTAGGGGTTTAAGGGTGAAAAATCTAACTAATAGTTTTGGGTTGAGACTAGGAGCAACCCTGGCAATAAAATCAAAGTATCAATTATTAACTTCGAAGGTACCATTCACCTCCATGTTTTATGTGGGCTCTTGGTAGGGAATGTGTTCAATATACAACATGCGAGACGTAGGGTGACGTAGGCTACCTCAAGTGAAGATGAGGTGTTGATTCATTGAACTGCGTGGAAGCTCTTGCGTTCATTGTTTTGAAAAGGAATAAAGGGGTTAGGAAAGGGTATAAAGTTTAGGAAAGGTGGAGTCCTAAGAGAAAATGGAGAGTTAGTCTTCTTCACCGATTGTAGGGTGTAAGGGCTTGCACATCTAGTTGGGACTTTGAGGGTTGAATATTAGATTGGGAGTGAGAGAAAAGGGTTTAGAAAGTAGAATGGTTTTGGATGGTAGTTTTGGGAGAGAACGATAGAGGGAGTATTGCATGAGATGCAGGGGGATTACAATGGCTTGAGGGTAGATTATGAGAGTTGTAGGATTAGCACATGTTATCACATGTTGATAGTGTTGAGGGGACACTAAGAGTACTTGAGAACAAGTATACAAGAATGAGTTGAATACACTGTTCAAAGAGTGAATGGAGTACATACATGAGCTTCATACCCTTACTCTTGTTGATTGCAAGAGTTGTAGTGTTAGAACATGCTATCAAGAGTACAAAAGAGTGAGTCTGTAGAGTGTGGGCTTCATTGCATTATAAAGTATTTATCCATGAGCGTGACACCCTTACTTTTGTTGGCATGGCTCAACTCTCTTACTCTTGCTTCCATGGCACTCACCAAGGATTTCTCTCTCTATGCACGGCATCTAGCAAGTCTCTCTATGTAAGGCATTTAGCAACAAAATTCTCTCAAACAATTTTTGACCAAAATCGGCAAATGTGCTGAGAGTGTTTTGCTATATTTTTTTATTCTACTAAATGATGCGAATTATGCTCTTAATCTCTTCTTATTATACAAGCAAAGCTATGCCACTGCTCAACAATCTATTGATTGCTCCTTGATTGGTCTACTGAATTGCCAAGTCGTGCTCCGATACGTAATTCGTTCGTCTGTGTGCCTATGTTTGAAAGGCATGAGCTGAATTTATTGGTGTTGTGATGACGTGCTCAAGTAGACAATGGACGTGATCTCTATCTCATGCGATGTGAGGGAAGCAAAGGCTATGATATTGTGAGGAGCAGATTGAAGGGAATGCTTGCTTTCAAAGGCCATGGGATCTGCCACTAAAAGCAAAAAAAGTCGAGGCATGGAAAGAAAGGATATCAGCTTGTGATCCAAACTTCCATGTCATGTGACTAAGAAGAAGCGTCCAACTTTCTTTCCTGTCCTTCACATTGTACATCTTTTGGAAGCCAAAGAATGCATCAAGTCCATCCATATGATCCCATGGACCTGTCTTCTTAGCCACCTCTTTATGTTCAGCAGAGCAATCAAGATTTTTTATGCACATGGCCCTTTCACCTAGTTCATGTATAGCTCTTTCGGCCTAACAAATTTCTTGGGGTAAAGAAGACCTCCATATCCTATGGAAGGAGGCCGTTGCATCCCCATGTCAGCCATGTACCAGTATTTTGGATTGTAGCTTCTCAAACGTATCCTTTAAATCTTAGCCCATTGCTATCTCTACAACTGAACAATCGTGGGTCAACCTACTCCTTTGGTGAAAGTCACCTACATGTACTTCTTCAGTGTGATATATATATATATATACCCTGCTTCCATTGATGTGCTGCACAAGACCAAAACATAATTCCCTAGACTCAAAAGGGTCACTGGGATACTCCAAGTTCTTGGATGGCAGGCTTGGAGAATCTCAAATAAAGCTTGATGTGAGCTATGGTATCTGCCATGGAGTCATTTCGAAGAAGTCTCCGAAGGAGAATGTAAGAAGTTTTGTAGGAGCAAAACAATGCTACTATCAAAAGGACTTTACCTTGTCCTTACATCGCATGTCAAAAAGACTTTCCCAATCTTCTTACACTCCATGGCTGCCTACCATGACGGTTTGTCTCTGCTTTCTGTCAATTAACGAACCCTCATATACGAACCCTCATACAATCTAAAAGGTAGAAGATTAACTTTCGAGCATTTCTGTGACCCTCTTAAAATTGAGTCATTCTTGCTCACTCCTTCCAAAATTTTCCTACCAAAATAAAGCAAAAAATCCACATGATTAGATTTTCATGAAGATCAATGCTAAGTGATTGTGACACATGGCTTCATGAACACTTAGAAAATGAAAACTTCCCTCTAGGCTACATTAGGAAAGAAGGGAGCTCATTTTGGGGCCCTGTAAGAAATTCAAAATCTCTTCTTTTTTCTTTTGTCCACAATATGAAAAATAATAAAATACTCAATAAAATATATACAAGTACTAAAAACATGTCAGAGGAATGAGGAATAAAATATGAGACTATTGACATCATGTCAGAGGATGGAGGAATAATGATATTCTTCTATATTCAACACTCATATTCCATGAGCTTTTGCATTCAATGCTCCTATAAGCCACTTCTTTCTTTGATTGATTTTGGAGCCATCTTGGCGATCCAATTAACTTCTCTATTAGGACCACATAACTAATCTTGTCATACCCTTGTTTTTCAAACTTTCCAAAGCTTATCACCATCAACAACACTTTGCTTTATGAAAAGGTGATGAGATTGTGAAGCAAAGGGACAATGTTGCTTGGAAAATGGTAGTGTGCAATGACAACACTATAGAACAGTCCAACAAGAGATGACACCACCATCTTCATATTGACTTAGCGGAACAATATGTGCATCCATCAAAATGAAAGTATGTAGGTGCCATGCAAAGAGAGAACATGATGAGAGGTGGCTTACAACATATCAACTTATGGTGTGATGGAAACATTTATCCAAAATGTCTAATAAAAATGATACTCCTCCATTTTCCAATTCAACAACATTGCTGAAGTTTGTGGCTGACGAAAATAAAGGTATGCATGGATATATCATAGCTCAATTTGAAGTTGCACAAATGTATAATTGTTTATATAAGTAAGAGGCAACCATAAAATGCAACAAATAATCAAAAGTCTAGATTGAAAGATCAACTATAGAATGAAATTGGAGAACATACAAAGATAAAGGAGAAGCTGCCGCAAAAGCAAGAACAAAAGCAACTCCTTTGGGGGATAAGCTTAGAAATAGAAAATTTTGCAACATTGAAAAATTGAAAGGGATTACAAAAAATTGGTAAGACCTTCACAAAGAAATCACCTTCACCATATAGATGCAAATTGCTAGATAAGAATTCAGAAAATCCAAGTTGTTTGGCATATGCATAACTAGTTGGCTTCTCCCACAATCTCTTAACTCAGGTCTTCTTTACCTTGTACTTTGTCCTTGTAGTCTTCTTCAAGTGCTTAGCATTGGAAGAGCATTGAGAACTTGGCATGTTGTCAAGAAGTCAATATCATCTGAACTTCAAATAACATTCTCTGAATTGAAAAAGGAATCTTTGATTCTTTGATGTGTACTTTAACTCCTCAAGCATCACCTAAGCATTTAGTGTAGCATCAAACTTCAAAAAAGGTCTAGAAATGCTTGAAGAGAACATAGGAACCTTGGAGGATTGATACCTCACTCCACATAGCATCAACTGGGGGACATTTGTTGCGCAATCAAAGGTACTTAGTAAGAGAAGACTCAGTGCAAATCTCAGACGAAATGACGCGTCACACTACCCAGGGCAGCAGCATTTTCTAAAGAAACACATCCAGGGTGTCTTGGATGCACCTCGAAACTTTGATTTTGGCGGAGCCCCATCTCCGAAAATCGTCCTCCAACCGATGGAGGAAGTGTACAGGAGCATGCCCGGATTGATGTCGCGGATTCCAGATTTCTCTTGGCGAACGAGAGTCCCTTAACCGCTAGCCCAGCCGACAGCGTGGCATCTGTTCATGAAGATGGGCCTAGGAAGGAGCCAACAGCGACTGATGAAAGTTGTATGTACGCTACGGCGCTGATGAAATCAAAAACCGTGTGTGTTTAGTGCGAATCTTTTTAATCGTTGTTTTATGTATTGGAAGTTTAAGTTGAGGCGCAGGTTGGGAATGCCTCTCAGCAAATGTCTCTGGAAGATGTTGCGTTCGGGCCAATACTACCCGTCTGCTGCTTGGGTTATACCTTACCAAGGAAAAAGGGATGGATGCCAGGAGAGCACAGTCGATGTGGAAGTCAATTATGTCGCAAATGCTTTGACTGCATGAGTAGTATATTTTTTGTTGCTAGTCTCCAACGAGTCAACCTGGGAAACACATCAAGGGAGTCTTGGATGCACCTGGGTACTTTGATTTTGGCGTAGCCCCATCTCCGAAAATTGTCCTTCCAACCAATGGAGGAAGTGTGCAGGAGCATGCCTGGATTGACATCGCGGATTCCAGATTTCTCTTGGCGAACGAAAGTCCCTTAACTGCCAGCCCAACCGACAGCGTGGCATCTGTTCATGAAGATGGGCCTAGGAAGGAGCCAAAAAGGTTTTAGTAGCTCTTCTCCTCGTGTTCCAGATTACCTACCATTGGTCCGGAAGTCGAGGATGGGAATACATATCGTGTGAGTTTTGGCTATGATCTGTTTTTGAATGGGAAAAGCAGCTCTCAAATACTTGTGACGAAGAGCTCTCAAAGTTTGTATAAAAGTTTTTGGGAAATGTTAATTGCAGTGAATGTAGTTATCTGATCGCACAGTGAAAGCCAATGTTAATTTATGGATGTTTAATGAGAAATTAACGAGCTAATTAACTTTATGCTTGTTTGTTATCTTAGGTTAATTTGACATTTCGGAAGTAGAGTCAAATTAATTAATTGAATTTAATTTAAAGCCGCTAATAGGAACTCTAGTAAGTTTTTAACCTAATCTGGCTGTTATATCTCGCCTAGGCATAATAGGTACTAGAATATATAGCAGGGTACTGGATTTCTCAATGACAGCCCATAGAGTCTAGCAGTGGCATGACACCCTTGACGTGGGTTATGGTGGGTATGGGATATTCTGGCTTCCTGTTGCCAGCCATGGCTTGAGAGTAGTATTAATGACCTTCAGCTCATGAGCCATCTCCTTGGATCTATGGCTGGGCACTTGGTTACAATCTGTCATCCTTGTGTCTTGAGTTGGATGCTTTGCTAGAGGTGGTTACATTCAATTGGAGCGGGTAAGGGAAATGAGCCCAAATGCGATGGCCAGATGAGCAATGCATGTCCTCTCTCTTTTCATCCACAACACAAAGCATTGAAGTATTAAGGTTTGTATCCAGCCTCCATGCACTTATACAACTCCTGCAACTTGGCATATATATTCTGGTGTTGAGAATGCGATGAGTCTCTAGATACAATTTCATGCACTACATTATTCATCTCAGCACAATTGCGACCTGGGACTATCTTCACATCATTATCCATAATTGCCTTTGCCTGTCTCATCTTTACTACATCCTCCACCCACCCTGCCTCTGCATGGATGTTTGCCAGCAAGACATGTGGTGAAGCATTCCTTGGATCTAACTCGAAAACAAAATTTGCAGCACGTACAGCCCGCTCCACATCATTATGAATTCTGCATGATGAAAGCAAGCTCAACCATGCTGAAGGCAGATGTTCAAAGGGCATACTCATGATCAGGTCCTCTGCTTCTTGTAATAGTCCTCGTCGCCCAAGGATATCGATCATGCACACATAATGCTCCACTGAGGGGATTAGTCCATGGTCATTCATAGAGACAAAGTGTTGCCTTCCATGAGCAACTAGTCCTGTGTGACTGCAAGCCGTGAGGACACAGGTGAATGTGATGTTGTTTGGCTTGAAGCCATCCGCCTGCATTTGATCAAAAAGTTGTAAGGCCTCCATGCCATGCCCATTCTGAGCACATGCAGCAATCATGGCATTCCAAGAGACCACATCCCACAGTGGCATCTGTGCAAACACTGCCCTCGCATCACCTAGGCTCCCGCACTTGCCATACATATTGATGAGGGCATTCCCCACGACGAATTCAGACTCCCATCCGTTGTTGGCAGCAGTAGCATGAATCACTCGACCCTCTTCTAAGGCAGCCACAGTAGCACATACATCCACAACGCAAATGAAGGTGATCTTGTCCAGCTGGAAGCCTTTGGCCTGCATTTCACCCAGCAGTTGCAGGGCCTCCTTGCCATGCGCATTCTGGGCACACGCAGAGATCATGGCACTCCAGGAAATCACAACATGCTGTGGCATCTCTGCAAATGCTACCACTGCATCACCTACACTGCCACACTTGCCGTACATATTTACAAGGGCTGTCCCTACCACCACTTCTGACTCCCATCCATTGCCAGTAACAGTTGCATGTATAACTCGACCTTCTTCTAGGGCTGCCACACTAGCACATGCATCCACTACGCAAATGAAGGTGATCTTGTCCAGTTTAAAGCCTTCAGCCTGCATTTGACCAAACAGTTCCAGAGCCTCCTTGCCATGCCCATTCTGTGCACAGGCAGCGACCATGGCGCTCCAAGAAACAACATCCTGCTGAGGGATCTCTGTGAACACTGCCCTTGCATCATCTAGATTCCCATGCTTTCCATACATACTGACAAGGGTGTTTCCCACAACAATATCCAGATCCCATCCATTCCCAGCAACAGCAGCATGGATCGCCTGACCTTCTTGTAGAGCTGCCACACTGGCACATGCATCCAAAATGCAGATGAAGGTTATCTTGTTTGGTTCAAAGCCTTCTGCTTGCATTTGACCAAACAGCTGCAGGGCCTCCTTGCCATGCTCATTCTGGGAACATGCAGTGATCATGGCACTCCATGAGACCACATCATGGTGCAGCATCTCTGCAAAAACTGCCCTTGAATCATCTAGGCTCCTGCACTTGCCATACATATTGACGAAAGCTGTTCCCACAACAACATCAGTCTCCCATCCACTGCCAGCAACAGTGGCATGGATCAGTAGACCCTCTTCTAAGGCTGCCACACCTGCACATGCATCCACAACGCAGATGAAGGTGATCTTGTTTGGCTCCAAACCTTCAACCAGCATTTGACTGAACAGTTGCAAAGCCTCGTTGCCGTGACCATTCTGGGCACACGCAGTTATAGTGGCACTCCAGGAGACCACATTCAGCTGTGGCATGTCTGCAAACACTACCCTCACATCATCTACACTCCCACACTTACCATACATGTTAAGAAGAGCATTCCCCATAATGATGTCTGACTCCCAACCATTAAGAGCAATAGTAGCATGGATCATTTGCCCCTCTTCTAGGGCTGCCACACTGGCACAGGCATCTAGAACGCAAAGAAATCACCTTCACCATATAGATGCAAATTGCTAGATAAGAATTCAGAAAATCCAAGTTGTTTGGCATATGCATAACTAGTTGGCTTCTCCCACAATCTCTTAACTCAGGTCTTCTTTACCTTGTACTTTGTCCTTGTAGTCTTCTTCAAGTGCTTAGCATTGGAAGAGCATTGAGAACTTGGCATGTTGTCAAGAAGTCAATATCATCTGAACTTCAAATAACATTCTCTGAATTGAAAAAGGAATCTTTGATTCTTTGATGTGTACTTTAACTCCTCAAGCATCACCTAAGCATTTAGTGTAGCATCAAACTTCAAAAAAGGTCTAGAAATGCTTGAAGAGAACATAGGAACCTTGGAGGATTGATACCTCACTCCACATAGCATCAACTGGGGGACATTTGTTGCGCAATCAAAGGTACTTAGTAAGAGAAGACTCAGTGCAAATCTCAGACGAAATGACGCGTCACACTACCCAGGGCAGCAGCATTTTCTAAAGAAACACATCCAGGGTGTCTTGGATGCACCTCGAAACTTTGATTTTGGCGGAGCCCCATCTCCGAAAATCGTCCTCCAACCGATGGAGGAAGTGTACAGGAGCATGCCCGGATTGATGTCGCGGATTCCAGATTTCTCTTGGCGAACGAGAGTCCCTTAACCGCTAGCCCAGCCGACAGCGTGGCATCTGTTCATGAAGATGGGCCTAGGAAGGAGCCAACAGCGACGGATGAAAGTTGTATGTACGCTACGGCGCTGATGAAATCAAAAACCGTGTGTGTTTAGTGCGAATCTTTTTAATCGTTGTTTTATGTATTGGAAGTTTAAGTTGAGGCGCAGGTTGGGAATGCCTCTCAGCAAATGTCTCTGGAAGATGTTGCGTTCGGGCCAATACTACCCTTCTGCTGCTTGGGTTATACCTTACCAAGGAAAAAGGGATGGATGCCAGGAGAGCACAGTCGATGTGGAAGTCAATTATGTTGCAAATGCTTTGACTGCATGAGTAGTATATTTTTTGTTGCTAGTCTCCAACGAGTCAACCTGGGAAACACATCAAGGGAGTCTTGGATGCACCTGGGTACTTTGATTTTGGCGTAGCCCCATCTCCGAAAATTGTCCTTCCAACCAATGGAGGAAGTGTGCAGGAGCATGCCTGGATTGACATCGCGGATTCCAGATTTCTCTTGGCGAACGAAAGTCCCTTAACTGCCAGCCCAACCGACAGCGTGGCATCTGTTCATGAAGATGGGCCTAGGAAGGAGCCAAAAAGGTTTTAGTAGCTCTTCTCCTCGTGTTCCAGATTACCTACCATTGGTCCGGAAGTCGAGGATGGGAATACATATCGTGTGAGTTTTGGCTATGATCTGTTTTTGAATGGGAAAAGCAGCTCTCAAATACTTGTGACGAAGAGCTCTCAAAGTTTGTATAAAAGTTTTTGGGAAATGTTAATTGCAGTGAATGTAGTTATCTGATCGCACAGTGAAAGCCAATGTTAATTTATGGATGTTTAATGAGAAATTAACGAGCTAATTAACTTTATGCTTGTTTGTTATCTTAGGTTAATTTGACATTTCGGAAGTAGAGTCAAATTAATTAATTGAATTTAATTTAAAGCCGCTAATAGGAACTCTAGTAAGTTTTTAACCTAATCTGGCTGTTATATCTCGCCTAGGCATAATAGGTACTAGAATATATAGCAGGGTACTGGATTTCTCAATGACAGCCCATAGAGTCTAGCAGTGGCATGACACCCTTGACGTGGGTTATGGTGGGTATGGGATATTCTGGCTTCCTGTTGCCAGCCATGGCTTGAGAGTAGTATTAATGACCTTCAGCTCATGAGCCATCTCCTTGGATCTATGGCTGGGCACTTGGTTACAATCTGTCATCCTTGTGTCTTGAGTTGGATGCTTTGCTAGAGGTGGTTACATTCAATTGGAGCGGGTAAGGGAAATGAGCCCAAATGCGATGGCCAGATGAGCAATGCATGTCCTCTCTCTTTTCATCCACAACACAAAGCATTGAAGTATTAAGGTTTGTATCCAGCCTCCATGCACTTATACAACTCCTGCAACTTGGCATATATATTCTGGTGTTGAGAATGCGATGAGTCTCTAGATACAATTTCATGCACTACATTATTCATCTCAGCACAATTGCGACCTGGGACTATCTTCACATCATTATCCATAATTGCCTTTGCCTGTCTCATCTTTACTACATCCTCCACCCACCCTGCCTCTGCATGGATGTTTGCCAGCAAGACATGTGGTGAAGCATTCCTTGGATCTAACTCGAAAACAAAATTTGCAGCACGTACAGCCCGCTCCACATCATTATGAATTCTGCATGATGAAAGCAAGCTCAACCATGCTGAAGGCAGATGTTCAAAGGGCATACTCATGATCAGGTCCTCTGCTTCTTGTAATAGTCCTCGTCGCCCAAGGATATCGATCATGCACACATAATGCTCCACTGAGGGGATTAGTCCATGGTCATTCATAGAGACAAAGTGTTGCCTTCCATGAGCAACTAGTCCTGTGTGACTGCAAGCCGTGAGGACACAGGTGAATGTGATGTTGTTTGGCTTGAAGCCATCCGCCTGCATTTGATCAAAAAGTTGTAAGGCCTCCATGCCATGCCCATTCTGAGCACATGCAGCAATCATGGCATTCCAAGAGACCACATCCCACAGTGGCATCTGTGCAAACACTGCCCTCGCATCACCTAGGCTCCCGCACTTGCCATACATATTGATGAGGGCATTCCCCACGACGAATTCAGACTCCCATCCGTTGTTGGCAGCAGTAGCATGAATCACTCGACCCTCTTCTAAGGCAGCCACAGTAGCACATACATCCACAACGCAAATGAAGGTGATCTTGTCCAGCTGGAAGCCTTTGGCCTGCATTTCACCCAGCAGTTGCAGGGCCTCCTTGCCATGCGCATTCTGGGCACACGCAGAGATCATGGCACTCCAGGAAATCACAACATGCTGTGGCATCTCTGCAAATGCTACCACTGCATCACCTACACTGCCACACTTGCCGTACATATTTACAAGGGCTGTCCCTACCACCACATCTGACTCCCATCCATTGCCAGTAACAGTTGCATGTATAACTCGACCTTCTTCTAGGGCTGCCACACTAGCACATGCATCCACTACGCAAATGAAGGTGATCTTGTCCAGTTTAAAGCCTTCAGCCTGCATTTGACCAAACAGTTCCAGAGCCTCCTTGCCATGCCCATTCTGTGCACAGGCAGCGACCATGGCGCTCCAAGAAACAACATCCTGCTGAGGGATCTCTGTGAACACTGCCCTTGCATCATCTAGATTCCCATGCTTTCCATACATACTGACAAGGGTGTTTCCCACAACAATATCCAGATCCCATCCATTCCTAGCAACAGCAGCATGGATCGCCTGACCTTCTTGTAGAGCTGCCACACTGGCACATGCATCCAAAATGCAGATGAAGGTTATCTTGTTTGGTTCAAAGCCTTCTGCTTGCATTTGACCAAACAGCTGCAGGGCCTCCTTGCCATGCTCATTCTGGGAACATGCAGTGATCATGGCACTCCATGAGACCACATCATGGTGCAGCATCTCTGCAAAAACTGCCCTTGAATCATCTAGGCTCCTGCACTTGCCATACATATTGACGAAAGCTGTTCCCACAACAACATCAGTCTCCCATCCACTGCCAGCAACAGTGGCATGGATCAGTAGACCCTCTTCTAAGGCTGCCACACCTGCACATGCATCCACAACGCAGATGAAGGTGATCTTGTTTGGCTCCAAACCTTCAACCAGCATTTGACTGAACAGTTGCAAAGCCTCGTTGCCGTGACCATTCTGGGCACACGCAGTTATAGTGGCACTCCAGGAGACCACATTCAGCTGTGGCATGTCTGCAAACACTACCCTCACATCATCTACACTCCCACACTTACCATACATGTTAAGAAGAGCATTCCCCATAATGATGTCTGACTCCCAACCATTAAGAGCAATAGTAGCATGGATCATTTGCCCCTCTTCTAGGGCTGCCACACTGGCACAGGCATCTAGAACGCAAAGAAATCACCTTCACCATATAGATGCAAATTGCTAGATAAGAATTCAGAAAATCCAAGTTGTTTGGCATATGCATAACTAGTTGGCTTCTCCCACAATCTCTTAACTCAGGTCTTCTTTACCTTGTACTTTGTCCTTGTAGTCTTCTTCAAGTGCTTAGCATTGGAAGAGCATTGAGAACTTGGCATGTTGTCAAGAAGTCAATATCATCTGAACTTCAAATAACATTCTCTGAATTGAAAAAGGAATCTTTGATTCTTTGATGTGTACTTTAACTCCTCAAGCATCACCTAAGCATTTAGTGTAGCATCAAACTTCAAAAAAGGTCTAGAAATGCTTGAAGAGAACATAGGAACCTTGGAGGATTGATACCTCACTCCACATAGCATCAACTGGGGGACATTTGTTGCGCAATCAAAGGTACTTAGTAAGAGAAGACTCAGTGCAAATCTCAGACGAAATGACGCGTCACACTACCCAGGGCAGCAGCATTTTCTAAAGAAACACATCCAGGGTGTCTTGGATGCACCTCGAAACTTTGATTTTGGCGGAGCCCCATCTCCGAAAATCGTCCTCCAACCGATGGAGGAAGTGTACAGGAGCATGCCCGGATTGATGTCGCGGATTCCAGATTTCTCTTGGCGAACGAGAGTCCCTTAACCGCTAGCCCAGCCGACAGCGTGGCATCTGTTCATGAAGATGGGCCTAGGAAGGAGCCAACAGCGACTGATGAAAGTTGTATGTACGCTACGGCGCTGATGAAATCAAAAACCGTGTGTGTTTAGTGCGAATCTTTTTAATCGTTGTTTTATGTATTGGAAGTTTAAGTTGAGGCGCAGGTTGGGAATGCCTCTCAGCAAATGTCTCTGGAAGATGTTGCGTTCGGGCCAATACTACCCGTCTGCTGCTTGGGTTATACCTTACCAAGGAAAAAGGGATGGATGCCAGGAGAGCACAGTCGATGTGGAAGTCAATTATGTCGCAAATGCTTTGACTGCATGAGTAGTATATTTTTTGTTGCTAGTCTCCAACGAGTCAACCTGGGAAACACATCAAGGGAGTCTTGGATGCACCTGGGTACTTTGATTTTGGCGTAGCCCCATCTCCGAAAATTGTCCTTCCAACCAATGGAGGAAGTGTGCAGGAGCATGCCTGGATTGACATCGCGGATTCCAGATTTCTCTTGGCGAACGAAAGTCCCTTAACTGCCAGCCCAACCGACAGCGTGGCATCTGTTCATGAAGATGGGCCTAGGAAGGAGCCAAAAAGGTTTTAGTAGCTCTTCTCCTCGTGTTCCAGATTACCTACCATTGGTCCGGAAGTCGAGGATGGGAATACATATCGTGTGAGTTTTGGCTATGATCTGTTTTTGAATGGGAAAAGCAGCTCTCAAATACTTGTGACGAAGAGCTCTCAAAGTTTGTATAAAAGTTTTTGGGAAATGTTAATTGCAGTGAATGTAGTTATCTGATCGCACAGTGAAAGCCAATGTTAATTTATGGATGTTTAATGAGAAATTAACGAGCTAATTAACTTTATGCTTGTTTGTTATCTTAGGTTAATTTGACATTTCGGAAGTAGAGTCAAATTAATTAATTGAATTTAATTTAAAGCCGCTAATAGGAACTCTAGTAAGTTTTTAACCTAATCTGGCTGTTATATCTCGCCTAGGCATAATAGGTACTAGAATATATAGCAGGGTACTGGATTTCTCAATGACAGCCCATAGAGTCTAGCAGTGGCATGACACCCTTGACGTGGGTTATGGTGGGTATGGGATATTCTGGCTTCCTGTTGCCAGCCATGGCTTGAGAGTAGTATTAATGACCTTCAGCTCATGAGCCATCTCCTTGGATCTATGGCTGGGCACTTGGTTACAATCTGTCATCCTTGTGTCTTGAGTTGGATGCTTTGCTAGAGGTGGTTACATTCAATTGGAGCGGGTAAGGGAAATGAGCCCAAATGCGATGGCCAGATGAGCAATGCATGTCCTCTCTCTTTTCATCCACAACACAAAGCATTGAAGTATTAAGGTTTGTATCCAGCCTCCATGCACTTATACAACTCCTGCAACTTGGCATATATATTCTGGTGTTGAGAATGCGATGAGTCTCTAGATACAATTTCATGCACTACATTATTCATCTCAGCACAATTGCGACCTGGGACTATCTTCACATCATTATCCATAATTGCCTTTGCCTGTCTCATCTTTACTACATCCTCCACCCACCCTGCCTCTGCATGGATGTTTGCCAGCAAGACATGTGGTGAAGCATTCCTTGGATCTAACTCGAAAACAAAATTTGCAGCACGTACAGCCCGCTCCACATCATTATGAATTCTGCATGATGAAAGCAAGCTCAACCATGCTGAAGGCAGATGTTCAAAGGGCATACTCATGATCAGGTCCTCTGCTTCTTGTAATAGTCCTCGTCGCCCAAGGATATCGATCATGCACACATAATGCTCCACTGAGGGGATTAGTCCATGGTCATTCATAGAGACAAAGTGTTGCCTTCCATGAGCAACTAGTCCTGTGTGACTGCAAGCCGTGAGGACACAGGTGAATGTGATGTTGTTTGGCTTGAAGCCATCCGCCTGCATTTGATCAAAAAGTTGTAAGGCCTCCATGCCATGCCCATTCTGAGCACATGCAGCAATCATGGCATTCCAAGAGACCACATCCCACAGTGGCATCTGTGCAAACACTGCCCTCGCATCACCTAGGCTCCCGCACTTGCCATACATATTGATGAGGGCATTCCCCACGACGAATTCAGACTCCCATCCGTTGTTGGCAGCAGTAGCATGAATCACTCGACCCTCTTCTAAGGCAGCCACAGTAGCACATACATCCACAACGCAAATGAAGGTGATCTTGTCCAGCTGGAAGCCTTTGGCCTGCATTTCACCCAGCAGTTGCAGGGCCTCCTTGCCATGCGCATTCTGGGCACACGCAGAGATCATGGCACTCCAGGAAATCACAACATGCTGTGGCATCTCTGCAAATGCTACCACTGCATCACCTACACTGCCACACTTGCCGTACATATTTACAAGGGCTGTCCCTACCACCACATCTGACTCCCATCCATTGCCAGTAACAGTTGCATGTATAACTCGACCTTCTTCTAGGGCTGCCACACTAGCACATGCATCCACTACGCAAATGAAGGTGATCTTGTCCAGTTTAAAGCCTTCAGCCTGCATTTGACCAAACAGTTCCAGAGCCTCCTTGCCATGCCCATTCTGTGCACAGGCAGCGACCATGGCGCTCCAAGAAACAACATCCTGCTGAGGGATCTCTGTGAACACTGCCCTTGCATCATCTAGATTCCCATGCTTTCCATACATACTGACAAGGGTGTTTCCCACAACAATATCCAGATCCCATCCATTCCCAGCAACAGCAGCATGGATCGCCTGACCTTCTTGTAGAGCTGCCACACTGGCACATGCATCCAAAATGCAGATGAAGGTTATCTTGTTTGGTTCAAAGCCTTCTGCTTGCATTTGACCAAACAGCTGCAGGGCCTCCTTGCCATGCTCATTCTGGGAACATGCAGTGATCATGGCACTCCATGAGACCACATCATGGTGCAGCATCTCTGCAAAAACTGCCCTTGAATCATCTAGGCTCCTGCACTTGCCATACATATTGACGAAAGCTGTTCCCACAACAACATCAGTCTCCCATCCACTGCCAGCAACAGTGGCATGGATCAGTAGACCCTCTTCTAAGGCTGCCACACCTGCACATGCATCCACAACGCAGATGAAGGTGATCTTGTTTGGCTCCAAACCTTCAACCAGCATTTGACTGAACAGTTGCAAAGCCTCGTTGCCGTGACCATTCTGGGCACACGCAGTTATAGTGGCACTCCAGGAGACCACATTCAGCTGTGGCATGTCTGCAAACACTACCCTCACATCATCTACACTCCCACACTTACCATACATGTTAAGAAGAGCATTCCCCATAATGATGTCTGACTCCCAACCATTAAGAGCAATAGTAGCATGGATCATTTGCCCCTCTTCTAGGGCTGCCACACTGGCACAGGCATCTAGAACGCAAAGAAATCACCTTCACCATATAGATGCAAATTGCTAGATAAGAATTCAGAAAATCCAAGTTGTTTGGCATATGCATAACTAGTTGGCTTCTCCCACAATCTCTTAACTCAGGTCTTCTTTACCTTGTACTTTGTCCTTGTAGTCTTCTTCAAGTGCTTAGCATTGGAAGAGCATTGAGAACTTGGCATGTTGTCAAGAAGTCAATATCATCTGAACTTCAAATAACATTCTCTGAATTGAAAAAGGAATCTTTGATTCTTTGATGTGTACTTTAACTCCTCAAGCATCACCTAAGCATTTAGTGTAGCATCAAACTTCAAAAAAGGTCTAGAAATGCTTGAAGAGAACATAGGAACCTTGGAGGATTGATACCTCACTCCACATAGCATCAACTGGGGGACATTTGTTGCGCAATCAAAGGTACTTAGTAAGAGAAGACTCAGTGCAAATCTCAGACGAAATGACGCGTCACACTACCCAGGGCAGCAGCATTTTCTAAAGAAACACATCCAGGGTGTCTTGGATGCACCTCGAAACTTTGATTTTGGCGGAGCCCCATCTCCGAAAATCGTCCTCCAACCGATGGAGGAAGTGTACAGGAGCATGCCCGGATTGATGTCGCGGATTCCAGATTTCTCTTGGCGAACGAGAGTCCCTTAACCGCTAGCCCAGCCGACAGCGTGGCATCTGTTCATGAAGATGGGCCTAGGAAGGAGCCAACAGCGACTGATGAAAGTTGTATGTACGCTACGGCGCTGATGAAATCAAAAACCGTGTGTGTTTAGTGCGAATCTTTTTAATCGTTGTTTTATGTATTGGAAGTTTAAGTTGAGGCGCAGGTTGGGAATGCCTCTCAGCAAATGTCTCTGGAAGATGTTGCGTTCGGGCCAATACTACCCGTCTGCTGCTTGGGTTATACCTTACCAAGGAAAAAGGGATGGATGCCAGGAGAGCACAGTCGATGTGGAAGTCAATTATGTCGCAAATGCTTTGACTGCATGAGTAGTATATTTTTTGTTGCTAGTCTCCAACGAGTCAACCTGGGAAACACATCAAGGGAGTCTTGGATGCACCTGGGTACTTTGATTTTGGCGTAGCCCCATCTCCGAAAATTGTCCTTCCAACCAATGGAGGAAGTGTGCAGGAGCATGCCTGGATTGACATCGCGGATTCCAGATTTCTCTTGGCGAACGAAAGTCCCTTAACTGCCAGCCCAACCGACAGCGTGGCATCTGTTCATGAAGATGGGCCTAGGAAGGAGCCAAAAAGGTTTTAGTAGCTCTTCTCCTCGTGTTCCAGATTACCTACCATTGGTCCGGAAGTCGAGGATGGGAATACATATCGTGTGAGTTTTGGCTATGATCTGTTTTTGAATGGGAAAAGCAGCTCTCAAATACTTGTGACGAAGAGCTCTCAAAGTTTGTATAAAAGTTTTTGGGAAATGTTAATTGCAGTGAATGTAGTTATCTGATCGCACAGTGAAAGCCAATGTTAATTTATGGATGTTTAATGAGAAATTAACGAGCTAATTAACTTTATGCTTGTTTGTTATCTTAGGTTAATTTGACATTTCGGAAGTAGAGTCAAATTAATTAATTGAATTTAATTTAAAGCCGCTAATAGGAACTCTAGTAAGTTTTTAACCTAATCTGGCTGTTATATCTCGCCTAGGCATAATAGGTACTAGAATATATAGCAGGGTACTGGATTTCTCAATGACAGCCCATAGAGTCTAGCAGTGGCATGACACCCTTGACGTGGGTTATGGTGGGTATGGGATATTCTGGCTTCCTGTTGCCAGCCATGGCTTGAGAGTAGTATTAATGACCTTCAGCTCATGAGCCATCTCCTTGGATCTATGGCTGGGCACTTGGTTACAATCTGTCATCCTTGTGTCTTGAGTTGGATGCTTTGCTAGAGGTGGTTACATTCAATTGGAGCGGGTAAGGGAAATGAGCCCAAATGCGATGGCCAGATGAGCAATGCATGTCCTCTCTCTTTTCATCCACAACACAAAGCATTGAAGTATTAAGGTTTGTATCCAGCCTCCATGCACTTATACAACTCCTGCAACTTGGCATATATATTCTGGTGTTGAGAATGCGATGAGTCTCTAGATACAATTTCATGCACTACATTATTCATCTCAGCACAATTGCGACCTGGGACTATCTTCACATCATTATCCATAATTGCCTTTGCCTGTCTCATCTTTACTACATCCTCCACCCACCCTGCCTCTGCATGGATGTTTGCCAGCAAGACATGTGGTGAAGCATTCCTTGGATCTAACTCGAAAACAAAATTTGCAGCACGTACAGCCCGCTCCACATCATTATGAATTCTGCATGATGAAAGCAAGCTCAACCATGCTGAAGGCAGATGTTCAAAGGGCATACTCATGATCAGGTCCTCTGCTTCTTGTAATAGTCCTCGTCGCCCAAGGATATCGATCATGCACACATAATGCTCCACTGAGGGGATTAGTCCATGGTCATTCATAGAGACAAAGTGTTGCCTTCCATGAGCAACTAGTCCTGTGTGACTGCAAGCCGTGAGGACACAGGTGAATGTGATGTTGTTTGGCTTGAAGCCATCCGCCTGCATTTGATCAAAAAGTTGTAAGGCCTCCATGCCATGCCCATTCTGAGCACATGCAGCAATCATGGCATTCCAAGAGACCACATCCCACAGTGGCATCTGTGCAAACACTGCCCTCGCATCACCTAGGCTCCCGCACTTGCCATACATATTGATGAGGGCATTCCCCACGACGAATTCAGACTCCCATCCGTTGTTGGCAGCAGTAGCATGAATCACTCGACCCTCTTCTAAGGCAGCCACAGTAGCACATACATCCACAACGCAAATGAAGGTGATCTTGTCCAGCTGGAAGCCTTTGGCCTGCATTTCACCCAGCAGTTGCAGGGCCTCCTTGCCATGCGCATTCTGGGCACACGCAGAGATCATGGCACTCCAGGAAATCACAACATGCTGTGGCATCTCTGCAAATGCTACCACTGCATCACCTACACTGCCACACTTGCCGTACATATTTACAAGGGCTGTCCCTACCACCACATCTGACTCCCATCCATTGCCAGTAACAGTTGCATGTATAACTCGACCTTCTTCTAGGGCTGCCACACTAGCACATGCATCCACTACGCAAATGAAGGTGATCTTGTCCAGTTTAAAGCCTTCAGCCTGCATTTGACCAAACAGTTCCAGAGCCTCCTTGCCATGCCCATTCTGTGCACAGGCAGCGACCATGGCGCTCCAAGAAACAACATCCTGCTGAGGGATCTCTGTGAACACTGCCCTTGCATCATCTAGATTCCCATGCTTTCCATACATACTGACAAGGGTGTTTCCCACAACAATATCCAGATCCCATCCATTCCCAGCAACAGCAGCATGGATCGCCTGACCTTCTTGTAGAGCTGCCACACTGGCACATGCATCCAAAATGCAGATGAAGGTTATCTTGTTTGGTTCAAAGCCTTCTGCTTGCATTTGACCAAACAGCTGCAGGGCCTCCTTGCCATGCTCATTCTGGGAACATGCAGTGATCATGGCACTCCATGAGACCACATCATGGTGCAGCATCTCTGCAAAAACTGCCCTTGAATCATCTAGGCTCCTGCACTTGCCATACATATTGACGAAAGCTGTTCCCACAACAACATCAGTCTCCCATCCACTGCCAGCAACAGTGGCATGGATCAGTAGACCCTCTTCTAAGGCTGCCACACCTGCACATGCATCCACAACGCAGATGAAGGTGATCTTGTTTGGCTCCAAACCTTCAACCAGCATTTGACTGAACAGTTGCAAAGCCTCGTTGCCGTGACCATTCTGGGCACACGCAGTTATAGTGGCACTCCAGGAGACCACATTCAGCTGTGGCATGTCTGCAAACACTACCCTCACATCATCTACACTCCCACACTTACCATACATGTTAAGAAGAGCATTCCCCATAATGATGTCTGACTCCCAACCATTAAGAGCAATAGTAGCATGGATCATTTGCCCCTCTTCTAGGGCTGCCACACTGGCACAGGCATCTAGAACGCAAAGAAATCACCTTCACCATATAGATGCAAATTGCTAGATAAGAATTCAGAAAATCCAAGTTGTTTGGCATATGCATAACTAGTTGGCTTCTCCCACAATCTCTTAACTCAGGTCTTCTTTACCTTGTACTTTGTCCTTGTAGTCTTCTTCAAGTGCTTAGCATTGGAAGAGCATTGAGAACTTGGCATGTTGTCAAGAAGTCAATATCATCTGAACTTCAAATAACATTCTCTGAATTGAAAAAGGAATCTTTGATTCTTTGATGTGTACTTTAACTCCTCAAGCATCACCTAAGCATTTAGTGTAGCATCAAACTTCAAAAAAGGTCTAGAAATGCTTGAAGAGAACATAGGAACCTTGGAGGATTGATACCTCACTCCACATAGCATCAACTGGGGGACATTTGTTGCGCAATCAAAGGTACTTAGTAAGAGAAGACTCAGTGCAAATCTCAGACGAAATGACGCGTCACACTACCCAGGGCAGCAGCATTTTCTAAAGAAACACATCCAGGGTGTCTTGGATGCACCTCGAAACTTTGATTTTGGCGGAGCCCCATCTCCGAAAATCGTCCTCCAACCGATGGAGGAAGTGTACAGGAGCATGCCCGGATTGATGTCGCGGATTCCAGATTTCTCTTGGCGAACGAGAGTCCCTTAACCGCTAGCCCAGCCGACAGCGTGGCATCTGTTCATGAAGATGGGCCTAGGAAGGAGCCAACAGCGACTGATGAAAGTTGTATGTACGCTACGGCGCTGATGAAATCAAAAACCGTGTGTGTTTAGTGCGAATCTTTTTAATCGTTGTTTTATGTATTGGAAGTTTAAGTTGAGGCGCAGGTTGGGAATGCCTCTCAGCAAATGTCTCTGGAAGATGTTGCGTTCGGGCCAATACTACCCGTCTGCTGCTTGGGTTATACCTTACCAAGGAAAAAGGGATGGATGCCAGGAGAGCACAGTCGATGTGGAAGTCAATTATGTCGCAAATGCTTTGACTGCATGAGTAGTATATTTTTTGTTGCTAGTCTCCAACGAGTCAACCTGGGAAACACATCAAGGGAGTCTTGGATGCACCTGGGTACTTTGATTTTGGCGTAGCCCCATCTCCGAAAATTGTCCTTCCAACCAATGGAGGAAGTGTGCAGGAGCATGCCTGGATTGACATCGCGGATTCCAGATTTCTCTTGGCGAACGAAAGTCCCTTAACTGCCAGCCCAACCGACAGCGTGGCATCTGTTCATGAAGATGGGCCTAGGAAGGAGCCAAAAAGGTTTTAGTAGCTCTTCTCCTCGTGTTCCAGATTACCTACCATTGGTCCGGAAGTCGAGGATGGGAATACATATCGTGTGAGTTTTGGCTATGATCTGTTTTTGAATGGGAAAAGCAGCTCTCAAATACTTGTGACGAAGAGCTCTCAAAGTTTGTATAAAAGTTTTTGGGAAATGTTAATTGCAGTGAATGTAGTTATCTGATCGCACAGTGAAAGCCAATGTTAATTTATGGATGTTTAATGAGAAATTAACGAGCTAATTAACTTTATGCTTGTTTGTTATCTTAGGTTAATTTGACATTTCGGAAGTAGAGTCAAATTAATTAATTGAATTTAATTTAAAGCCGCTAATAGGAACTCTAGTAAGTTTTTAACCTAATCTGGCTGTTATATCTCGCCTAGGCATAATAGGTACTAGAATATATAGCAGGGTACTGGATTTCTCAATGACAGCCCATAGAGTCTAGCAGTGGCATGACACCCTTGACGTGGGTTATGGTGGGTATGGGATATTCTGGCTTCCTGTTGCCAGCCATGGCTTGAGAGTAGTATTAATGACCTTCAGCTCATGAGCCATCTCCTTGGATCTATGGCTGGGCACTTGGTTACAATCTGTCATCCTTGTGTCTTGAGTTGGATGCTTTGCTAGAGGTGGTTACATTCAATTGGAGCGGGTAAGGGAAATGAGCCCAAATGCGATGGCCAGATGAGCAATGCATGTCCTCTCTCTTTTCATCCACAACACAAAGCATTGAAGTATTAAGGTTTGTATCCAGCCTCCATGCACTTATACAACTCCTGCAACTTGGCATATATATTCTGGTGTTGAGAATGCGATGAGTCTCTAGATACAATTTCATGCACTACATTATTCATCTCAGCACAATTGCGACCTGGGACTATCTTCACATCATTATCCATAATTGCCTTTGCCTGTCTCATCTTTACTACATCCTCCACCCACCCTGCCTCTGCATGGATGTTTGCCAGCAAGACATGTGGTGAAGCATTCCTTGGATCTAACTCGAAAACAAAATTTGCAGCACGTACAGCCCGCTCCACATCATTATGAATTCTGCATGATGAAAGCAAGCTCAACCATGCTGAAGGCAGATGTTCAAAGGGCATACTCATGATCAGGTCCTCTGCTTCTTGTAATAGTCCTCGTCGCCCAAGGATATCGATCATGCACACATAATGCTCCACTGAGGGGATTAGTCCATGGTCATTCATAGAGACAAAGTGTTGCCTTCCATGAGCAACTAGTCCTGTGTGACTGCAAGCCGTGAGGACACAGGTGAATGTGATGTTGTTTGGCTTGAAGCCATCCGCCTGCATTTGATCAAAAAGTTGTAAGGCCTCCATGCCATGCCCATTCTGAGCACATGCAGCAATCATGGCATTCCAAGAGACCACATCCCACAGTGGCATCTGTGCAAACACTGCCCTCGCATCACCTAGGCTCCCGCACTTGCCATACATATTGATGAGGGCATTCCCCACGACGAATTCAGACTCCCATCCGTTGTTGGCAGCAGTAGCATGAATCACTCGACCCTCTTCTAAGGCAGCCACAGTAGCACATACATCCACAACGCAAATGAAGGTGATCTTGTCCAGCTGGAAGCCTTTGGCCTGCATTTCACCCAGCAGTTGCAGGGCCTCCTTGCCATGCGCATTCTGGGCACACGCAGAGATCATGGCACTCCAGGAAATCACAACATGCTGTGGCATCTCTGCAAATGCTACCACTGCATCACCTACACTGCCACACTTGCCGTACATATTTACAAGGGCTGTCCCTACCACCACATCTGACTCCCATCCATTGCCAGTAACAGTTGCATGTATAACTCGACCTTCTTCTAGGGCTGCCACACTAGCACATGCATCCACTACGCAAATGAAGGTGATCTTGTCCAGTTTAAAGCCTTCAGCCTGCATTTGACCAAACAGTTCCAGAGCCTCCTTGCCATGCCCATTCTGTGCACAGGCAGCGACCATGGCGCTCCAAGAAACAACATCCTGCTGAGGGATCTCTGTGAACACTGCCCTTGCATCATCTAGATTCCCATGCTTTCCATACATACTGACAAGGGTGTTTCCCACAACAATATCCAGATCCCATCCATTCCCAGCAACAGCAGCATGCATCGCCTGACCTTCTTGTAGAGCTGCCACACTGGCACATGCATCCAAAATGCAGATGAAGGTTATCTTGTTTGGTTCAAAGCCTTCTGCTTGCATTTGACCAAACAGCTGCAGGGCCTCCTTGCCATGCTCATTCTGGGAACATGCAGTGATCATGGCACTCCATGAGACCACATCATGGTGCAGCATCTCTGCAAAAACTGCCCTTGAATCATCTAGGCTCCTGCACTTGCCATACATATTGACGAAAGCTGTTCCCACAACAACATCAGTCTCCCATCCACTGCCAGCAACAGTGGCATGGATCAGTAGACCCTCTTCTAAGGCTGCCACACCTGCACATGCATCCACAACGCAGATGAAGGTGATCTTGTTTGGCTCCAAACCTTCAACCAGCATTTGACTGAACAGTTGCAAAGCCTCGTTGCCGTGACCATTCTGGGCACACGCAGTTATAGTGGCACTCCAGGAGACCACATTCAGCTGTGGCATGTCTGCAAACACTACCCTCACATCATCTACACTCCCACACTTACCATACATGTTAAGAAGAGCATTCCCCATAATGATGTCTGACTCCCAACCATTAAGAGCAATAGTAGCATGGATCATTTGCCCCTCTTCTAGGGCTGCCACACTGGCACAGGCATCTAGAACGCAAAGAAATCACCTTCACCATATAGATGCAAATTGCTAGATAAGAATTCAGAAAATCCAAGTTGTTTGGCATATGCATAACTAGTTGGCTTCTCCCACAATCTCTTAACTCAGGTCTTCTTTACCTTGTACTTTGTCCTTGTAGTCTTCTTCAAGTGCTTAGCATTGGAAGAGCATTGAGAACTTGGCATGTTGTCAAGAAGTCAATATCATCTGAACTTCAAATAACATTCTCTGAATTGAAAAAGGAATCTTTGATTCTTTGATGTGTACTTTAACTCCTCAAGCATCACCTAAGCATTTAGTGTAGCATCAAACTTCAAAAAAGGTCTAGAAATGCTTGAAGAGAACATAGGAACCTTGGAGGATTGATACCTCACTCCACATAGCATCAACTGGGGGACATTTGTTGCGCAATCAAAGGTACTTAGTAAGAGAAGACTCAGTGCAAATCTCAGACGAAATGACGCGTCACACTACCCAGGGCAGCAGCATTTTCTAAAGAAACACATCCAGGGTGTCTTGGATGCACCTCGAAACTTTGATTTTTGGCGGAGCCCCATCTCCGAAAATCGTCCTCCAACCGATGGAGGAAGTGTACAGGAGCATGCCCGGATTGATGTCGCGGATTCCAGATTTCTCTTGGCGAACGAGAGTCCCTTAACCGCTAGCCCAGCCGACAGCGTGGCATCTGTTCATGAAGATGGGCCTAGGAAGGAGCCAACAGCGACTGATGAAAGTTGTATGTACGCTACGGCGCTGATGAAATCAAAAACCGTGTGTTTAGTGCGAATCTTTTTAATCGTTGTTTTATGTATTGGAAGTTTAAGTTGAGGCGCAGGTTGGGAATGCCTCTCAGCAAATGTCTCTGGAAGATGTTGCGTTCGGGCCAATACTACCCGTCTGCTGCTTGGGTTATACCTTACCAAGGAAAAAGGGATGGATGCCAGGAGAGCACAGTCGATGTGGAAGTCAATTATGTCGCAAATGCTTTGACTGCATGAGTAGTATATTTTTTGTTGCTAGTCTCCAACGAGTCAACCTGGGAAACACATCAAGGGAGTCTTGGATGCACCTGGGTACTTTGATTTTGGCGTAGCCCCATCTCCGAAAATTGTCCTTCCAACCAATGGAGGAAGTGTGCAGGAGCATGCCTGGATTGACATCGCGGATTCCAGATTTCTCTTGGCGAACGAAAGTCCCTTAACTGCCAGCCCAACCGACAGCGTGGCATCTGTTCATGAAGATGGGCCTAGGAAGGAGCCAAAAAGGTTTTAGTAGCTCTTCTCCTCGTGTTCCAGATTACCTACCATTGGTCCGGAAGTCGAGGATGGGAATACATATCGTGTGAGTTTTGGCTATGATCTGTTTTTGAATGGGAAAAGCAGCTCTCAAATACTTGTGACGAAGAGCTCTCAAAGTTTGTATAAAAGTTTTTGGGAAATGTTAATTGCAGTGAATGTAGTTATCTGATCGCACAGTGAAAGCCAATGTTAATTTATGGATGTTTAATGAGAAATTAACGAGCTAATTAACTTTATGCTTGTTTGTTATCTTAGGTTAATTTGACATTTCGGAAGTAGAGTCAAATTAATTAATTGAATTTAATTTAAAGCCGCTAATAGGAACTCTAGTAAGTTTTTAACCTAATCTGGCTGTTATATCTCGCCTAGGCATAATAGGTACTAGAATATATAGCAGGGTACTGGATTTCTCAATGACAGCCCATAGAGTCTAGCAGTGGCATGACACCCTTGACGTGGGTTATGGTGGGTATGGGATATTCTGGCTTCCTGTTGCCAGCCATGGCTTGAGAGTAGTATTAATGACCTTCAGCTCATGAGCCATCTCCTTGGATCTATGGCTGGGCACTTGGTTACAATCTGTCATCCTTGTGTCTTGAGTTGGATGCTTTGCTAGAGGTGGTTACATTCAATTGGAGCGGGTAAGGGAAATGAGCCCAAATGCGATGGCCAGATGAGCAATGCATGTCCTCTCTCTTTTCATCCACAACACAAAGCATTGAAGTATTAAGGTTTGTATCCAGCCTCCATGCACTTATACAACTCCTGCAACTTGGCATATATATTCTGGTGTTGAGAATGCGATGAGTCTCTAGATACAATTTCATGCACTACATTATTCATCTCAGCACAATTGCGACCTGGGACTATCTTCACATCATTATCCATAATTGCCTTTGCCTGTCTCATCTTTACTACATCCTCCACCCACCCTGCCTCTGCATGGATGTTTGCCAGCAAGACATGTGGTGAAGCATTCCTTGGATCTAACTCGAAAACAAAATTTGCAGCACGTACAGCCCGCTCCACATCATTATGAATTCTGCATGATGAAAGCAAGCTCAACCATGCTGAAGGCAGATGTTCAAAGGGCATACTCATGATCAGGTCCTCTGCTTCTTGTAATAGTCCTCGTCGCCCAAGGATATCGATCATGCACACATAATGCTCCACTGAGGGGATTAGTCCATGGTCATTCATAGAGACAAAGTGTTGCCTTCCATGAGCAACTAGTCCTGTGTGACTGCAAGCCGTGAGGACACAGGTGAATGTGATGTTGTTTGGCTTGAAGCCATCCGCCTGCATTTGATCAAAAAGTTGTAAGGCCTCCATGCCATGCCCATTCTGAGCACATGCAGCAATCATGGCATTCCAAGAGACCACATCCCACAGTGGCATCTGTGCAAACACTGCCCTCGCATCACCTAGGCTCCCGCACTTGCCATACATATTGATGAGGGCATTCCCCACGACGAATTCAGACTCCCATCCGTTGTTGGCAGCAGTAGCATGAATCACTCGACCCTCTTCTAAGGCAGCCACAGTAGCACATACATCCACAACGCAAATGAAGGTGATCTTGTCCAGCTGGAAGCCTTTGGCCTGCATTTCACCCAGCAGTTGCAGGGCCTCCTTGCCATGCGCACGCAGAGATCATGGCACTCCAGGAAATCACAACATGCTGTGGCATCTCTGCAAATGCTACCACTGCATCACCTACACTGCCACACTTGCCGTACATATTTACAAGGGCTGTCCCTACCACCACATCTGACTCCCATCCATTGCCAGTAACAGTTGCATGTATAACTCGACCTTCTTCTAGGGCTGCCACACTAGCACATGCATCCACTACGCAAATGAAGGTGATCTTGTCCAGTTTAAAGCCTTCAGCCTGCATTTGACCAAACAGTTCCAGAGCCTCCTTGCCATGCCCATTCTGTGCACAGGCAGCGACCATGGCGCTCCAAGAAACAACATCCTGCTGAGGGATCTCTGTGAACACTGCCCTTGCATCATCTAGATTCCCATGCTTTCCATACATACTGACAAGGGTGTTTCCCACAACAATATCCAGATCCCATCCATTCCCAGCAACAGCAGCATGGATCGCCTGACCTTCTTGTAGAGCTGCCACACTGGCACATGCATCCAAAATGCAGATGAAGGTTATCTTGTTTGGTTCAAAGCCTTCTGCTTGCATTTGACCAAACAGCTGCAGGGCCTCCTTGCCATGCTCATTCTGGGAACATGCAGTGATCATGGCACTCCATGAGACCACATCATGGTGCAGCATCTCTGCAAAAACTGCCCTTGAATCATCTAGGCTCCTGCACTTGCCATACATATTGACGAAAGCTGTTCCCACAACAACATCAGTCTCCCATCCACTGCCAGCAACAGTGGCATGGATCAGTAGACCCTCTTCTAAGGCTGCCACACCTGCACATGCATCCACAACGCAGATGAAGGTGATCTTGTTTGGCTCCAAACCTTCAACCAGCATTTGACTGAACAGTTGCAAAGCCTCGTTGCCGTGACCATTCTGGGCACACGCAGTTATAGTGGCACTCCAGGAGACCACATTCAGCTGTGGCATGTCTGCAAACACTACCCTCACATCATCTACACTCCCACACTTACCATACATGTTAAGAAGAGCATTCCCCATAATGATGTCTGACTCCCAACCATTAAGAGCAATAGTAGCATGGATCATTTGCCCCTCTTCTAGGGCTGCCACACTGGCACAGGCATCTAGAACGCAAAGAAATCACCTTCACCATATAGATGCAAATTGCTAGATAAGAATTCAGAAAATCCAAGTTGTTTGGCATATGCATAACTAGTTGGCTTCTCCCACAATCTCTTAACTCAGGTCTTCTTTACCTTGTACTTTGTCCTTGTAGTCTTCTTCAAGTGCTTAGCATTGGAAGAGCATTGAGAACTTGGCATGTTGTCAAGAAGTCAATATCATCTGAACTTCAAATAACATTCTCTGAATTGAAAAAGGAATCTTTGATTCTTTGATGTGTACTTTAACTCCTCAAGCATCACCTAAGCATTTAGTGTAGCATCAAACTTCAAAAAAGGTCTAGAAATGCTTGAAGAGAACATAGGAACCTTGGAGGATTGATACCTCACTCCACATAGCATCAACTGGGGGACATTTGTTGCGCAATCAAAGGTACTTAGTAAGAGAAGACTCAGTGCAAATCTCAGACGAAATGACGCGTCACACTACCCAGGGCAGCAGCATTTTCTAAAGAAACACATCCAGGGTGTCTTGGATGCACCTCGAAACTTTGATTTTGGCGGAGCCCCATCTCCGAAAATCGTCCTCCAACCGATGGAGGAAGTGTACAGGAGCATGCCCGGATTGATGTCGCGGATTCCAGATTTCTCTTGGCGAACGAGAGTCCCTTAACCGCTAGCCCAGCCGACAGCGTGGCATCTGTTCATGAAGATGGGCCTAGGAAGGAGCCAACAGCGACTGATGAAAGTTGTATGTACGCTACGGCGCTGATGAAATCAAAAACCGTGTGTGTTTAGTGCGAATCTTTTTAATCGTTGTTTTATGTATTGGAAGTTTAAGTTGAGGCGCAGGTTGGGAATGCCTCTCAGCAAATGTCTCTGGAAGATGTTGCGTTCGGGCCAATACTACCCGTCTGCTGCTTGGGTTATACCTTACCAAGGAAAAAGGGATGGATGCCAGGAGAGCACAGTCGATGTGGAAGTCAATTATGTCGCAAATGCTTTGACTGCATGAGTAGTATATTTTTTGTTGCTAGTCTCCAACGAGTCAACCTGGGAAACACATCAAGGGAGTCTTGGATGCACCTGGGTACTTTGATTTTGGCGTAGCCCCATCTCCGAAAATTGTCCTTCCAACCAATGGAGGAAGTGTGCAGGAGCATGCCTGGATTGACATCGCGGATTCCAGATTTCTCTTGGCGAACGAAAGTCCCTTAACTGCCAGCCCAACCGACAGCGTGGCATCTGTTCATGAAGATGGGCCTAGGAAGGAGCCGAAAAGGTTTTAGTAGCTCTTCTCCTCGTGTTCCAGATTACCTACCATTGGTCCGGAAGTCGAGGATGGGAATACATATCGTGTGAGTTTTGGCTATGATCTGTTTTTGAATGGGAAAAGCAGCTCTCAAATACTTGTGACGAAGAGCTCTCAAAGTTTGTATAAAAGTTTTTGGGAAATGTTAATTGCAGTGAATGTAGTTATCTGATCGCACAGTGAAAGCCAATGTTAATTTATGGATGTTTAATGAGAAATTAACGAGCTAATTAACTTTATGCTTGTTTGTTATCTTAGGTTAATTTGACATTTCGGAAGTAGAGTCAAATTAATTAATTGAATTTAATTTAAAGCCGCTAATAGGAACTCTAGTAAGTTTTTAACCTAATCTGGCTGTTATATCTCGCCTAGGCATAATAGGTACTAGAATATATAGCAGGGTACTGGATTTCTCAATGACAGCCCATAGAGTCTAGCAGTGGCATGACACCCTTGACGTGGGTTATGGTGGGTATGGGATATTCTGGCTTCCTGTTGCCAGCCATGGCTTGAGAGTAGTATTAATGACCTTCAGCTCATGAGCCATCTCCTTGGATCTATGGCTGGGCACTTGGTTACAATCTGTCATCCTTGTGTCTTGAGTTGGATGCTTTGCTAGAGGTGGTTACATTCAATTGGAGCGGGTAAGGGAAATGAGCCCAAATGCGATGGCCAGATGAGCAATGCATGTCCTCTCTCTTTTCATCCACAACACAAAGCATTGAAGTATTAAGGTTTGTATCCAGCCTCCATGCACTTATACAACTCCTGCAACTTGGCATATATATTCTGGTGTTGAGAATGCGATGAGTCTCTAGATACAATTTCATGCACTACATTATTCATCTCAGCACAATTGCGACCTGGGACTATCTTCACATCATTATCCATAATTGCCTTTGCCTGTCTCATCTTTACTACATCCTCCACCCACCCTGCCTCTGCATGGATGTTTGCCAGCAAGACATGTGGTGAAGCATTCCTTGGATCTAACTCGAAAACAAAATTTGCAGCACGTACAGCCCGCTCCACATCATTATGAATTCTGCATGATGAAAGCAAGCTCAACCATGCTGAAGGCAGATGTTCAAAGGGCATACTCATGATCAGGTCCTCTGCTTCTTGTAATAGTCCTCGTCGCCCAAGGATATCGATCATGCACACATAATGCTCCACTGAGGGGATTAGTCCATGGTCATTCATAGAGACAAAGTGTTGCCTTCCATGAGCAACTAGTCCTGTGTGACTGCAAGCCGTGAGGACACAGGTGAATGTGATGTTGTTTGGCTTGAAGCCATCCGCCTGCATTTGATCAAAAAGTTGTAAGGCCTCCATGCCATGCCCATTCTGAGCACATGCAGCAATCATGGCATTCCAAGAGACCACATCCCACAGTGGCATCTGTGCAAACACTGCCCTCGCATCACCTAGGCTCCCGCACTTGCCATACATATTGATGAGGGCATTCCCCACGACGAATTCAGACTCCCATCCGTTGTTGGCAGCAGTAGCATGAATCACTCGACCCTCTTCTAAGGCAGCCACAGTAGCACATACATCCACAACGCAAATGAAGGTGATCTTGTCCAGCTGGAAGCCTTTGGCCTGCATTTCACCCAGCAGTTGCAGGGCCTCCTTGCCATGCGCATTCTGGGCACACGCAGAGATCATGGCACTCCAGGAAATCACAACATGCTGTGGCATCTCTGCAAATGCTACCACTGCATCACCTACACTGCCACACTTGCCGTACATATTTACAAGGGCTGTCCCTACCACCACATCTGACTCCCATCCATTGCCAGTAACAGTTGCATGTATAACTCGACCTTCTTCTAGGGCTGCCACACTAGCACATGCATCCACTACGCAAATGAAGGTGATCTTGTCCAGTTTAAAGCCTTCAGCCTGCATTTGACCAAACAGTTCCAGAGCCTCCTTGCCATGCCCATTCTGTGCACAGGCAGCGACCATGGCGCTCCAAGAAACAACATCCTGCTGAGGGATCTCTGTGAACACTGCCCTTGCATCATCTAGATTCCCATGCTTTCCATACATACTGACAAGGGTGTTTCCCACAACAATATCCAGATCCCATCCATTCCCAGCAACAGCAGCATGCATCGCCTGACCTTCTTGTAGAGCTGCCACACTGGCACATGCATCCAAAATGCAGATGAAGGTTATCTTGTTTGGTTCAAAGCCTTCTGCTTGCATTTGACCAAACAGCTGCAGGGCCTCCTTGCCATGCTCATTCTGGGAACATGCAGTGATCATGGCACTCCATGAGACCACATCATGGTGCAGCATCTCTGCAAAAACTGCCCTTGAATCATCTAGGCTCCTGCACTTGCCATACATATTGACGAAAGCTGTTCCCACAACAACATCAGTCTCCCATCCACTGCCAGCAACAGTGGCATGGATCAGTAGACCCTCTTCTAAGGCTGCCACACCTGCACATGCATCCACAACGCAGATGAAGGTGATCTTGTTTGGCTCCAAACCTTCAACCAGCATTTGACTGAACAGTTGCAAAGCCTCGTTGCCGTGACCATTCTGGGCACACGCAGTTATAGTGGCACTCCAGGAGACCACATTCAGCTGTGGCATGTCTGCAAACACTACCCTCACATCATCTACACTCCCACACTTACCATACATGTTAAGAAGAGCATTCCCCATAATGATGTCTGACTCCCAACCATTAAGAGCAATAGTAGCATGGATCATTTGCCCCTCTTCTAGGGCTGCCACACTGGCACAGGCATCTAGAACGCAAAGAAATCACCTTCACCATATAGATGCAAATTGCTAGATAAGAATTCAGAAAATCCAAGTTGTTTGGCATATGCATAACTAGTTGGCTTCTCCCACAATCTCTTAACTCAGGTCTTCTTTACCTTGTACTTTGTCCTTGTAGTCTTCTTCAAGTGCTTAGCATTGGAAGAGCATTGAGAACTTGGCATGTTGTCAAGAAGTCAATATCATCTGAACTTCAAATAACATTCTCTGAATTGAAAAAGGAATCTTTGATTCTTTGATGTGTACTTTAACTCCTCAAGCATCACCTAAGCATTTAGTGTAGCATCAAACTTCAAAAAAGGTCTAGAAATGCTTGAAGAGAACATAGGAACCTTGGAGGATTGATACCTCACTCCACATAGCATCAACTGGGGGACATTTGTTGCGCAATCAAAGGTACTTAGTAAGAGAAGACTCAGTGCAAATCTCAGACGAAATGACGCGTCACACTACCCAGGGCAGCAGCATTTTCTAAAGAAACACATCCAGGGTGTCTTGGATGCACCTCGAAACTTTGATTTTTGGCGGAGCCCCATCTCCGAAAATCGTCCTCCAACCGATGGAGGAAGTGTACAGGAGCATGCCCGGATTGATGTCGCGGATTCCAGATTTCTCTTGGCGAACGAGAGTCCCTTAACCGCTAGCCCAGCCGACAGCGTGGCATCTGTTCATGAAGATGGGCCTAGGAAGGAGCCAACAGCGACTGATGAAAGTTGTATGTACGCTACGGCGCTGATGAAATCAAAAACCGTGTGTGTTTAGTGCGAATCTTTTTAATCGTTGTTTTATGTATTGGAAGTTTAAGTTGAGGCGCAGGTTGGGAATGCCTCTCAGCAAATGTCTCTGGAAGATGTTGCGTTCGGGCCAATACTACCCGTCTGCTGCTTGGGTTATACCTTACCAAGGAAAAAGGGATGGATGCCAGGAGAGCACAGTCGATGTGGAAGTCAATTATGTCGCAAATGCTTTGACTGCATGAGTAGTATATTTTTTGTTGCTAGTCTCCAACGAGTCAACCTGGGAAACACATCAAGGGAGTCTTGGATGCACCTGGGTACTTTGATTTTGGCGTAGCCCCATCTCCGAAAATTGTCCTTCCAACCAATGGAGGAAGTGTGCAGGAGCATGCCTGGATTGACATCGCGGATTCCAGATTTCTCTTGGCGAACGAAAGTCCCTTAACTGCCAGCCCAACCGACAGCGTGGCATCTGTTCATGAAGATGGGCCTAGGAAGGAGCCAAAAAGGTTTTAGTAGCTCTTCTCCTCGTGTTCCAGATTACCTACCATTGGTCCGGAAGTCGAGGATGGGAATACATATCGTGTGAGTTTTGGCTATAATCTGTTTTTGAATGGGAAAAGCAGCTCTCAAATACTTGTGACGAAGAGCTCTCAAAGTTTGTATAAAAGTTTTTGGGAAATGTTAATTGCAGTGAATGTAGTTATCTGATCGCACAGTGAAAGCCAATGTTAATTTATGGATGTTTAATGAGAAATTAACGAGCTAATTAACTTTATGCTTGTTTGTTATCTTAGGTTAATTTGACATTTCGGAAGTAGAGTCAAATTAATTAATTGAATTTAATTTAAAGCCGCTAATAGGAACTCTAGTAAGTTTTTAACCTAATCTGGCTGTTATATCTCGCCTAGGCATAATAGGTACTAGAATATATAGCAGGGTACTGGATTTCTCAATGACAGCCCATAGAGTCTAGCAGTGGCATGACACCCTTGACGTGGGTTATGGTGGGTATGGGATATTCTGGCTTCCTGTTGCCAGCCATGGCTTGAGAGTAGTATTAATGACCTTCAGCTCATGAGCCATCTCCTTGGATCTATGGCTGGGCACTTGGTTACAATCTGTCATCCTTGTGTCTTGAGTTGGATGCTTTGCTAGAGGTGGTTACATTCAATTGGAGCGGGTAAGGGAAATGAGCCCAAATGCGATGGCCAGATGAGCAATGCATGTCCTCTCTCTTTTCATCCACAACACAAAGCATTGAAGTATTAAGGTTTGTATCCAGCCTCCATGCACTTATACAACTCCTGCAACTTGGCATATATATTCTGGTGTTGAGAATGCGATGAGTCTCTAGATACAATTTCATGCACTACATTATTCATCTCAGCACAATTGCGACCTGGGACTATCTTCACATCATTATCCATAATTGCCTTTGCCTGTCTCATCTTTACTACATCCTCCACCCACCCTGCCTCTGCATGGATGTTTGCCAGCAAGACATGTGGTGAAGCATTCCTTGGATCTAACTCGAAAACAAAATTTGCAGCACGTACAGCCCGCTCCACATCATTATGAATTCTGCATGATGAAAGCAAGCTCAACCATGCTGAAGGCAGATGTTCAAAGGGCATACTCATGATCAGGTCCTCTACTTCTTGTAATAGTCCTCGTCGCCCAAGGATATCGATCATGCACACATAATGCTCCACTGAGGGGATTAGTCCATGGTCATTCATAGAGACAAAGTGTTGCCTTCCATGAGCAACTAGTCCTGTGTGACTGCAAGCCGTGAGGACACAGGTGAATGTGATGTTGTTTGGCTTGAAGCCATCCGCCTGCATTTGATCAAAAAGTTGTAAGGCCTCCATGCCATGCCCATTCTGAGCACATGCAGCAATCATGGCATTCCAAGAGACCACATCCCACAGTGGCATCTGTGCAAACACTGCCCTCGCATCACCTAGGCTCCCGCACTTGCCATACATATTGATGAGGGCATTCCCCACGACGAATTCAGACTCCCATCCGTTGTTGGCAGCAGTAGCATGAATCACTCGACCCTCTTCTAAGGCAGCCACAGTAGCACATACATCCACAACGCAAATGAAGGTGATCTTGTCCAGCTGGAAGCCTTTGGCCTGCATTTCACCCAGCAGTTGCAGGGCCTCCTTGCCATGCGCATTCTGGGCACACGCAGAGATCATGGCACTCCAGGAAATCACAACATGCTGTGGCATCTCTGCAAATGCTACCACTGCATCACCTACACTGCCACACTTGCCGTACATATTTACAAGGGCTGTCCCTACCACCACATCTGACTCCCATCCATTGCCAGTAACAGTTGCATGTATAACTCGACCTTCTTCTAGGGCTGCCACACTAGCACATGCATCCACTACGCAAATGAAGGTGATCTTGTCCAGTTTAAAGCCTTCAGCCTGCATTTGACCAAACAGTTCCAGAGCCTCCTTGCCATGCCCATTCTGTGCACAGGCAGCGACCATGGCGCTCCAAGAAACAACATCCTGCTGAGGGATCTCTGTGAACACTGCCCTTGCATCATCTAGATTCCCATGCTTTCCATACATACTGACAAGGGTGTTTCCCACAACAATATCCAGATCCCATCCATTCCCAGCAACAGCAGCATGGATCGCCTGACCTTCTTGTAGAGCTGCCACACTGGCACATGCATCCAAAATGCAGATGAAGGTTATCTTGTTTGGTTCAAAGCCTTCTGCTTGCATTTGACCAAACAGCTGCAGGGCCTCCTTGCCATGCTCATTCTGGGAACATGCAGTGATCATGGCACTCCATGAGACCACATCATGGTGCAGCATCTCTGCAAAAACTGCCCTTGAATCATCTAGGCTCCTGCACTTGCCATACATATTGACGAAAGCTGTTCCCACAACAACATCAGTCTCCCATCCACTGCCAGCAACAGTGGCATGGATCAGTAGACCCTCTTCTAAGGCTGCCACACCTGCACATGCATCCACAACGCAGATGAAGGTGATCTTGTTTGGCTCCAAACCTTCAACCAGCATTTGACTGAACAGTTGCAAAGCCTCGTTGCCGTGACCATTCTGGGCACACGCAGTTATAGTGGCACTCCAGGAGACCACATTCAGCTGTGGCATGTCTGCAAACACTACCCTCACATCATCTACACTCCCACACTTACCATACATGTTAAGAAGAGCATTCCCCATAATGATGTCTGACTCCCAACCATTAAGAGCAATAGTAGCATGGATCATTTGCCCCTCTTCTAGGGCTGCCACACTGGCACAGGCATCTAGAACGCAAATAAAAGTGACCCTGTTTGGGTCGAAGCCTTCGGTGTGCATTCTACTAAACAGTTGCAAAGCTTCCTTGCCATGACCGTTCTGGGCAGTTGCAGCTATCATGGAATTCCAGGAGACCACATTATGCCGGGGCATCTCTGCAAACAATGTCCTTGCTTCATCCAGGAACCCATTCCTGGCACAGGTTGCAATCATGGTATTCCAAGAGCAGTAATCCCGATGGACTATTGTGTCAAACACAGCACGTGCATTCTTCAGACTTCCACACTTGCTGTACATTCGGACGAGAAGGTTGGCCAAAAAATTGTCGCAAGCATATCCACGTCCGCTCATATGTTCGTGCACACATTTGCCCAAGGAAAGGGTCTTGGCAATGGTGCATCGCCGCAAGAGCAAAGCATAAGTAGCTTGATCTGTCTCTGGACCCAGCTGACCAAGGATGTCCGCATTCAATCTTTCAGGATCGCCGTTCCACCCAATATGGGGCATTGTGGCTGATCCCAGGGACACGCTGTTATGCCCACCAAAGTCTATATTCATATCCTTAGTCCGAGGGCTATGGCAGGGGGCATGCGAAATATTCGAGCTTGAACTTACTACTCTGTGTGGTCGCCTTCTCTCCAAGGACAGAGGCTCCATTGGAAGTTTAGGCATGAGGGATGGTGAACAACAGAGAAGTTGGTCCATAGGGTTGATGTTGTTGCCGGAATTGAGAGAATGAGAGCATTCTCCAAAGGCTGAAACGTCAAAACTCCGCACAGCGTACCTCTTTCAACCATGGGTATGCCGCTCTGCAGCAAATTCCTTCCGAGCCATGGTTGTGTGTGCCCCTCGTTTCTGAATGGATATGCCTCCCTCCACAATAAAGGCAAGAGCTTCAATGAATCAACACCTCATCTTCACTTGAGCTCCTCTGAGAATTGCTTCCAACGCTTTAGCCTACATCTATGATGCTGCACGTTGAACACATCCGCTACCATGAGAAAACAAGCATTTGGGGTGCTACCGTTAAAATGGAGAGCTAGAATTGTAGGGGTTTAAGGGTGAAAAATCTAACTAATAGTTTTGGGTTGAGACTAGGAGCAACCCTGGCAATAAAATCAAAGTATCAATTATTAACTTCGAAGGTACCATTCACCTCCATGTTTTATGTGGGCTCTTGGTAGGGAATGTGTTCAATATACAACATGCGAGACGTAGGGTGACGTAGGCTACCTCAAGTGAAGATGAGGTGTTGATTCATTGAACTGCGTGGAAGCTCTTGCGTTCATTGTTTTGAAAAGGAATAAAGGGGTTAGGAAAGGGTATAAAGTTTAGGAAAGGTGGAGTCCTAAGAGAAAATGGAGAGTTAGTCTTCTTCACCGATTGTAGGGTGTAAGGGCTTGCACATCTAGTTGGGACTTTGAGGGTTGAATATTAGATTGGGAGTGAGAGAAAAGGGTTTAGAAAGTAGAATGGTTTTGGATGGTAGTTTTGGGAGAGAACGATAGAGGGAGTATTGCATGAGATGCAGGGGGATTACAATGGCTTGAGGGTAGATTATGAGAGTTGTAGGATTAGCACATGTTATCACATGTTGATAGTGTTGAGGGGACACTAAGAGTACTTGAGAACAAGTATACAAGAATGAGTTGAATACACTGTTCAAAGAGTGAATGGAGTACATACATGAGCTTCATACCCTTACTCTTGTTGATTGCAAGAGTTGTAGTGTTAGAACATGCTATCAAGAGTACAAAAGAGTGAGTCTGTAGAGTGTGGGCTTCATTGCATTATAAAGTATTTATCCATGAGCGTGACACCCTTACTTTTGTTGGCATGGCTCAACTCTCTTACTCTTGCTTCCATGGCACTCACCAAGGATTTCTCTCTCTATGCACGGCATCTAGCAAGTCTCTCTATGTAAGGCATTTAGCAACAAAATTCTCTCAAACAATTTTTGACCAAAATCGGCAAATGTGCTGAGAGTGTTTTGCTATATTTTTTTATTCTACTAAATGATGCGAATTATGCTCTTAATCTCTTCTTATTATACAAGCAAAGCTATGCCACTGCTCAACAATCTATTGATTGCTCCTTGATTGGTCTACTGAATTGCCAAGTCGTGCTCCGATACGTAATTCGTTCGTCTGTGTGCCTATGTTTGAAAGGCATGAGCTGAATTTATTGGTGTTGTGATGACGTGCTCAAGTAGACAATGGACGTGATCTCTATCTCATGCGATGTGAGGGAAGCAAAGGCTATGATATTGTGAGGAGCAGATTGAAGGGAATGCTTGCTTTCAAAGGCCATGGGATCTGCCACTAAAAGCAAAAAAAGTCGAGGCATGGAAAGAAAGGATATCAGCTTGTGATCCAAACTTCCATGTCATGTGACTAAGAAGAAGCGTCCAACTTTCTTTCCTGTCCTTCACATTGTACATCTTTTGGAAGCCAAAGAATGCATCAAGTCCATCCATATGATCCCATGGACCTGTCTTCTTAGCCACCTCTTTATGTTCAGCAGAGCAATCAAGATTTTTTATGCACATGGCCCTTTCACCTAGTTCATGTATAGCTCTTTCGGCCTAACAAATTTCTTGGGGTAAAGAAGACCTCCATATCCTATGGAAGGAGGCCGTTGCATCCCCATGTCAGCCATGTACCAGTATTTTGGATTGTAGCTTCTCAAACGTATCCTTTAAATCTTAGCCCATTGCTATCTCTACAACTGAACAATCGTGGGTCAACCTACTCCTTTGGTGAAAGTCACCTACATGTACTTCTTCAGTGTGATATATATATATATATACCCTGCTTCCATTGATGTGCTGCACAAGACCAAAACATAATTCCCTAGACTCAAAAGGGTCACTGGGATACTCCAAGTTCTTGGATGGCAGGCTTGGAGAATCTCAAATAAAGCTTGATGTGAGCTATGGTATCTGCCATGGAGTCATTTCGAAGAAGTCTCCGAAGGAGAATGTAAGAAGTTTTATAGGAGCAAAACAATGCTACTATCAAAAGGACTTTACCTTGTCCTTACATCGCATGTCAAAAAGACTTTCCCAATCTTCTTACACTCCATGGCTGCCTACCATGACGGTTTGTCTCTGCTTTCTGTCAATTAACGAACCCTCATATACGAACCCTCATACAATCTAAAAGGTAGAAGATTAACTTTCGAGCATTTCTGTGACCCTCTTAAAATTGAGTCATTCTTGCTCACTCCTTCCAAAATTTTCCTACCAAAATAAAGCAAAAAATCCACATGATTAGATTTTCATGAAGATCAATGCTAAGTGATTGTGACACATGGCTTCATGAACACTTAGAAAATGAAAACTTCCCTCTAGGCTACATTAGGAAAGAAGGGAGCTCATTTTGGGGCCCTGTAAGAAATTCAAAATCTCTTCTTTTTTCTTTTGTCCACAATATGAAAAATAATAAAATACTCAATAAAATATATACAAGTACTAAAAACATGTCAGAGGAATGAGGAATAAAATATGAGACTATTGACATCATGTCAGAGGATGGAGGAATAATGATATTCTTCTATATTCAACACTCATATTCCATGAGCTTTTGCATTCAATGCTCCTATAAGCCACTTCTTTCTTTGATTGATTTTGGAGCCATCTTGGCGATCCAATTAACTTCTCTATTAGGACCACATAACTAATCTTGTCATACCCTTGTTTTTCAAACTTTCCAAAGCTTATCACCATCAACAACACTTTGCTTTATGAAAAGGTGATGAGATTGTGAAGCAAAGGGACAATGTTGCTTGGAAAATGGTAGTGTGCAATGACAACACTATAGAACAGTCCAACAAGAGATGACACCACCATCTTCATATTGACTTAGCGGAACAATATGTGCATCCATCAAAATGAAAGTATGTAGGTGCCATGCAAAGAGAGAACATGATGAGAGGTGGCTTACAACATATCAACTTATGGTGTGATGGAAACATTTATCCAAAATGTCTAATAAAAATGATACTCCTCCATTTTCCAATTCAACAACATTGCTGAAGTTTGTGGATGACGAAAATAAAGGTATGCATGGATATATCATAGCTCAATTTGAAGTTGCACAAATGTATAATTGTTTATATAAGTAAGAGGCAACCATAAAATGCAACAAATAATCAAAAGTCTAGATTGAAAGATCAACTATAGAATGAAATTGGAGAACATACAAAGATAAAGGAGAAGCTGCCGCAAAAGCAAGAACAAAAGCAACTCCTTTGGGGGATAAGCTTAGAAATAGAAAATTTTGCAACATTGAAAAATTGAAAGTGGTCAATGGAGGGTGCAAGTGGCGAGTTTAGGAAGCATGGTAAATTAATTTATTTTTACTTTTGCTACGTTGAGTACAATATAAAGAAAATGTTCAATATTGAACTGTGTTAATGGCAATCGAGAAGGACTCCTATATATGCGTGCTAACTGTAGAAAAATTTTGGAGCCTCAAAAGGAGAATGCTGAAACAAATGAAATTTTTATTATCAAATAAGGTTGCAAAAAGTATGCTTGAGCAAAAAACAAAAAAAACCATCAAACGCAACGCTGTGCAATAGTTTGATAGCAACAAAGTTGATGTGAACTTAATTTAAGAGGCTCTTGATGAGAGTAGAGTTATCAGGAAAGGTTACTCTTCTATTTTGAAAGCATTATCTTCAACTTTAAAAGATCAGAGGATCAAACATGTGATCCTTCCAAATCTTGCAGTAGTGTGGAATTTAAGAGGTCTACTCAACCAGCAAGAGATGATTTTATTGGGCATTGTTTGCATATTGAAGGGGTATACGCCGGGAACAAGGGAAGCACTATGTATAATACTTGGAACAACATTTTGTTGATATTCAACAAATACAAAAGAAAATGGTTGAATTTTATGGTATCACATTTTAAGAGTGCCAAGGACGTCTCATACTTGTTATAAAGCTGGATGTGTTGACCCTGGGTTAGGCCAACTAGTACATAGTCACTAAGCATCAAGCATGGATAACAGAAGCAGCACTCGAGCACCGTTTTGCAACAACGGGTGTAGATGATTCCATAGTATCGACCTATAGGCGAGTGGCAGTGAGCGCACCAAGTGTGTGCTAAAATGGAAGGCGGTTCTTAGGTAGAAACTAAGTTATGATTTCTTCCTCTGACCTAAGTTGATAGAATAGGGAGTTTTCATGGCAATACGAGGTGGCTCGGTTGTAGAAATTGATTCTAATTCAATGAATGAGCAATGGTCTCTCTTCTTGGTTTCACTTTTTGGGTAATCCACTAAGTGTCAAGTGTGGATAATGACTCGGTATTCTCCTCTCATCACACGGTTCTTTCCCATTAGCTAGCCCTGACCCCCGAGTGTTAATTTTGGCACCCATTCTACACTCGAGCACCCCTACCTTAGGATTGCAAGAGTGAGCATCTTCAAGAATCATAGCACCACGTTACTTGGCTATTGTATCTGAAAGAGTACATCTAGAAAGAAGCCAAAAGACCGGCTACGACAGATGGACAAACAATCCATATTCTTTCACAACATATAGAGAACCTACTCGGCTGATAGGTATAAGTCCAATGTACCCTTGAGGCCTGAGGATAGTACCAACCAAGTCAAGGGTTTATAGCATCCTCACAATCAGGAAGGTGACGGGTGGGGATCGAGCGGGTCAGTTCTTATGAGCAGTAGACCCACCTACTCGGGTTTCGAGGCAAAGAAGTTCAAGTCTAGCTCCAATATCAAGGTAAAGTTCCCAAATTTCAAAGGCATAGATGATGAATATCCTTACAGTCACTTGCAGATTCTCCTATGTGTCTTCCATATCAATGACGCAACTACAGTTGGAGAGTATATGGTCTATTTTCCATGTACCTTAATCAAGAACACTCAAATGTGGTTCAATCGGTTTCCAATTGGGTATTTCCCTGATTGTTATGCCATGTCAAAAGCCTTATTGCACAGGTTGCAACAGACAATTAATGAAGAAGATGTGAGAGCAAAGTTGAGTGAACTAAAGCATAATAAATGTGCGTCATCCAATACTTTCTTCTTAGGATTAGATCTCTTATTAATCAGTTGAGTATAGTTCTAGATGACAAGTCTATGCAAGCCTGGTTGATCATAGATTGTGCCCAAGTTGATTTGTATGAGCCAGAGATAGTCAATCCAACCAGAACCTATGAGGACCTACTAAACCGAGCTATCGCTCTAGAAAAAAGTGAGGGTTTGAAAAATAAAGTGAAGAAGAAGGATACTAAGAGTGACACCGAGGAGACTCCAGTCAAGAAGAATAAGCTAAAAACCGAGCACCTTAGAAGAATTGGGCATTCGAGGTGAACCAGCTATAACAATGAGAAGTGGTGTAGCAAGTGCTCTAGAGGTGGACATGTGGAAGAGGAATGCAAGACTAAGTACCAAGTTTTGCCACAATGACTCACAATTTTGGTTTAATGGCAACAATACATGTACCAAGTTTTGCCACAATGACTCAGAATTTTGGTTTAATGGCAAAAATTAGACAAGTGCCAGCAAGGTCATAGTGATAACCGAGCACTGAGCGGCAAACCTCCGCGTCCCGAGTACAAGGACAAAGATAAGAATGGTAAAGAGAAGAGTGGTTCGTCTAAAATTAAGTGTTTTTGTTGAGGGAAAAATCATTTGCATTCTGGTTGTCCAATCTGGGCAAAACACTTAAAATTCTTAAAGAATAACATGGAAAAAAAGAGGTAGATCCAGAATGTTGAGCAGTTGTAGTTTATATGGACATCAAATGGAAGTCACAAAGGGGTTGGCAGAAAAGATTGCAAGGGAGTTGAAATGGAAAGCACCTACAGTAGTGAAATACCCGAGTAGTTCCAACACTCTATTACCAAGCTAGGAGCCCAAGCATGGGAAGTGTTCAAGAATATGCAAGTTAGGCTAACTTTTGCCGAGTTGATGCAAATAGCTCCATATTGTCATGACTTCTTTGCTCAGTAGATCAAGGAATCCACTGAGCAACCCAAGGAAGTGAAAACCTTAGCCACCATGCCTGTGATTGATACACCAGGTGTAATAGTGGATCGAGGGTGAGTACTGAACATCATTTCTAAAGAAATCCTCCAAAGATTGATGGTCAAGTCATATAAACCATTGCCATTCCAAGTGCGTATGCTAGATCAATGACCAGTTGATCCTAAGGGTATGCTACAAGATGTGGTCATCTCGATAGGCATCATTTATTATACAATTAGTTTTATTGTGATCACTATGGAGCAGCATGCCTACCCAATGTTATTGGGAAGACCTTGTCTAGAAAGTACAAAAGTACTCCATGATGAGGGTACAGAGGAGATAACCATTAAGACAAAAGGTTAAAATGTGTGTATACCGACCAATCCTCAGAAGGATATGAGTTTTGTTCGTCCCAAGAATCTTGAAGTTAAAGATCCATTTCTGCAAGATGTTGAGTCTTAGTTAGTGGAGTTGCATATCTTACCTATGGGTGAGATAGACATTTTTCAAGTAGTTGCTGACATCAAGTAGAAATTGCACGACGAACAGATTGCTAAAAAAAAGGATCTTTTTTCAAGAAATTTTACAAAGGACATTGAGGGAGAAAGAGAGATTGTTGAAGTACCAGTAACAACACGCCCTGGGGCACCAACTCCCTTTAGTAAGAAAACCTATCAAAATCATGAGTATGAGATGAATTTAACAATATGCCATGAGTAGAAATCATGAAAACTAACATGGTTGTGTTCCACACTAAAAGAGCTTCAAATATGTCTTTACACCTTGAAATTTGGGTAACACATGAAAAAGTTACATTAATTTGAGAGGAGATGGGTTTTCATATTTTATTGTATTTTTTGTTTTACCCCCCCCATCCAAAAGACCCCCCTTGGGCCTCACATATTATGAAAAACATGTACAAATCTTAAAAACTTGCATATTTTTCAAGGTATATACCTTATATTTTGTGGGAGGGGGACATGAAATTTTTATATTTTTCCTCAGGGGGTCACTATGTATAAACCCTCTATATCACGTGCATTCAAGGCCTATTTTTTAAATCCCTTATCTGTAAATTTTTCATTAATAAAATGTACCCCTTTTCTATACAAATCTGTAAATTTTTCCCAAAACTATTTTAAATAGTCCCTTATATATTTATTTTTGTAAATTTTAGAAATAAAAAATATCCTTCTATTGAACTCACGTGATAGGGTTACATATGATGAGTGACCCCCCCCGAGTATTTTTCCCTTGCATATTTGAATTTTGTAACGGAAATCCATGCATATTATATATGGACCACCTTGTCCCCCCATACCCTAGATTTTGGACGAGGGTAGTAACATATTACATATTGAGTTGGCGCCCCAGACAATACGCATATGAAATTTGAACAGCTAGTTCTAGAACCTACACAAGAGTTGAACTTGGGAACACAAGTGTACCCAGTCATGGTAGTGGTAAGTGACAACCTGTCTACCGAGCAACTCGGATGGACAAGGGATCTATTTGTCAGGTTTGCATGGAGTTGTAGAGATTTGAGAGGGGTTCGTCCTGAACTGTATTAGCACAAGATACCATTATTCCTAGATGCTAAGCCAATCGAGTAGCAAAGGTATAGGATGAATCCCAATTATGCCAAGCAAGTCAAGGCTAAGTTGGATCAAATTTTACAAGCTAGATTTATATATGCCATAGACCAAAGTGATTGGCTTTTTCCTATTGTAGTTGTGCCTAAGAAAAATGGAAAACTCTGAGTCTGTGTGGATTATAAAAAATTAAATGCTTAGACTGTTCTAGATCCATTTCCCATTCCTTTTATGATGGAATTTTAGATCGGATTGCAAGCCATGAGATATACTCATTTATGGATGGCTATAGGTGGTATAATCAGCTTATAATCCACTTGATCCACTTAATCACTTTCATCATAGAATGGAGATCTTATCCAACTAAAGTGATGTAGTTTGGATTGAGGAATGCCCCGTCAACTTTTCAAAAGTTTATGGTGGAAAACTTCAGAGAGTACCTCAATAAATTCATTGCAATTTACTTAGATGATTTTTGTGTGTGTTCCTTGGATATTGATCACTTGGGATATCTTGGGAAGGTTTTTTAGAGATGCAGGAAAGAGGGTATCTCTTAAGAGTGTGTTCTGTGTCCTAGTTGGTATTCTACTCGGTCATATTATTTCTAAGGATGGAATCAGTATCAAGCTAGGTAAAATCAAAGCCATCCACCAGCAGATGCCTGAACCCTAGAATTTACTCAATTATGTTCTTTTGTGGAAATTATCAGCTTGTCTCATAGGTTCATCAAGGAATTTGCTAAGATTGTAGTGCCCTTGTATGAATTGACAAAAAAGGATACTAAGTTTGAGTGGAATGCTGAGTTGACCATAGTTTTCAATGGTGTGAAAAATCAAGCAATGGCTACTCCAATTCTCAGACAGCAAAGATGGGATGTCATTTTCCATGTACAAGTGGATGCTTCTAGTTATGCATTAGGTATTATTTTAGTGCATCTATCAAACTATAGCACCACCAAGCAAGAAGCTCTAGGAATGGTTTTCAATTTGCAGAAGTTAAGCCATTATCTACTCGGGAATCCTTTTGTGTTCTATGTGGATCATCAAGCCCTACTTTATCTCATCAATAAAACTATCATTCAAGGACGGCTTGTTTGTTGGATGATATTGTTGTAGTAGTTGAACTTCAAGATTATTCATAAACCATGTAAGACCCATGTGGGTGCTGATTGTTTGTCCAGGTTACCATTACCCAAGCAAACTCAAGGAATTGACATGGAATTACCAGATGCTGATTTGTTTGCAATTGATTATTGTGAGAATGAGTAGGTTGAGTTAGTCAATTACTTGTCTCAAGGTGCATTCCTTGAAACTATGCCTCGAGATAAGCATAGGCAATTAGATCTTAAGGCTTGGAAATATACTTTGATTGGTGGATAGCTATACCAAAATTGTGCAAATGGGATTCTTAGAAGATGGGTGCTACCTCATGAACATGCAGTGGTGTTGCAGGAGGCTCACTCGGCTCCGTCAGGAGGAAACTTTCAAGGTGAGTTAATTGCTCAAAAAGTCTTACAAGGAGGTTTGTGGTGGGAGACATTCTTCGAAGATGCTCAAATCAGATGTACGCAGTGTGAAATGTGTCAACGCGCTGGGCGGTTATTGGCTAAACAATCTATGCCTTTGCAACCCACCAAGCCCTAGGAAGACTTTCAATGTTGGGGTTTGGATTTTGTTGGGCCCTTTAAACCCAAAAATTTTACTCAAAACAAGTATGTACTTGTTGCAACTGACTATGCTACAAAGTGGGTAGAAGCTAAGGCACTCCAAGGTAATTCCTCGATAATTCGGCTCGGAGCGCAACTAAATTTGTCTATGCAAATATTATATGCCGGTATGGATGTTCTCTCTAGCATTTCAGTGATCAAGGTGCACATTTTCTCAATGATGTGATGCAGGTACTTAAAAAGGAATTCAAAATCATGCACATAGTTTCCACTACTTACTATGATCATGGTAATGGTGAAGCCAAGTCACTAGCAAAACATCGAAGCTCATCCTCACAAAGAAAATACAATCAGCTAAAGGTGAATGGGACATCGAGTTATACTCTGCTTTGTGGGCTTATAGAAAGGCTTACAAGGTAGCTACCAACCTTACACCTTTTTGTATGGCTTTTGGGTTGCCAGCAGTTTTTCCCTCAAAAATATGTGGTTCTGAGTCTTTGAGTAGCTATTGAGCATCATTTGGGTGATCCAAAAGCAATCAAGGGATGATGGGATATGTCTCTGAGCTTACTAGACCCAGATGGTGATACAGCCCAGAAGAAAGCTTGGCACGATCAACATATTCTGTCCAAGCATTTGAAGAAGGGTATGCTCGTATTACTCTATATTGATAAGTTGGGGCCTATCAAAACCAATTTTGAGCTAGGGTGGAATTGACCTTATCGATTGGTGTAAGTTCATGATAATGGAACAATGCATCTCGTGGAATTGGAAGGTAATGTGTTTTTCGAGTTGTACAATGGAAGCAAAGTTAATCCATACTAAAGAGTGAGTTCTTCATTCATAGAGAACTCAAAAGTAAATCACTTGGTTGATAATGCCTTAGTGAATTTTTGGCAAGCTAGCATGGTAGCTAGCTGTTTAATTGTGGTGAATCGTGTGCCACCACATGGCATGATTAATGTTAAGGGCTTATTAATGCTGAGACATCATGCTAAAGTAAGGGAGATCCACTACTGATTCAACTGGCACTGCAGTTGCAAATTTTGAATGACTACAATTGATCAGAAGCTCCACTGATCAAAACCAATACCAATCGCAAATTCAACATATACAAACGTTATCATCTTCATCGTCTCCAACAGCTACCTCTCAAATACTCTGTGCTCTCATTCTTTCACCTCAATCCATCCCTTTGAGCTTCTTGTCCTCATCAAGCCAATCAATCGCTCACCTATGGCCTTCCTCACAACCTTCTATCTCTATATCTATCCTCATCATCTTTGTCATGATGGTAGATTTTTAAGCTCACCAGAAGAGGAAGTGCAGCTCACACATTTCTTCTCTGCAACCCATTGAAGAATTCTCCGATGATGTTCTCACTGGTATTCTTGCGACGAATCGAATTCTCAAGTTTTCTCAACTACCCTGAAAGGACATTTATGGTGGCGAGTTGGCCGAGGAGATTCTAGATTCATATGATGAGAACGATCAAGCCTTGTCATTAAAAACACACATGTCAAGATTACTTCAAAGCTTCTACAAAGGGAATTTGGATGAAGCAGATTAGACCTTAAGAAGATGGCAGATGCTATACACTGTGATGCATTCTTTGAGGCAGGCAATTACATGTCTTCACAGTGCTATCTTATCAACAAATCAAAGGATAAAAAATAGTGTAACATCTAATTCAGGTATGTAACATTGGTACCCATTTTAAGATTCCCTCATAAATTCATTAAAATTATAACTTTTTCAAAAAAAGGTCATATTTTGAATAGTGAATTTTTCAAAACTTTTAAAATTCTATCAATTTTGGTACATAATGCCCACAAATTAATAAGGACCTCGACTACAAAACACAATATCAATGTATTTAGAAAAATCAAGAAGTCTATAATTTTTTCCCTTCCTTTGAACTTTTATTTTCAATAGAAAAACTAAATGATACAACTTTCATTCCTACGTGTAGTAACATAACCTTATCAATATTGTTAAGTTGAACTTTGTAGTATCACATAAAGTACTGAAAGAATAAAAAATAATAATCAAATTAATGGGAAAAACTAAATGCCTCCTTCCTTCAAAACATTCAATGCATATGGATTCTCAAATGTCTTAAGAACACTTGTCTATTGAAACAATTCAAAATCACAAAACTGTCAATATAATTCCATAACTAGAGTCAACTCAATTCTCCCATATGTGTCATCTACATCATCTTCATAACCATCCCCAACAACAAATTAATGGGAAAAACTAAATGTTCAAAGCATTCAAAGCATATGGATTCTAAAATGTCTTAAGAACACTTGTCTATTGAAACCATTCAAATTCAAAAAACTGTCAATACAATTCCATAACTAGAGTCTACTCAATTCTCCCATATGTGTCATCTACCTCATCTTCATCACCCTCCCCAGTCTGGGTTTCTTGTATGGGTTTCTCAATCACTTTCTCTTGCACAACCTCCTTCTCCCATGTATTAGCTAGCTCGCCTACCTTCGTAAAATCGGGTTTCAATATCTTAGGAGCTTGGGGCTCCCGTGACGAGGCTACCACCGAATCTGCATCAAACTTCCCACCTTTCAAACCAAGCTCCTCAAGCACTTGACTCGTGAACCCTTGAAATGTAGCTGGTGCATTGGTCAACCTAAAAGGCATCACTAACTCCCGGAGATGTGACAAATGATGTTTTCTTTTGATCTTCCTCCCGAATACAAATTTGAAAGTACCCAAAATACCCATCACATATAGAATACATCTCTTGCCCTGCTACTTGGTCTAGCTCTTAGTGCATGCATTCAAAGGACAAAGGTCCACACAAACCTGCCACTTATTTCCTTTCTTTCGTGTGACAACTACAGGAGATATCCATTCTGAATCATCAACATGAAAGATGAAGCTTGCCTCAAGTAGTGTTACCTCTTTCTTTAGTGCCTCAACTTGGTGGATCAACCCCAATTGCCTTAAGCGTTGCACAACTAGCTTGCTTTCTAGCTTCAACTCAATCTTGTGCTCCAGAAGAGAGACTGATCGAACCTATGAATAGCTTGTTGCAAAGAGATATGGAAAATCATCTAACATTTCCAAGTACTAGAGCTTCTCACTACCTGCTACTGCTGCTGATAGAGAATCACCAAGAAACTCTTCATTGCATTGGCGTCGTTTAGTGTGCTCCACATCCTCCACATGAAGTGTCTCTATAGGATCTTTATGTACCACCACCTTGTTCCCTCTTGACTCATCCCAATCAGCACCAAGACAAAGACCAAAGGCCACTCCTTCCACCTCACCCTCTGAGCTGGACTCCTCGGAGCTACACCCTGTCTCTTCTTCTTCATCACTTAAGTCAAAGATCGAACTCTTTGATGTTGAAGATGACTCCTTGACAACTTTCTTTTTGTGACTTTTGATGTTGTAGCACACCTTCTTATCATTTCCTTGCAAAATCAATTCTCCAGTATTCCACTTTTGAACAACCTTCACCTTGCGTAGCCAAGGCCTTCCCAAAATCAATGGATAGGCACCTGCATCTGGCTTGGTAGGGATCACCTGAAAAGTAGTCAGCATAGAAATTCCACATACATCCACTTCTAGATTCTTCACAACTCCCAAGCTCTTTACCCTAGTGTTGTTACGAGAATCGGAATCATCCCATTAATTTAATCCTTTAGTATTTAATTTAGTGAGATCCATCATTTTTGTTGCACAGCTGATGCATGTGTGCTCGCTGTTCTGTAGTGATGCATGTGTGCTCCTACATGGTTGGATATACGGCTGCGGCTGTATGAGTGTGTAGCATTGTGTGCACCACTTATGTGATGATGGTATGTGTAGCATGTGTGCACCATCTATATGATTTTATTCATGTGTAGCATCAGGTGCACCATGAGATGATATGTGTCACATGTGTGCACCATTCATATGTGATTATTGATTTTGCGTTGCTATAATACTAAAAGGTTGATTGATTGTGGTGATTAATTACAAGGTTATCTTACGCTTGAAATATTTCATTACTATTGATCGTGTGAATCCAAGGGAAGAGTAATTGATCGGGCGATGGCATCTAGCAAGCATGATCCGCCATATTTTGGGCACGTAGGTGCAACTCCAGTGATGCGGGGATGAATAAGGCTTATGCTTAATTTTTGATATTACAAAAGCTTATGTACATATTTGAATTTTGGAATATTAGTGTCTTGGCTAAGTGTATAAACTAAAGTTAGAAAAAGCTTTATTTTTAGAACAAGCCAGCTATTCTAGAAGGTGGATGGGCTTTTTGTAAAAGGGTGCATGGAGGAAAGCATAGGGGCTTTTGTATGATTTTTGCTCGGAAGCTTTTTGGAGGAATATACATAAATACATAGGAGGTAGAAGGAGAGCACCACTCCTATGGGGGGAGATTGTACCTAGCACGTTTGTTCTGTCTCTTCTGTTTGTGAGTTTTGAGAGTTTGTGCCTATTTTCGAAGAGTGTTGCTGTGTTTTTCAAGGATTTGCAAGTTTTGCGAGCGTTTCCCTTCGCAATGGTATCAGAGCCAAGGTTTCGTCGCCCATAGCATGCGAAGCACATGCACCCCACGTCCTCAAACAAGAAACTGCAACACGCATCAGATTTTGGACACCGCGTACAAGAGCGTAGCGAAGTTTGAAGCAACAAAAGCGAACAACGTAGAATAGCTCGCAGGCAAGAAAACATGTGGTGAAGGAAAAAAAAAATCACAGCGAAAGAAGTCGGCCGTATGTAGACAGGTGGAGCATGTGTGCACCATCCATACGATTTTATTCATGTGTAGCATCAGGTGCACCATGAGATGGTATGTGTCGCATGTGTGCACCATTCCTATGTGATTTATCGATTTTGCATTGCTATAATACTGAAAGGTTGATTAATTGTGGTGATTAATTCCAAGGTTATCTTATGCTTGAAATATTTCATTACTATTGATCGTGTGAATTCAGGGGAAGAGTAATTGATCGGGCGATGGCATCTTGCAAGCATGATCCGCCATATTTTGGGCATGTAGGTGCAACTCCAGTGATGCGGGGATGAATAAGGCTTATGCCTAATGTTTGATATTACAAAAGCTTATGTACATATTTGAATTTTGGAATATTAGTGGCTTGGCTAAGTGTATAAACTAAAGCTAGAAAAAGGTTTATTTTTAGAAAAAGCCAGCTATTCTAGAAGGTGGATGGGCTTTTTGTAAAAGGGTGCATGGAGGAAAGCACAGGGGCTTTTATATGATTTTTGCTCGGAAGCTTTTTGGAGGAATATACATAAATACATAGGAGGTGGAAGGAGAGCACCACTCCTATGGGGGGAGATTGTACCTAGCACGCTTGTTCTGTCTCTTTCGTTTGTGAGTTTTGAGAGTTTGTGCATATTTTCAAAAACTGTTGCTGTGTTTTTCAAGGATTTGTAGGTTCCGCGAGTGTTTCCTGTCGCAGTGGTATCAGAGCCAATGTTTCGTCATCCATAGCACGGGAAGCACACGCACCCCGCATCCTTGAACAAGAAACCGTAGCACACATCAAACTACGGACACCGCGTATAAGAGCGTAACAAAGTTCGAAGCAGCAGAAGCAAGCAGTGCAGAATAGCTTGTGGCAGGAAAATGTGTGGTGAAGGAAAAAAAAATTGCAACAAAAGAAGTCAGCCGTACGTAGACAGGTCGAAGTCAGTGAACGCACACCTGTGCCTTAGCTCCTCCAAGCATACGACAAAGGCGACGACCAAGGCATAGTCCTTGGCATACTTGGCACTGAAGGCACCATTGGCTATGTGCGAGGAAGCCTTGGGAGATTGCTCTTAAAACTTCCCAGGAGGTCCCCCATCTTGATACTATTCTAGCTCAAGTTTGCTTAACAATTGGTGACTATCCACTAGGTCAAGTCACTTTGTTGCTTTATTCTTTGAAGTTCCTAGCCATAAAGATATCCTTCAAGGCAAAAGTGCAAACAAGGGAGCAACCCAACAGATTTTGGAAGAGGAGAATCTCAAAAGCAAGTGTTCACAAGAGCAGGAGGCAGTCTACAAGTGCTATCAGACACGAGCTTTGCTTTGTACCTTGCAACATGGATTCACTTGTTGGAATTGTGTGAGTTCGAGAGCCCTAATAGATACTATTTGGCAAATAGCCGCTTTCAAAGCTTGGAAACTAAATTGAGATAAGTCTTGTGTTTGTGTGTATTTCCTTTCATAGTGATTTCTTCTTTGCAGCGTGCACATACTTAACTATGTCTGAAAGCTATATTCCATCAGAGATAGGTTATCCTAAAGATCTACATCATGATGAGGATGTGGAAAACGATCACCATCGATCAAGAAGAAGTTCAACACCGATGACACTGAGGAAGAATGGCAAGAACGCTATCAGCATGAGAAGCAACAATGTCAAGAAATTGAAGATGTTCTACGCCAAGTGATGACAACTTGGAAGCCACCTAAATTGATTGAGGATGAGGAACCTATGCATGCATCAGATTCCCTAGATGCATGGAAACATCATGCACGGGACCTTGAGCAGGAACTTGAGTACATGCGCAACATGTGCGACACACACAAAGCCAACGAAGAACGTGCAAATCGAGTGTTAAAAGAGATGACTGAAGTCACAAAGAAGCATATGAAGGACAGAGATGATGAAAAAAGTGAAAGCAACAAATCATCAAACACTAGTGATAGTGAGCGTGGAAGAAGCAAGACAAGACATCAAAGGAAGAAGGGCATGTGAAGACTTCCTTATGATGACATCATGACACTACTCCTTCACATGAGTCCAGCGATGAAGACAACGTAGGAAAGGCCATCTTGAAAGCACTCAAGCTTCCTTATAAGAAGAAGTCTCGTAAGATAATCACAAAACTTTTTCTTTTCCAAAATATGATGGTAAAAGAGATGGACAAGCTTTACTTGCATGGATTAGTTCTTTCAATCAATACTTTTTGGGAGAATGGTACGAAGAGATCGAGAAGGTAAAACTTGCTGCAAGTCACATGACAAGCAATGCAAAATTATGGTGGAGTGTGGTGCCGAAAGCACTCATGTTCCAAAGACATGGGAAGCATTCAAAGATAAAATCAAGAAGCGCTTCCTACCTACACAGTTTGAAGAGGATACTCGTAGGCAATGGCAAAGATTGAGGCAGTTGGATAATGAGAGTGTGGACACATACACTGAGAAATATCTTTCCTCTCTACTTCAATTGCAAACCATTGAGAAAGTGTCCCAAAAGGAGCAATGCCATACCTTTGTTGAGGGTTTACGCCCTACTATTCGTGATGATGTACTTATGCTTCGACCAACCATTTACAACTTTTGATGCTATGGATTTGGCATTAGAGTCAGAAAGGAAGTAGGGAAGAAGCTTTGCTACTCGCACCCCTCGAGCAAAGAAGCATATTCATACTTCAAGAAGGAGGGTGTAAGAGGTAAAGTTGGTAGATATGATGGTAAGTCTAATTGGAAACCTGCTAAGTCACGTATTAATCGAAGAACCAAAGAACTTGTCACATGTTACGAATGCAAAGAGAAGGGACACTACCCTTATGAATGTCCAAAGAATCCACTTGCTACACACAAGACAGGTACCCAAGCAAAGAATGCTACTAACAACAGAGGCAATGGAGAGAGAACCAATGGACGTACCAACGGTAATAGTCAGTGCAACAACTCTGCATGGATCAACTCAATTGATGATGGATCCCATGATAAATCTTTCAAGTAAGAGAGTGAGGATGAGGACAATGACATTGAAGATGCCGACTACACCCCTTTAGGTAAGTGTTATTCAAGTCAAAGTGCATCTTATTTTTGTACTTCTTTGTTACATATGACTGTGCTATTGCACGAAAAAGAACATAGTGTCTTATTTGATGATGGAAGCACCCATGATTTCATTTCATAACGTTTAGGTGAAAAGTTAGGGCTCGCAACCATCAAAACAACATATAAAGTCAAATCATATTTTCAAGGATCGAATTATAATTGTTTGCAAATGGTTAAGGATCTTGAGGTGACTTTAAGGCCATTAGTTGAGAGTCATGATTTCTTAGTCACTCCTTTACATGAGCAAGATCTCATTCTAGGGATGCCTTGGCACGTCAATCATAATGCCAAACTTGATTATCTTGAATGCACCATTACTGTGACTCAAGGCACTGAGACTATGACTCTAGAATGCGACAAGAATCTTCCCTCTTGGCCTATATTGTCACATACCCAAGCTAAAAGAGCTTTGCGCAAATGTGAGAAGACATATCTGGTTATGGTCAATAAGATTGAGGCTAGTCATGAGACTAAGAAAACTAAGCAAGAGCCTTTGGATCCTTTTCTAGCTACTTATGATGACTACTTTATGAAAGACTTACCCCCTGGCCTACCTCAATCTAGACCTGAGGATCATAAGATTGACCTTATTCCAGGTAGCGCACCACCGTGTAAATCACCATATAGACACAATCCTACTAAGTAGTAAGAGATTCAACTCCAAATAGAATATCTTTTGGCTAGAGGCCTAATTTGACCTAGTAGCTCACCATTTGGGGCACTCGTTCTTCTTGTCAAGAAGAAAAATGGAACTTTCCGAATGTGCATCGATTATCATGCCTTAAATAAAATCATAATGAAAAATCGATACTCCATTCCGAGAGTTGATGATCTACTCGACAAGTTGAAAGGATCCACAATCTTTAGCAAGATCGATCTTAAGTCAAGATATCATCAAGTGAGAGTGATCAAGCCCGATATTTTCAAGACTACTTTTAGAACCCAAACTAGTCACTATGAATTTCTTGTTATGCCTTTTGGATTGACCAATGCACTTGCCACATTTAGTCAGATGATGAATTGTATCTTCCTACCCTATCAAGACTTTGTGGTAGTTTTCTTTGATGATATCATGATTTATAGCAAGAGTTGAGAGGAACATGAGAAACACTTAGATCTTGTTTTCTCTCTTACGTGAGAACCAACTGTATGCCAATCCGGAGAAAAGTTCTTTTTTTCAACCTGAAATTGAATATCTTGGACACATTGTTTTAGCTGAAGCCATTCGAGTAGATCCCAAGAAGGTAGAAGTGATAGTAAACTGGCCACAACCTAAAGATATCCATGAGTTACGATCTTTTCTAGGTTTGTGTAGTTTCTATTGCAGATTTGCTAGAAATTTTGCACACAAGGCACATCCATTGACCAAACTATTGCGTGACTCATGCTTTCTCTTGGGGTGAGCAGCAAACTTTAGCTTTTCAACGACTTAAGGGTGCAATGACGCACTCACAAGTTTTGACCATGCTGGACTTTATGAGACCCTTCTTTGTCATGGTTACTGATGCTAGTGGAGAGGGTTTTGGGCCTGTGCTCATGCAAGATAACCATCCAATTGCATTCGAGTCATGTAAATTAAAACCAGCAAAGCTAAACTATTCCACGTATGATAAAGAATCAGCCACTGTGGTGCATGCCCTTAAACTCTAGAAACACTATCTTATGGGTTCCGAGTTACCCATTAAGACTGATCACCAGAGTCTTAGACATCTCCTTACTCAGCCGGTGATCTTGGATCAGCACATTAAATGGGCTGCCTTTATTGACAGCTTTAAACCGATGATCCAATATCAACTAGGCAAAGACAATGTAGTTGCCGATGCACTGAGCCGTCGACCTAGCATAAATAATATCTCAGTCATCGAGGGAGACTCTTTCAAGCCTACGAAGGTGGACTATCCTACTAATCGAGACTTTTCAAAAATTTGGCATAAGATTAAGCAAGCTAATAGCACCCCTATGGCCTCGCATTCCATTCATAATGACTATCTATTCTACGAAAAGTGCTTGTGTCACTGCACCATTTCAACGCTTAGTACTAGAAGAGGTACACCAGCCACCCTACATGGGACATGGAGGCGTTGCTGCTACGTATCAGACTGTAATTCAAGATTTTCTCTGGCCTAAGCTTAAATTTGATGTTGCAACTTTTGTTGCACAATGTCTTATTTATCAAAAAGTCAAGAGCTACAAGGGCAAATATCAAGGTTTACTTATGCCTTTACCAATTCCTGATGGCCCATGGGAGCAGATTTCTATCCTGAAGAAGTTTCATATGGCAGATTGCAAGATTGCAACCACTCCCATGGAACAGAGTTTGAAACTTACTAAAGATTCAGAAAAGCCTACAGTCAATGACAGATACTATAGGTAGCTCATCAGATCTCTTATATATCTGACTATCACTCGGCCATATATTTGTTATGTAGTAAGCTCACTAGCATAGTTTATGGCAAATCCAAAACAGTCTCATTGGAATGCAGCCAAAAGAATCTTGAGATACATCAAAGGTACAAGACAGTTTGGGATAGAATACAAAGGAAGTCATCCACAGTTGCATGGAAACTATGACAGTGACTATGACGGAGATCATGAGACTAGGAGATCGACACAGGGATATGCATTTTTCTTTGATGAAGGTGCTATATCATGGTTGTCAAACAAACAACCAACTGTTTCTTTGTGTTCGACTGAAGTAGAATATAGAGCACTCACTATAGGTGCATGTGAGGCTATATGGTTCATAAGACTATTATCAGATATAGATTACTTTGTTGAGTCTAAGCCAACAACAATATACTATGATTATCAATCGGCTCAAGCATTGGCCAAAAATCCAGTATATCACTCCAGGACAAAGCACATTGATGTCAGAGAGCACTTCATCAGAGAAAGAGTGTTACTTGGTGACATCACACTGAGCATTGTGATAGCAAAGAAAATGTTGCATACATCTTTACCAAACCACTTGGTAAAGAGCTATTCGAGAAACACCGACTAGCTCTTGGTTTGACACAGAGGAAGGACATTCCCATTAAAGGAGTGTGATGGAATGTAATGTTCAGTCCTTCTTCAATTCCCCAGAATCATCATCTTGAGGGAAGGGCTACTTCATGATGTTGATCTTGAGGGAAGGTGTTGAGAGTTCACGCTCAACATCATGTGATCATGTGTGCATAGCACCATCATGTGATCATATGTGCATAGCACTAACCTTATAGAGTGCTATAAAGGAAAGGGTTAGATCCCCTAACCCTAACCCTAAATGGGTTTGTATATATTCTATTTTTTCAACTAAATCTTAGTCATTTTTTGTGTGCTCTCTAGCTGTGCCCTCTGTCCTCATCTCCACTCTTCTCCTCTCCCCTCTTCATATTTTGTCACCATTTTTATCTTTATCATCCTTTGGGCTTGAAATGCTTTATTGGATAGCTTTAATCCAAGTTTCTCAAATTTTTTGTTGTTCATCACATTGGCTACCAAGCCAACGTTTATGATGACATCTTTGGTCACCTAAATACTTCAATCATAGGACATCAATAAAGAGGAAATTTGGATTAGTTGTAATGAGAGCAATGATAGAGTGAAGTGGAATAACTTGGGTCCCAATTATTTGGTTCACACTTTTTGACAAATTTCTTAGGACATACCCACATTGTAGCATAGTCATGGACACTAGGGCTTGCATTGGATATTTGATGAAACTATATAGCTAAAAAGTTTCCTCTCATATTGAAACTTGGGTGCCTTATTAATAGGTAGACCATGCTCAACTTCCCTCCCTTTTTGTTAACTTGAAGACCCATTGATGGGTTCTCATGGAGATCAAAATTTTGAAGTATGATTTTGGACCACTGGGTTTGATCTATTGTCTAGATTTGGAATGTACAAAGGCTCTTAGGTTTAGTGCTAGAAGAGTTGGATGTGGGTCTAGGTTTGAAGCAAGCAATTATATCTTGACCTTGAGGGGATGTGCATAGTTTTCGAGCAAAAACCTACAAGCAGAAAAGTCTGAGCAATAATTTTTGACACCAACCATGCTTGTATATTTATCAAAGTAATATATAATTCTTTCTTAATTTCTCATTCATGGAGCCATATACTTACTTATTTTTCATTATAATCCTCATTTTAGAGAATATTGTCTATATATGAACAAATAGTGAAAATTTTAGAAACTCCTATAAATACCTCCCTACCATACTCTCTTTTGAGGATTATGGTAATTCAATCAATTTAAAAGAGTTTTCCTAATATTTAGCAATCCCATATTTGAAGCTCTCATATAACAATGTATACTGTATTCCTTGGATGAGTAGGAAAAAGATATTGGAAACCTCATACTTGAAGCCATTATAATCGATCATAAATTAATCTCTAATACATTATCAAATATGGGAAGGCAAGGGAGGAATTTTTAAAATATTCCCAATTCTCCAAACCTAAGTACTTTTAAGGAAATATGGTCTCTATTGAACTCCTTCCTACCATAATATGAATTAGGGGGAAGTTGTAACTCTCATATACATTTTGAAATTTTTAATTTTACTTTTTTATAACTATAAAAACTATAATTTGAAGCCTACCATTGCATAGATCATAAAATTTTGAACATTTTTCCTTTTTACAGCTCCTCAATCTGAGCTAAGGAGCAAAAGTTATGACCCCTTCTACATAGGCTCTCCAAGGGTATTTCGCCAGTGGAATAGGGTTGGGGCAAGCTCTTCAAACCATATTCCTTTGGCAAAGTACACTTAGAGAGTCTATTAAAAAGGTATGATATATTTTTCTTAGGTCATCCTAAGGAACTATAAAAAGGATATTTGCTCAAAATTTCATGATCTAACTAATGGTGAAAGGAAAAGAAAGGATTTTTGAAAGTCATAAAATAAGTCACCACTTGGACATTATATATGTATATTATATAAATGTATATTTATATCTATATCTGTTTATCAATATTTCATATTTACTTACATATTCCTTGAAATAATTTGGAATTTTTTGCTCCCCAAAAATGACTTGAGCCTTTATATGTTGATCCCTCCCACCTTTTGTCCACTTGTCGCTCGGGGGGTTTTTGCTCGGAAAATGGAAACCCGAGATGGACTCAATTTTGTATTCCATTGTAAACATTCAATCTAGTCTTTGAGATTGTATTATTAAATTCAGTCGTTAGAGCAATTTTTTAGCAGGGAGCCCTAGGCTGCATATGCTGGTACAAGACTATACAATAAGACTTGTTATATGGTCTTAGATGTAGGATCAAACAAGGCCTATCACCCCTCTTCCTTTTAGCCTAAGGTCAAGTTAATATGTATTCCTCTGACTCTTGATCAAAGTGCTATGGGTTCATAGGCTAGAAGCCATCTTTTACTAAGTTAGAGGTAGATGGGACATTTCAAACTTATCCTTCTCTTTTTGCATCAATTCAATTAGTTGCATTGAAGGGGGTTCTAATGTGTGGTGATTGAGTAGACCTGGCTCTATCTTGGCATCTTCTTATAGTTTTTCCTAAAGATATGACTTTGATGTACTTTCCTTTTACAATAGTCACAAAAGTTCTTTGAACATATAATGGCCTAGTTCATTATAAACACATCATATTACTCCACCTAAGGGAATTTGAGTACGTCTCAAAATTAGAATTTGAGTACCTAGCATATGACTCAAATTAAGGGAGTTTAAGTACCTATGAATAGTCTCAAAATTGGAGTGGAAGTTATCCACAATATGGTATATTTGGACATAGTCTCAGAGATCAAGGTGGCATCTATAATGGATGGTTGAGGATTGTTTTGATTGCAAATTGGGACAACTTCCATAACTAGTTTCTCACCAAATTTCAGGAACTTGGGACTCAAGCTATTCAAACAATGTTTGAGTATGCATTTCCATCCTCAAAGAGAGCCTAGAGGCAGAGTTATTTAACCCCCTAGAAAGAGGATTAAACTTGTGCTAAGGTGTGTTTTCTTGGATGATATGGTAGAGGAACAAACAAGGGTCTATTGAATATATATTTTTCATAGTATGCAATGAGTAGAGTGTGAACTTGACTTCAAATCTATCCTAGTTATAATCTATGGAATTTTCCTTCATGTATATCTCAAAATTTTCCTTTTGCAAACATTTTTCTTGAAGACCTTGGCACAAATCTATGGTAAGACCTTTTTTTCATGATACTCTAGAAAACACTCACAAACTCACTCCAAAAAATCTCGCTATAAAGTAAACCCTGGGATGCATATCTCTTAGCTTTTAACCACTCATCAAGCATTAGTGTTAAAAAATATGCATTGGTGTGCTCCTACCCTATGTACTTATCTTCAATGTGTATGATACTTTGCACTATTAGATATGCTCAATGCCCCACCCTCTTGGTAATCACCAGTGGTCCAAGGTGCTCAAGTTGTAAGGCCCCCATCGAAACATTACCAACCATAGCCAAGGCCTAGAAACCTTTGTAATGAGATTGTAAATAAACCATTCAGGACGAGTTTTTCCACAGGAATCAACAGGCAGATGCGCCAAATCTCTCCCCAAGCTTGGGGAGCATTCCACCCTTCGAAGAAGGAAACCGTTTTGATTACCTCTGAAGCAGCTAGTAGTTCGATCACCGCACAATGAGTAGAAGTAAAGTCAAAATCCTCCCAGCGTATCAGTAGTTCGTCACCCTGAATCATCCACGGTGTGTCATTCCACCCGTCATCACCATCAATAATGCACTGGACAATCAGCCGTTGAAGGTTGACATGAAGATCAAGGAAGACATCTCGTGCATTGGTAGCCGTAAGGTGCGGAGGAATAGGCACCAATTCCTTAAACGCGTCGAGAAGTGACATAAATGTCCACTCTTCTCGTGAGGCGTGCGTCCGTGAAGTGGGCTTGGAGAAGTTCTGAATTGGCGATCTAGCAAGAGAAGTGGATAGAGAACATAAAATGAAATATTTTTGCTTTTTACAACAAGAGCAAACTCCTTATTGTTAGAGAGTTCCAGCTCCCGCGATTTCAATATATGAACAAAAATCATTACATTTTTACCACTTCCAACTTGTTGGCCCAATGGTAAGACTTTCTTTTGTGAAGGGGGAGGTCTTGGGTTCCAATCCTACTCTTTAATAAAAAGAGAGGAGAGGAGAGGAGAAGGAGAAGAGAAAGAGAAAGAGAAGAAGAAGTAGAGAAGATATAGGGGGGGCGCGGGATCTGCTGTTACTCTTTTGCAGGGGCTCAGGAAACAGTCCGCGACCAGAGAACTGTCGCGCAAAAAACAGTCCGCAACCAGAAGTCGCGGCAGTCCAGAGAACTGAAGCGCAAAAAACTATCCGCAACAGTCCAGAGAACTGTCGCGCAGGAGACGCATGAATCGAATGCACGCGCAGTAGCTTAGAAAGAGCACAAATGGTATAGTTTTATTGATGTAACCCGTACGAATAGAAGATTCGCCACCAGCCGTGGAGATTCGTATCCCAGCAGCCACACCAAAACTTTTAGCCGGAAAAGAAACCGAGACCAAAGGCTAGAAACTAAGTATGGCGACGCTCAAAGGCCATAGAGAAATGGAGATCACGAGGGCGAAGGGATGTCATAGGGGTGAATAAGGAATTAGAAGTGGAGGGAAGGAAAAGGGAGACTATGACAAAAGGGGAAAGGGAGAGTGGGAAGAGAAGCAAGTACATGATAGGAAGAGGAATGTTGAGATGTAGACATCAAGGGAAGTGAACCATACTTTATTGGAAAGGAGGGATGAGAGGGAAATATCAAAATACTAGCTAGGTGGCTTTACAAGAATGAGCGTGTCTCATCAAGGAATAGCCCCTTCCTTTTATAGCCAAATGAGGGGGTCTCTCCACATTAATGTATTCTCCCACATGCATGGTGTGTGTGGAAAAGTCTTCCATGTGGGCTAGGTGGGTACGCACTCTCAATTGTGTGCGACAACCCTTTGCCTCCATTTTCCACATAAATCAAGCCCCATATCTCAAGTCCATGATACTCTCTTGGTCTCTTTCCAATTTTATAATAGGTTCAAACCTCTAGGAGGACAAGTGGAGGGTCGGCACAAAGAATCTTGCCACCTCGTCCTACTTTCCCCATTATTTAACTAGCTCTCTTTGTCCTTCTATACCTCCCCCACATGGGCCTATCCCATATGGAGGGAATAACTCAATATAATAGCCATCTCCACCCATTTTATATTGCTTCTCCCATGGACTTTGAGTCATATCTCAATTATTGCATCCTAGGTGGAGGGGTGGCACATGGAGGAGCCATGCCACCTTGCATTTTCTAATATTACTATTATGGATTATGTACAACACACCTTATGGGTCCTCTTACATGGAAGGATGGCACATGGTCATGCCTTGCCACCTCAACCTTGGGCCCTATGCACACCATATTTGATTATACTATTGCCACATATACAAACACACATACATATTAATGCCTTTTTCCTTAGACAATTTTATCCATAACAGTACAAGGCAGCATGTTTTACTACATGTGAAGCAGTGTGGTTGAGGAGGATCTTATGGCACATGGGAGTGCAAGAGGATGAGGCAACTGTGCTGAGGTGCGACAATCAAAGTTGCATGGCCATTGCTAAAAATCCAGTGTTTCATGCGTGCACAAAACATATAGAGATTCAGTATTACTATGTGCATGATTTGATCGAGGACGGGATAGTGGAATTGGTCTACTGTCCAACAGAGCAAAATAGAGCAGATATCTTCACCAAGGCACTTGGGAAGGATCAGCTTTAGGGTCATCTTCAAAGACTCGGCATTGGGCCGAGAAGGTAGTTCACCTACGGGTGGACATTGAGGGGGGGTGTTAATTATGCTCAATGCCCCACCATCTTGGTAACCACCAGTGGTCCAAGGTGCTCAAGTTGTAAGGCCCCCATATGAGGAGAAGCCATGTGTGACAAGTGGATGGATCCTGACTTGCATGTCCGATGAGGTCTATCAATGAGATTGTTGATGGTAGAAAGGTGATTGTGTGGGGACCCCTTATTCTTGCTGGGGCCTAGGGACCATGGCCCCCTAGTGGGGGTTCAAGGGTGGGAGCCCCCGAGGCAACGGTATAGGAAATATTCCTTGAATATTCCATGGATGACTAGTCGTTCCACCGACTAGGTTGACTAGTCGGCTCCACCGACTAGGTCGACTGGTCGGCTCCACCGACTATGTTGATTTGACTACCACCCTCATAGCTATAAAGAGGCGACCTCCCTAGTCCATTGTATCAGATCAGTTCAGATTAGATCAGATCTTCCAGCTAGTAGCTCTTCACCTGGTATCTATCTAGATCGCCATCTAAGATCCATTGTGGGAGCGCACGAGTGGACGGAGCCATCATCTGTACTACATCAGTGTTAAAGAAAAAGTTTGTTCCTCTCTAGTTTGCTATGTACTCTCTATTCTTTGTTCAGTTTCTGTTCCGTTGCGCCGTGTAATTTAACATGCACACCCATTCATCTTACTCAATGTTAAGGTCTATACAAAATATCATACGCATGGAATGTCATTTACATGGTAGGGATTGCATAATTTCTTGATTTTCTTCATGCATCATGCATGAGTGTTGAAAAAATATGCATCTATGTGCTTCTTCCCTATGTGCTTGTCCACCACTGATGTATATGATACTTTGCACAATCATTCATCTTACTTAGTTTAAGTCTTGTGAAAAGTACGATACGCATCTAATATCATTTGCATGGTTAGGAATGCATATCTCCTAGCTTTTTACTAGCATCAAGCATTCATGTAAAAAAATGTACATCAATGTGCTCCTATTCTACGTGCTTATCTTTGATGGATATAATACTTTGCACATGCCTTCATCTCACTTGTTAAAGATATGTTGCAAAGTATCATACCTATCGGATAACATTTGCATGATTGAAAATGCATATTTTCTTGATTTTCACCATGTTTTATAAATGAGTGTTAAAAGAATAGGCATAAGTGTGCTTCTATCTTAATATGTACTTATCACACTGATGCGTACGATACTTTGCACAAGCCTTCATATTACTCAGTTTAAGTCGTGTGCAAACTATCATACCCATTCGATATCATTTTGCATGGTTGTAAATGCATATCTTTTACTTTTTTAGGGCTCACTTTAGGGTTTAGGGTTTAGAGGGCCAAGGTTAGGGTTAAGGGTTTAGAGGTTTATGGGTTAGGGTTAGGATTTAGGGTTTAGGGTTTAGGGGGTTTTGGTTAGGGTTTAAGGATGAGGGATTAGGGTTAAGAGTTTAAGGTTTAGAGTTTGGATATTTTGGGTTTATGGGTTAAGAGTTTAATGTTTAGGGTTTGGAAGGCTAGGGTTTAGGATTTAGAAGGCTAGGGTTAGTGTTTAGGGTTTAGGAAATTTAGGGTTTAGGGTTTAGGGCTTAGAATTTAGGGTTTAGGGGGTTTGGGTTGTAGTTTAGGGTCTAATGTCTATAGGTTTAAGAGATAGGGTTAGGGATTAAGGTTTAGGGCTTAGAGGTTTATGGGTTGGGAATAGGGTTAGGGTTTAGGGTTTAGGGCTTTTGGTTGGGGTTTAGGGTTTAGGGTCTATAGGTTTATGGGATAGGGTTAGAGTTTAAGGTTTAGGGTTTAGGGTTAGGATTTAGGTCTTAGAGTTAAAGGTTAGGTTTTAGGGTTTAAGGTTAGGGTTTAGGACTTAGGGTTTAGAGATATAGAGTTTAGGGTTTAGGATTTACGATTAAGATTTTAGGGTTTAGAGGTTAAGGTTTAGGGCTTAGGGTTTAGTGGGCTAGGGCCAAGGTTTAGGCCTTATAGGGTTATGGATTTGGGTTAGGGTTTAGGGTTTAGGGTTTAAGAGGCCTAGGTTTTGGTTTAAGGTTTATAGGTCTAGGGTTAAGTGTTTAGGGTTTAGGATTTAGAGGTTTAGGGATAGGGTTTAAGGTCTAGGGTTTAGGGTTTAAATGGTTAAGGGTTAAGGGTTTGGGGTTTAGGGCTTAGGGCTAAGAGTTTAGGGTTTAGGGTTGAGGGGGTTTGGGTTAGGATTTAGGGTTTTGAATTTACAGCTTTAGGGGATAAGGTAAGGCCTAGTTAGGGTTTGGGGTTTAGGGTTTAGGGTTTAGGATTTAGAAGTTAAAGTTAGAGTTTATGGTTTATGGTTAAGGGTTAAGGGTTTAGAGTTTAGGGTTTAAGGTTTAGTATTTATGGACTTAGTGTTTAGGGTTAAGAGTTTAGGATTAGGGTGTAGTGTTAAGGGTTAGGGTTTAGGATTAAGCATTTAGGCTTTAGAATTTAATGAAGGGTTTAGATAAGGGTTTAGGGTTAAGGGTTTAGGATTTAGGGTTTAAAGGGTTTGGGTTTAGGAAATTGCTAATTTCTAAATCCTAAATCCTTTGTTGAAAACCCATATTTCTAAATAAGGCCCTCATAAATTTCTATCACTATGAAATTTAATATAAAGGAAAGTAATTTGATAAAAGATATAATTAATAAAGTAGATTATTGAAAAGAGACTAATGTTCTTTATAATAGCTTGCTCACAAAGGATGCTCACAAAGGAGATAGCTACAAAATTTATTTCGGGGATGGAGGTGATTTTATGTTACAAAAGAGAAGTAGTTACCTTTGCTACAATCCATGAAAGTGATCCCAATTCTATTTGTCACTTTAGAAGATGGTGTGAAGATAAGGTGGCAGCTATTGTATCAAACATTCTTAGTGCACATGTTGAACTAAAGCATAATTGTGGAGATATGAAAATCCTTAGAGATGTTATGCCACCCCATAATACTTCTAACAAATCATTTATTACATCGGACAGAGATGAGACTTATCCAACACATGTCATCAGGAATATAAAGTGCATATCATTTGCAAAATAAGAACATTGAAGCAGGTCTTGAAAGTCTTGAGATTTGAACAAGTGGAGTAGTGGACATTTGTGCAGATGAGGATTCAAAAAGTTACTAATGATGGTATGGGTGATAACTTAGTCTCATTGGACGGTCCCTACTATGAGGTAGGTAAGGATTTGATATGGATCATGCACTTTTTGAAGATTGGAAAGAGGCATGTGGTTTTCAATGATAAACATAATGTATACTACAACATCAAAGAACTAAAAGAATATGCCAATGTGCCAAGCTCTATCCTTTTAGAGATAGATGATTCCAAGGCACTCAACTATAGCACTAACATCTTATTAGGAGTGGATGATTTCATTGCTACCGAGAAAGAAAAAGATTCCACAAGTGATGCCTTATCTGGAGTGGATGAATTCATGCACATTGAGAACTTGGGCAAAGATTTTGAAAGTGATATCTTATCAAGCATGGATGAGTTCATGGATACTGATAAAGTTCTTCGAGTCAAACAAAGTCGTGGAATTGTGAAATCATGCACGACGTGTCAATGGGCGATGTTCTCTTAGGATTAGATGAGTTTGAAGATTTTGAACACTCTATCTCCATAGTTAATGCAAATGGTCCTATGATTATATCAAAGGCATGGATGAGATCAACAAAGGACTATTTAGTATTTGACTTTGATTGTGATAAGATCAAGGATGCAACATCCCATGAAAACAAAGTGACAAATAAATCTGACGGGGATAATTGCATAAATTCAAATAAGGATGTACAAAAGAAACAAAAATGGACATACAAATGCATGAAAAGAAAGTGAGTCCACAGGCAGACCCAGAAAAGCAACCAAAGTGAATAGGAGTAATGAATGAAGATGTTATGCTAAAAGAAATAAGATCTAAATGTTGTAAGCATAGATGTATGCGCTCCATTAACTTACATGATATTAAGGGGTGTGGAGAACATGTGTGGCAAAGGACAAGGAGAAAAAGAAATGAATACCTACTCATGAGACATTGTGGATTTCTTGTAAATGACACGAAAAGGCGAAGTTCAAGAAAATAGATAAAGCCTATTATAAATGGAAAAAGTATTTGCAGTAATGCATATTGCATTATTATAGGCTTATCACATGGTGGCAAATATTGGGATTTGGCTAATAAAGCAAATTATGGAAGTTCCAATCCCAAGTTGTGCCTAGATGAAATAAGGGCAAGAGTGTCTTCAAAATGGATTTAGACATGTCATGGGTTGTCTTAGAGTAATGGATGACTATGATAGTACAAGAAAATGCATTCTAGCAAAAATCTATTCTACCTATCCTGGAAAAATAGAAAATGTACTTATAGTTAGCTTGTATTTAGTAAATCCCAAACCCACTTCTTGTTTTACAACCACTACGCTTGGTTTATGTAAAGCTTAAATAGTAAATCCCCACCGCACTTATTTTATAACCACTGCGCTTGTTTTTATAGTAAATCCCAAACCCACCTCACTTGTTTTAGTAATCCCAAACCATTGGATATATTCTAGTCTTACAAAGGTATATATTAAAGAAAGTAAAATGTATGCCACTTATCTTATAAGACCACCGAGTTGGTGACCACAAATCCAATATGAATGAATTGTATGCTATTCATTGGTAATAATTGAAGGAAACCACCATGCTAGTGGTGGTTAATCCTAGAGGACATATTGTGTGCAACCAACCACTGCACTAGTTGCGATCCTAAAACAACTTGTATAAATACAATTGTCGATATGCCCCTTGAGGGGTCCCCTTTAGGGACAAGGGGCATATCGACATGACACTAGACATATAAGGCATGTGATATACCCCTTGGCCCTAAAAAGGACCCCTCAAGGGCCCATTTATTGTATGCAACTAGCCACCGTACTAGTGACCACTTATCTTGTACTACCACTATGCTAGTTGCGATCCTAAATTGTGAGACCACTTATCCTGTACCACCACTGTGCTCATCTTGTTTGTATAAAGAAAGATCATAAAACATCTTGTTTGTATTAAGGAAACTTGTATTCGAATGGCCACAAACATTCAACAACTCTAGCAGTAATTAAAGAGTGGTTTCATTAATAATTGAACAAATACATCTCATACATTGAGGTCTTTTAGCTACATCTAGTTGCTTGGAGCTCTTTTAGGTACATCCGGTCGCTGGACCCTTCTTTCTCCTTTCCCTTTGGGGGCTGGTTCCACATGTTACTTTCTTCTTTGAACTCGCTTCATTAGTTCACTTTGATCTCTTTGGGTTACGTCTGCTCCTTAATGGGGGGATTGACCCTTTTTCCTGAGGCTCAAGCTTGGAATTCTTTTCTTTAGGCTCTCCCTTCTTTTATGGGGCTGGCTCTTCCCTTCAAGGACATTTATTTTTGCCTGGTAGACCCACCCGGCAATTTTTGCTACAACATCTCGTTTCGAGCACCATGGATAGATACAACAAGCATGCACAATTAATGTTTTCACAATGTGGGTAGTGGCATTCCACAATCAGATTCCCTGCAAAGTGAGTTTGCATCCACAAACACAACCAAAGAAAAACACATGCAGAGCATGGTTGCACCCATGCCATCAGATCATGCACTCATCTATGATGTGTAGATGGCAGACCATGCACTTCTTACCCTCCCGCATCTGGAGAGGATAGTCATCCGTTTTAACTATTGTGGCAATCAATACCACAATATGACCTTGTGCATCAACAATATGTTTCTTGATTTCTTCCTGCCTCATCTTGATATTGTGGATGTTCTCCTGTAGCACCTCCACTTCCTACTCGTTGGCTATAATAAATCTATCTGATTCTATCAATTGTAGGCCTCTTCCAAGAGATCTCGTCTATGTTGGGTTTTAGTTAGGATAGAGGATTGCTTGTCAAAACTTTCAAGAGCCATCGAAATATTTCATAGAGCCCTAATGTAATCCAATTTCATGGAATAGTACATATCCTACCAAAATTGCACATTCTCTTTATCTTCTCCATCGTGGCTACTCTCCACCCGATTTGCATCCTTCCTTGACTTGATTGAAGCTCTCTTGACTCTCCTACATCAATGCTTTGGTTTCTACATTCTCCCTTTTCAGTTGCTCTATCATTTCGTCTTTATCGATGCTCAGTGCATTTTGAATTTTGCAAAGCCATTGGTAAAGAGCCTCCTTATTGGCTCTCTGTTCTTCAAGAACTTTTTCATCCCTACTAGCTCTTGCTCCACTTTTTCCCAATCCATTTCAACATCATCAAGCTACTGATATAGGATCTTGATGCACTTATCTACTTCTTCTCTTCTATGCTTTTCCATCACAATCATTTTTTTAGTGGCCTTAGCTTGCTCTTATGCTTGTGCCTCCTCCACCTTGGCTTCTACACCCTCTCTAAGCATTCTCTTATGTAGCCTAGTCTTTGCTGCATCGGTGGCTTTCATATGTACAAAATTCATCTTCCTATTGTATTGCTCAAAAACTGATTTGAGGGAAGTCCCCATCAGGTGCATAGCAACTCTGATTGGCTGAGATGGCAATTTGGATTTGCCATCCTTGCAATTCTTCAAGTTAGCCTCATGCTCTTGGAGATAGCCTTTGAGAAAGAGACTGTACGTTCATTCAATTACTTTGCTACTTAAACACATGCAAGAGCTTCATGTTCCTCACATATTAGTAAAGTATTGCCTTGTCTATTTCAACACATCCTGAACATCAGTTGCCAAGTGTTAAACCTTGACTCCACCATCTTCACTAATATGAACATTCAAATATAAATCTAAAATATCAGATCTCTTCCACAAATTCTACAAGAAATGTGCTTGCAAGGCACCTCCTAGAATGCCTAGTGCCTTTTTAATCATGCTTTCACTGATGTTAATCTTTTCACTTTGATAGACAATGTATCCATCCTTCACATTCACTTCATCTATTGATTTGGTCAAGTTGGAGAGAGAATCCGAATTGAGCTTTCAAGGACTGTGTGAGGAGCTCTTGTAGGTCATGATTTTAAGATTAGGGCAGGAATGATTGTGTAAGGAGATCTCACATGTCACGATTACAAGGTTGGGGGAGGAAAGATGGTCTGAGAAGCTCTTGCACTGTGTAGAGGGGGAGGACAAATTGTGTGAGAAGATCTTAGATTATGTAGAGATGGAGGAGTAGGATGACACATTTGGAAGGAGATGCATTGTGAGAGGGCATAGAAGTTTTAGGAAGAGGGCAAGAGAGAAAGGTCAAGAGGTAACAGGGTGAAGGAACTAAAAATTGGTGTAGAAGTAATTAGACAAAATAGTGAAGAAAAAAGCTTGAAAGGAGTCAAAAATGGTGAATGAAATGGAATAATGGAGGCTTAGTCAGAATGAAGGCCATTGCAATATTCAGGCTCAAGCAAGAGCCATCGAGGTGGTTGTCTGAGGCTTGAATCGATGACACCATAAGTCATTTTTTTGCCAGAAAAATTTGATGTGCATGCGATTAGGTAGAGTGCATGAATTAGCAGCCACCATGGTGGCTCCTTCATGGTAATTTGGACGGGTTGTAGGTGAATAATTGGCAGCTCAAATTTTGACTAGTCTTGCATGCGATTTAATTATCACTTAATTAATAGTCACTAAAATGATAGCTCTTTCATAAATATTTGGATGGAACCACCTCGGGAACCACCAAGCTTGTATGCAATCTAAAGATGCATTTAATGCATCTGTGACGCGGAAAATCTTTCCTCGCCCATCCATGATTTGTGGGGGTGCACTGGCATGCATGATGTAATTTCATTATTACTTAATTACTAGTTAGTGGCATGGCAGATCCTTCATGATTATGTATCGTGCAATTAATTAGCAGTCATCGCAGTGGCATGTGATTAAATAGCGGCTCATGATTCTATAATTGGACGGAATTGCATGCAAATATTGTTTAGGAGAAATAATTTTGGATTATTTTTAGTGTATTTAATTACCAATCATCGTAGAGTTGCATGAGATTAAAGAGCAGCTCATGATTCTATAATTGGCTGGCTTGCATGTTGGCCATGATTTTTGGGGCAAAACAAGCAATCTAGTCCCAATCACCGCCATGATGCCCTCACCTTGACTGGAAAGGCCAAATTTTACTATTTTTTAGGTCTTCTGATAAAGCTTTGCATGGCAAATATTAAGATGGCTCATGATTCTTTGGATAGCACCATTGGGCCTCCAGTCACCATGGTGCCTCAAATTTTGATTAATTTAAGGTGGCTTAGAGTGCCACTGCTACTATTTGACCATGGCCCTACACATGGAGAATGGTATTTACTACTTTTCACTCATCCATCCCTACTCTTCTACTTTTTTCCATGCTCCCTCATCCACCTCTAATCCAACCCTACCCTGTTACTTTTCTCCATGCTCCCTCCTTAGCTCTCAGCCACTTATCTGCTCCCCAGCTCATCCACTTCACGGCTCACTCACTCTTTTTATCATACCAAGAACCGTAGGAAATACAATTAGCAATACTACCCCCCCTCGATACAACATGATCTCAATCTTGTCTGCTTTCACGTACAAGGTCATTATGTTACCCTGCTGTCCTAAGCCCAACACCATGTACAATGCCGTTGATAGTTGGGCTTTACAAAGTGGACAAATATATCTAGTCGGCAAGTAATCTATTAGACAATAAATATGAAATTTGTGGTGGTAAGGCAGAGCATAATAGCCAGTTGAGGTATCAAACAAACACTGGCATATTGGGCACAAATAGTTGTCTGGGCTATCAGAGGGACGGGGTTGCACGGCATATGGTTGAGAAGATGGATGCCCACAAATAGCTAAATGTGCCTCCATGCTCGCATCTTCGAACAATGCTACATGTGCATCGTGGGCCTCTTGTCGCAACCGTGTTGAGGTCATCCAAGCTCTTCAATTGGGCACGTAGGGCCATAATTTCAATTTGTAGCTCTAGCTTGATTTACGGTCTTTCACTTTCTAGCCATTAGACTTGCTCAAATCGAGGCTACGTTCTCTTCATGGAGCTATGCCACTTGTTGCTCCAGTGGTCCATGTACGCCCTCCAATGCCCTGGACAATTGTGACTAGGTGATCATCACTTTTGCATGATCATGTGTACACTTCTCCTTATAAGATGAGAAGTCCACTTGGATTCCTTTTATGAAGTTCACATACAAGAATTTTGCAAAGTCCGTCGCCACTTCATTATGGTGTGGTGCTTTCCCATATACCTTGATATATATCTGCCTGGCATTTTTCCTCTTAATGCTACTTCTTGTAGCTCGGGTGCAAGCCTTTTTTTTTCCCCATGATCTTCCTCTTTCGTGCAAACTCACTCAGCAAAGTTGACATGATTTGTCTCCAAAGACTGCTTCTTCAAATGCTTGAATGCCTTTTGACTCTCTAAGAAGTCCATGGCCATTCCCCAGTCTATGATGCCTACTTGGCATCTAGACTTTCCAACAAAATCCAATAAGATATTACCCGGGTGTAGGTCTGTGTGCATCTACCTTCCAGTGTGCAGCCTTACTAAACCATCCACAAGTGCACGGATGATATGGAGGAGATTCTCACAAAAGACATTGATTCATGCAATAGCTTCCTTCTCCAATGTAACTTGGACTCCCCCAGTTGCTGTGGCCATCAAATCCACTCATCCCCTTAGAACATGGTGGTGCCTTGGTCCATTGGCAGAATATGAAGGAACTGCAATAGGCTACCACCATTAAAGTATGGTGTGATGGTCCATAGTGGCTCTTCTCGGGTTGTTGTGATCACACGTACAATGACTCTGTGTAAAATTTTCATGAGTTGTTCTCTCCTTGCTTCTTGTGTACACGTCCCAATATTTCCCTTGTACTTCTTTCCAGCATATTCCATGTGATATGGCAACCTTGCACCTCCTACCAACCGCACTTTAAATACAGTGCCATAGATGCCTGAGCTGATTTTCTTGCCAACTTGTATCTCCTCTCTATGACACACGCCAAGTGTGACACTCTGCATATGTTACTAGCCACGTGTTGTGCCCTTTGAACCTCATGACCTCTCAATGGTTGAGAGGGTGTAGAGGCTGGCTACTCTTCACCTGTGGCCAAGGACGTGGCTCATCCATAAGTTGCTTCAGCCTTCTTGTCCCAACTCTTAGCCACTATGAGATATGATGCAAGGACCCTACTTTTGTGCTTGGCCCATACACCCATCCATTGTGTTAACTTGAAGACATTAAACTCTTGTGCAAGAGTCTAGGGTCTACATTGCATGCTTCATTGAAGCGAGTCTCTACATTCCCAATAGAGTTGTCAACCCAAAGCATGGAATGTGTCTCCCATTGCACCCAACTGGCAAGGTCATCATGACCTTCATATTGCAAACTTCTCTTAGCATCAGTAGGAATCTTTGTCTTCATAGTGTTGACTCCCTCTAGACTAGACATGGTTGATTCCATCTCACTCTACTCCATGTTGCACACCCTAACAAAAAAGGCATCCCGAATGCTTCTCATCACTCTCTTGCACTCGCCCTTACTTAGCTCTTCCCCTAGATTTTTCTTAGTGCCGGTGATTGAGGCCATGCTTACAAGCAGATCTTATTGTGTGTAGCTTTATCACTTGACACTAGTTTACCTCTTCTCAATCCACTTTTGGTTAAAATGAGCCTGACAGTTCACATATATCTTGGGTCGGTAGTACTACCGAAATTTTTCAAGGGATGCATCTTGAAAAGAATCATATCAATAATGATCGTATGAACATACTCCATGCTCAAGTTGATGGAAACATTATTTTGTATTGAGTACCCTCATCAATTCGATTAGGAGTTCTTAGGTGCTAGATCTATGTGAGCATCACATGGATTTTGACAAATGCATAGTGAGTGCCCAAAAGCAAATCATAAAAGCTTGAGAAGTGGACCCCATAGGATTATACAAAATTCTCTTCAAGTGGTAATTAGAAAAAAATCAAATGGAAATTACATGTGCTATGCATGTATTTATGAGCAGACCAGCTATTGCCTTTCATCATTTCTAAAGATCACAATTTGTCATGAGGGGAAGTGGCAATCAATTTTTATGAATGACATTTAAATAATGGATTATAGGTAGTTTGGGAAACCCTTCAAGTACATCTCTCTTTGATTTGGAATAATGGCATGATCCATTTTCAATGTGTTGTGGGCAAGGTATGAAGATGAGGGCAAAATAATCAAAAAGTGTGAGAATGATGGGTTGAATATGGGCATGAGAAGAGAAATATCAAAGCTTAGATATTTGAAGGAGCCACTCAGAATGAGAGAGAGAGAGAGAGAGACTTCGAGCACAATTTGTGAATAAGTAGATTATGGTAGAGATCTAGTGGGGTGTATGGAGGCTATTTTCCTACCATAAAGGTTGCAAAGATCGCTTGTGCTTGCATGTGTGTGTGTGTGTGTGTGTGTATGGAGGCTATTTTCCTACCATAAAGGTTGCAAAGATCACTTGTGCTTGCACGTGCGTGTGTGTGCATGTGTGCATGCACATGTGTTTGTGTGTAAGTGTGCATGTGCATGGGCGCACATACGCGTGTGTTTAAAAGAGTGTGACGTACACTCATCTGACTTTAAGCAAGAGTGTGACGTATACTCATCTGACTTTAAGCATAGCACATTGGAGGCTAACTACATTAACTAACCTTTGTCAAATTTATTGGTGTGGCATGTATGACATGGGAACTAGTAATTTAGGTGGCCCATTCTATTAGAGGGAGAAGAGATGCTTTTGACCACATTTCTCCCACAAAACTTTTTTTCACCATCTAAAGATCGCCCTTTTTCTTGGGGTTTTTTTTGTCAAGACTGCCCTTCCTCTTTGGGGTTTTTTTGACAAGAAGCCAGGGCTATAAAGCTCTTATGTTCACACACCACGAAGTGAACTACCCTCAACTACCAAGAGAAAGGGTTTTTTTTTAACAAGCCAAGCCTATAAAGCTCCTATGTTCACACACCATGGCGTGAACTAGATCTTCAACCATCAAGACCCATGGGGGTTTTACAAAACTTGGTGAGTCAAAACTTGGTGAGTGGGGAAGAGAAGAGAGAGAGAGAGAGAGAGTCGTCTTGTGAGGTATGCTTGCGCTCTCTCTCTTTTCTTCTATTCAATCTTTTAGGAGAACTGTCTCGGAAAGGGATGGGTACGAAGCCGTGTGGCTGACTTGTGAACAAGAGGAAAAGGTTCAACGATAAGAAGCAAATGTTCAACTCTAAGAAAATGTGAGTGGGTACGAAGCCGTGTGGTTGTTTTGTGAAGAGCCTGGATGACTACGGGGCATCCGTTTACTCCGCGTGAACTGATCAGCCAGGGATCCATACGCACACAATGACACGAGAAATAGCCTCAACCATCAAGACCTGAGAGGGCACGAGAGAGAGAGAGAGCGAGCTCGAGAAGGGCATGAATAGCACCCTTGGCGAGGTCTTTGGAGACTACCTCGCTACTATAACGCCTGCAGGCATCTCGCCACGTCCCTTTGTGTGTGTGTCTTTTATAGAAAGACAGTGTAAAATTCTGTAAAACATGGCCAACGCCGTCGGTTTGACTTCAAGCACAGCCCAGCAGGGGGTAGCTGCATTGGCCAGCCTTTGGCAGACCTATGGCGGCTTATATGGCGATTACTACGCTACCATTAACGCTGCAAACATCACTCTTTTGTGCATTCTCCGAGCACGAAAATGCCTACCGTGGTTACACGAGGCTTTGAACAGCTGGCTTCTATCCAATTTGAAGATGGAGATCGACGGCGTAGCACTTTGGGGAACAGGAAAACTTCAAACTCACCACCAATACATGGTTTTGTTCTGCCTCATCGCCTCAGCCCGCCAGAGGTATCTGTCTACCCATCGCCCCCTTCCTGTTTGAACTTATTGTTTAGTCTTTACGTCCTTATACAGAATCGAGGGATCTGTTGTTGAAGGCTTTAATCCACATGCGTCTCGAATACTTATTTTGCAGGTTCGGGGGCACTTGGACGACTTCGCCGGGTGTTCAAACTATGTGGTACGGAGCATTTGTGAGAATCCTGTCAAGAGCTTGCGTGTATACATTGCTGGGTGCAATGTTTCTGCAATACAAGGAGATTTCCTGGTGTTACGCCGTGTCAACCCTTATCATTGTGGTTTTAAGTCGCACCTACGAGGTGTTTTATCCTTGGCTTGCTTCGATTGACTCACCTCGCCAAATGAGCGAACAATTGAAAAGATCTATGTCCGAATTTGATGAAGAGGTATCAAAATTTGTTCTTACCTCTGAGAAAATGCCTTGGCCATCGGATTTTCCCACTGTTACTCATAGCCGTCTGGGCGACTTGAAACGGCGACTCAAGTCTTCCGGTATCTTCGTGTCCTTGTTTTCGCTGGGCACGTCGACCTCTTCCCACCATAACCAATGCCGCCTAGGCTTGATCGACGGATCAGCCTTATTGGCATCCGCCAGCATGCTTACAGCAGCCTGTGGATTCTTTCGGGTAGCCATGGCCAAAGATAGCACTCTGTTCTGGAAGGTCCTTATTGGAGCTTTCCTGCAATTTCAATGTTTAATCCTGATTACTTTTCTAAGCTTGCCGGCAGTTGTCATTTCTTTGAATAGACTAGTACGTATTATGACAGACAGCAACGAGCAGTACACTCTCCTTTGGTGGACAGAACTCCAGGCATATCATCTTGAGCTTAAGAGGTTTCTAGATTTACTTGTCATAGCTGGCTTTCCATTCGGGTACCAAACTACAGTTTTAGGATCTCAGGCGTCAGTCCTCTTCTGGAGACTTTGAATCACTTGGAGGGTATGGAGTTGGCAATCTATGTATGCTTTACTGGCTTGATTACAATTTCAGGGCAATTCTCCCTTTACTCCCTAGCATTGCTTATCAAATATGCAGCACTAGGAGACTATGTTAGCTTCATCTGCTCAAAAGTGAAATCTGCCTTCGTTCGGCTGTTCTCCTTATTTCCCTTTTTCCCAGGCCTAAGCAGCATAGGCGTTGAGATGCTGAATGCTGAGACGGCCCTTGCAGCCCAAAGGACCTGTAGCCACGGGCAGTGCATAAAAACATTGAGGTTGGACGAGGTGTTGGCGCACCTAGAGGAGATTGTAGCAGCCAAGGGAGAAATCCATGGCCGATGCACATTTTTCACGGCATGTCGTCCAGCAGACGAGAATGTAGAATCACTGGACGAAGAGTTGAAGAGGCGGGCGATAGGTGTGGGATTGATGAATTCTGCCAAAATTGCGGTAGGAAACTTGAGAGGGGCAAAAGTGAAAGAGGGTGCATCAGCTTTGCAAGGTTTACTAAGGCTTCTAAGTGTGTACACCATGGACTCTGCAGTGCCAGATGCAAAGACCCAACAATCTATGATGGCAGTAGCTAATCTAGTGCAAGATCTGATGATACAATATACGGCAATGCATTGGGTAAGCTACAAGGGCAGAGATCGGCTAGAGACGAATCTATGCGAGTGTGTTTCAGAGAGAGATTGGTTGATAATGGTGGCGCAGCTGAATGTAAGCATGTTGTTAGTGTATGCAGGGTGGCGAAGCTCATCTCTTTACTGGCCTTATGATGTGCAGTTTGAGTCACATGCATTGAGAGAATGGGTGAGTGGTAGATCCAGCAGCTCAGTTGGAGCGTCAGAATGTGCCTTTGTCTCCATCTGATTATCTAATAATGTTACAAAACCCAATGCAATCGGTGAACCTGCTTAATGTATTTAAAAGAGCGAAGCAATGATTCTAGTTCAGTGTTCACAGAAATTCTGTAAACCATATACAATGAACCAGCAACGTTTCATTTTCACCTCTAAAGAATATTTTCTCAATTTTGTAAGTTTATCTCTAAAATTCTATGGAATTTAGCTATATTTTAGCTGAAAAGTCTATAAATTTCTCAAGCAAACCCTTCAAACCCCAAGTTTTGTGATTTGTTGAGAAAACTTTGTGATTTGTTGAGAAAAAAGTTTTCTTCGATAATTGAATCTACATTAAAATTAATTCTAGGAATGTACACTTGCTCACTGTCCAATCCTTTGAGTGGTCGAGAGACCCTCGGTGGTGTGGGAGGAAGATTCTTTGGACCAAAGTCACAATACTTCTTCACCATTATCCAATGCCAACACTCGATCTCATGAGGAAAGATAAAGCTTCTATACAACCCATAATAAGCATAATGAAGCTCCTACACATCTCATGAGGACCCAAAGCTTCTGCCCTCAAAAAATGATGTTGACCCACCCTGTTATAATAACTCAAAAGCATGCATGGCCATGTGTTTATGTACTTGCATATGCACTTATGTATATATTTCTTTGTGTATGTCATGCTTTTTATTTACATGTTCTTATGGATGGGTCTTGTAGATCAAAAAATATGGCTATTGTCCTCACATTTTGCATATAATCTTCTTGATTGCCATGTATTTTCTCCTTGTAGATACTGGATACAGTGGACAATGTGCAAGAATCTCATTCTTGAGCCATCAATAACTATGTTCTCTTTGCCCTTCGTGTACTCCATATCTTCTTAGCTAACATTTTGCGTTGGGTAAGAAAACATCAAAATACTATAGGAGCATTCTTGACCTTTCCCCCATACAAGTAGGATGCCCTTTTTTTAAAAGCATGTAGGATTGCCAACATTTCATGGTGATAAAAGTGGTAAGTGATCTCTTTGTCAATGCTATCGCCTCATGGTCTTTACTTAGATAAGCCCTAATCCTTGCCCTTTCCTTGCCCATTGGAATCGTCTTCCACAAATATAAATGATCTAAGAACTTCTAGGGCATACCAATATTGGGGCATGAATCAATTCAAAATTTTAGATCTTCAAAATTGACCTTTGCTTGAACTTTCAACCACAAAAGGCATCTTTATTCACGAGGTCCTTGAGAGGTCCAAGGGTGCCCTTTTGTCTAAGTGATGTATGAAATGCCTAGAGAAGGAGGCACCTATAGAAGAAGGCAAGTCCCAAAATTTGGAGTTGCATGGTTGTGTCCATTCCATCACACACCTCACCTTTGAGTGGTCCACTTCAATCCTATTCTTGCCCATATTGTGATTAAGGTATTCACTCTCTTCTATATAAAAGTGCATTTGTTGGCCTTAGCACAGGGTTCAAAGCCTCAAGATTTTCAGCACCTATTTCACACGCAGAATGTGCTCCTATTTGTTTACACTGCATAATTGAGGATATGATTTTAAAAAACTAGCACATCATGGAAAAGAAATGGCCACAATATCATGTTGATAAGTGCATTAAAGGTAGCTAGTGCATTTGTTATTCCAAATGGCATCACTGTGAAATCATATAGGCCTATTTTAGTGCAAAAGGTTGGCTTGTGGTCATCACCCTATTTCATCCAAATCTAAAGGTATCTAGACCTTATAGTCTATCTTCGTGAAAAATTGAGCACCTGTGAGTTCATCCAACAAGTCATGAGTCCTTGGGATGGGAAACTTGTTTCTAATGTCGATGCAAAATGCATTGATGCATGATAAATCATCCCATTCCCTCTTATCTATGTCGAGCAATTGCCATTTCGAGATAGCTCATCAAGGGTTGGAGGAAAGGCAAAGTGAGTGCAACAAAGGTGAAACATAACGTACTATAAAGATCACTGGTACAAAATAGAAAGAACAAAGATGAATGCAAAGTTGTGTTGGAGGAGAAAAGAGATTCTATTACATGGAGCCAAACTACTAGATACAACAACACTTGGTTGCACTCGACAAATGCCTTAGTTCTCTTCTAGAATCCAAATCCTAACAGCTATAATTTAACTCCTATTTATACTAGTATGTTTCTGACATAGGAAATGAATAGTATAGTTAGACCTATTGCCTTTACAAGAGTCAATGGCTCTGAACACTCTGATATTGGCATGCTTGTTATGTTAAGGCCCCTTTACTTGGCCCTGACCTACCATGACTTCCACCAACCTATATCTTTAATTCTCCTTGAATGGGTTAACTTTTTAAAGGTAAGGCTAAGAGTAGGGTTTGTGGTGCTAGTACATCTACCAGGTCCTTTGTGCTAGTATGTCTATCAAGTCCTCTAGCTACTCGAATTCATCGAAGGGAAGTGCCAATTGGCTATCCTAACCTTCACCCTTCACTCTTCTCCGGGGTTTCTTGATTTCATTTTTGGCTATGGTTGCATCTCATGGTGCAACACTCATGAATCCCAACTCTGAGTCTAGCCGCGTCCTCGTGACTTTTATCATTGGTGTTTACTCACGGTAGCAAGTAGCTATCTTCTTTGTCCATTGTGCTTTCAATGGGTCCCTACATTCATAGAACATTTTTTATAGATTTTTCCAACCTCCATTATTGCCCCATTTTTGCAATTTGTACCATCTTATGGTAGCCATTTCATTATATTTCAAGGCTAAGGATTGTTTTGCTCTCATGCCAATGAATAACTAGTGCATTATGTCGATCCTTGCCCACAACGCTAGTTGAGGAGCACAAGTGGCCTCTCTAACCTTCCTTGCTCTATCAATGTGCTACTTGATGGCACACATACATGCTTTCTCCATGTTCATGGGGATAGAAAGAGAGCTGGGTCATGCGATAGTGATCGGGCCTCCTTGCATATCACACTAAGATCTCATTCTCCTGTAATTATCAAGTCACTAATAATGCAAAAACTACTATTAAATCCTAATTTTGTATTTCTTATTTCTTATAATCCTATTCATATTTAAAAATTCATTGGGTTATTATTTTAAATCCACGAAAAACCACTTAATACAAAATAAAGAATTATTAAGTTAATTTAATCCATACAAATGGACTTAAAATTCAATGTTGAAAACTAGGAGAAAACTATAACACTCTTGAAGATTCAAGAAATTAAAAGGTTTATATAGACAAGAGACATGGAAGACTCTTTTGTACTCTAAAAAATAGCAATTATAGCTATGCTTGCAATTTTGTATTATCATAAGTTTACAAGAAATGTTGCTCTGGATGAGTCTTTGTACAAAGGATTCTATCATAGCCTAATCAATAATTGAATTCTACCTTTACAATGAGTTAATAAGTATAAATGGGTGAACCTAACGTTTGCTTGTTTGAATTTCCAATTCATCTCGTCACTTGTCACAAGTAGGTGCCATCTTCATTCACTCTCATCTGATCTTTATTGATTCTTGAATGCTGTTATTATGGGTATTCTTCATTTGTGCTATCTCCTTCTACTTTCTCCTTAGCGAGCATCTTTAAGAGCTCTATACTGTGTGAAATGATTGGTTGCAATATTTTTATTTTTTCTTCTACACCATACCCCATGTGCTTCTTTGTTTTCTTCATCCTTGATTTCCAAGACACTATGACTATCTCTGTGGAAAGCTTTGTGGCTCATACCATACCGCTATAAATGTTGTAGTTCTCCCCTAGTCATCCATGCTTACGTCCACCGCTTTTGCAACCCAAAACTTCACGTTTTCATGTTCATCGTTCGATGGTCAAACTGCAACAAAACAATGGATTTCTATGTCTATTTGTGGCATAAACTCTCTCTTCTTCGATCCACAATATGGACAGGGCAAAGTAATTCAAACTTATTTTCAAAGAGACCACAAGTTGGGCGCAAGTCATTACCAAAATTTGGCCAAAATAAAGGCCGTTCTCTCTTAACACCATCTTCTTGCATTTTCTCAAGGTCCTTTATCAATTGGTAGGTCTTCTTGATTATAACAGTAGTGTGTTCCTTCCAAGAGGGCTTCTAATCAAGAAATCTCTTCAGCATTTCCTCTTTGTATGTAATAAAAGCTTTTAATCCTTCTATTTCACCTTTGGATTTCTTGCTGAATTCTTTTATAGGATCCCATCTTGGATGAGTTTCTTTGCTCGGAATTGAAGTTAAGAGACTATACAGCTCTTCAAGTTCCCATGTTGTATCAAGAGAATAGTGTTGCCACTGCATCACTGGTTTTTCATCCTTTCAGAAAAAGCAAAAGCAATGTGGAGCGCTATGACCTATCACAGCATCACCACCTTTTTGTATAAAAGATACAATAAAGCTCTTTCAATCATAAATCCTTTCAACCATGGAGCATACTGTACCTTCCTTGCAGCCACCAACTTGCCTCTTACATTTTCTAATCAAGTCATCCATCGTCTCCATGTCCTTGTGTTTTAGCTCTATTGAGACTATGCTAAATACTTGATCGATATCCTCATGTGTGTGTCCAACCAACGAAAGCCCAACTTCAATCTCATTGAAAATTCGATGAGTGATTAGCATTGAGCAAAATGCAAAGAAGAGTACATTCTTATTCTCTTGTTTGCAATTGTCTACCTGTATTCTCAATTTGCTAGTAGGTGACCTTTTTCTACTTGTACACTATGTATCACCTTCATAACGGATGTCATAACTTGATTGCTATCATGTAGATGCAAGGAATCAATCCATATGTCTACAAAAAACGTATATCCATGCACTAACATTCCACATGAATGTGTCTTCAAAAAGTACTTTAAGTTTCCTTGTAGCTTTGATGGAGTGTTAATAAATCTAGGTAATGTTGTTTTATTTTGATCCATACCATCTACACTAACACACATCAATTATTTGGATGAGAAATAGCTTGCTCCTTCTAAAATCCATATTTTATTCTAGAATGCCAAACAAATCCATGATGCAATTCTCTCTTTTTTTTGTATGCTTCTCTTTGTTTTGGAGACGTTGCACTCAAGTGCTCACTTTAGATCATCACCATCACTACACTTTGACAATTTTTGCCTCTTTGGGATTTTAATATGTCCAAAGCTCTTCTTCCAAAGAGTATACAAATTGTGAAAAGATGTCCGAGCATGTGCTCTTGCCTTTGTGTTTCTCCAATAGACTTAAATACTTATTTTTTGTCAAACCTATCAGAAGATGCATTTCAGATAGATGGGGTTGAGGTAAAGCATTTTCATGAATGTAGTCTCTGAAAATTGTTATTGCCGAGACTGTTGAGGCTCTTGTTTCGTGCATTCCTATGTTTTTATGAATGTTAAATTTTACTCCATACTTTGCTTTATTAGCCAAATCCCAATATGTGCCATGTGATATATAATCCTATAGTAATGTGATATGCATTATTGCAAATACTTTTTCTATTTATGAGAGGCTTTATATGTTTTCTGGAACTTTGCTTTTTCTTGTCATTTACCAGAAAGCAAGAGATCCTCGTGAGTAGGTATTCATTTCTTTTGCTCCCTCTCCTTTGCCACACTAGTTCTCTACACCCATTGATGTCATGTAAGTTAATGGAACTCATATATCTGCGCTTGCAACATGTAGATCGCATTTCTTTGAGCATAACATCTTCATTCATTACTCTTTCTCTTTGTTGCTTTTCTACATCTTCCTTGACTCACTTTCTTTTCATGTATATGTATGTCCATTTTTGTTTCTTTTATACATCCTTATTTGAATTTGTACACCTCCACGTCAAATTTATTTGTCACTTCGTTTTCTTGGGATGTTGCATCCTTGATCTTATCAGAATCAAAGAGTCAAATACCAAATAGTCATTTATTGATTTCATTCTTGTCTTTGAAGTAATTTTAGGACCATTTGAATCAATATCCATGTCATCCATGTTTGATAAGCCAACACTTTTGAACTCGTTACCCTTGTCAGTGTGTGTGAATTTGGTGGATGTCATTAGATGAAATGTCTAGGATGGCTTTAGTGGATGGTGGATGCACTTTGGTGGGCTCCAAGTGGCTAATTTTTACTTTGGGGAGGCTAGGTTAAGAAGTAGTAGTCACCTTTTAATGTGGACCCTTGATATAGATCAAGATCAATGGCTAAGATGTAGGTGCATAATGGAGGGTAGGAGGGTATCAATCTCCTTAGATGAAAAACTAGGATGATTGAGGTGCAATAGGTGTCCTTTTTTCATGTTAGTTTCGTTAAGGAACGAAACTTTTATATTGGTGTTGAAAGTTCATATGCCCTAACAAAAGTAATAATTTGAAATATTACCCAAGATTTGAAACTTTTATGAGAAAAATTTTAAAGTTTTGCAAGATTTACACCTTTTACTTTAAATTTTATAAGAAAATATATAAATTTCCACTATGTTCTATTAATATTGTGAAACTAAAAAAACTAGATCGATAAACTTTTGCCAAGATTTTATATTAATATATAAGTATAGCTTCGATAAAAACATCCAGACCTATCATACATAAAGTCTCTATTTGTATTAATTAGTTGTTGGGGGGAGGGGGGAGTGGTATATGATGGCATAATATTATATTCTATTCTTTACAGGCATTAATCTCAGACTAGCCACGTGCTAGAAATTTGGGGGCCTGGCCAGTGAGAAGGGAGGTTCATGGGAGGCTCGGGAAGAGAGGAGGGAGGCTCGGGAAGAGAGGAGTGAGGTTCGGGGAGGAAGAGAAGGCTAACGTGCCATGTGGTGTATATATGGAGGGGAAGACTTGTCACTGGACTACGAGAGGCAAAGGATGTATGGGTCAGTCTTGCTATTGTGCCATCCACATGTCAACTACCATCAACGAGGGTTAGACTCTCGAGTTGAGTCCTACAACTGACTCCTATTGTTACGTCATCCATATGTCCACTCGGACTGCCCATAGATTAGCTAGGGCACTGCAAAAAAAGGGGCAGAGACGAGGCTGACACGATTGAAATGGTGCAACGAATGATGTGGCACTAATGTGCAACAGCTAGAGGTATGAGAGGGTGTGTCTTTAGTGTGCGGGATCCCTCGAACTATGATGTTGAGAGCCTTACTAGCTCTTCGCTGTTGCTCCATAAGGGTAGCTGAAATGGTTGCCCTTGCAGGTTTCCATTTGGCCACGTTGACCCATTCTGGAAGTCACCTCAATTACAAATTGCATGCTCGCAATCTATGCCTCAACAGCTGGAGTGCTCCCTGGGACTATGTGTATGGTTGTGACCTCCTGTTGGAGCTGCGAGATATTCTGTTTGAGTCCATGATTGAGATCAGCCTGTCCCCGAATGGCATGAGCCTGCTCTTGTATGTTGCGGCTCTACTCCTAGTTCAAGAAGACTTGCTCCTATGCAAAGCATGTCAATCCCATATCGCGCTCACGGATACTGTGTACCTCCATGAGCAAGGTCTCCCAGGCCTCTGATGGGTCAGCTCTAGCTGAAACTAGAAGGGCTATGGCATAAAAGAATGAGGATGAGGTCAAAAGCTAGGTGGTGATTGGGTGAGCCAGGTAAGGTATGGAGATGACAGTTGCATGAATGAGGCGATCCCAAGGGGGTGTGGGAGCATAGGCTGACTTGAGAGGGAGAGAGGAGAGAGATGTCGAGGCATAATGCAGAGCACTGTATGACACCTCCGAAGTAGGTGTCATAATCAGTGAGAGAGTTGTAATGGGAGAAGGAGGGAGCGATGAGGTCTGTGACAACACCCCTATCCCAGGGGAGAGGGAAGAGACCAATGTCATGGGTGTGTCATTGGTAGTAAGTGTAGTTGGGGATGTAGAGGTTGTAGCTGAAATTGAAGTTGAATCTGAAGAAGAGGATATAGAGGGGGCTGAAACTGAAACTCAAGCTAAAGTGGGGGCTGAAGTAGAAGTAGGAGCAGAGACTAAGGCTAAGGTGGATCCTACCTTTGCTTTGCTGTCAACAACCCCAAGTCCACTTCGGTTGTAGCAGCGCGTGTTCACATCCTCAAGTTTCAATTGTGTTTACTCTTTTTTTTTGTTGTCTTTCTTGGTTTTGTCTGTCTCCTTATCGCCTTTTCCCATTTCTTGGATTGACTTCGATGTCTTTTGTATAGGTCCTAGTGCATGAGCGGGAGCAGGAGTACAAGGGCCCCCCCAATGGTAGGAGGCACACCCATGGTGGGGAAGGGGGGTGGTTTGCTGTAGAGGACGGGGGGTGTAGGGGTAGGTTAGTTGCTGTGCGGGGGGAGGGGGAGCAGGTAGGTTATTTGCGTGACATGGGGGGGTAGGATAGTTGCGGGGGGAGGGGTAGGGCTAGCTATTGCGTGGGGTGGGGGGTAGGTATAGAGGAGGAGCAAGAGCGGGGGGAGAGTGGAGGGGTGACGGAGCAGACGAGAGGGGAGGTGGATCAACTGAGAGGGAAGGGGCTACAGGCGGGGAGGAGAAAGAAAGAAAGAAAGAAGTTTATTTAAGTCTTCCGAAGATCGATGGGTCTATGAGACTGCGAAAAAACCTGAATACAATGAGCTGTGGTAGTGGAGCTACTAAATGAGCATCCACACCAATGCAAAATGCAATAAAATGCAAAATGGTAGTACTAAGTCCTAAGTACAACAAGTACAACATAGTGATATCCCGACTATATAGATATATCAATCTCAGCATCATCATCATCATCATTGTCAGCAACAAGACATCAGGATGGATGAGGCTATGGAAGCGGAGGCATGAGGTCAGCAATAGAACGTTGTCGCTCCCTCAAGGGTGCAATCCTGGTATATCTCCTAGTTGTAGCTATGCGTCTAATCAAGGCCACCATGGCCCTCATCGGTCGAGCTCCAATTAAAGGGGGGGAGTAAATATGGTATGTGGGAGTAGATGCGAGGTGGGTGTTCACATGACTCGCGAGGCATGGGATTCTATGTAAGTTGCAAGAGAAGTCAATAAACGGTGCAAATCTTACCATGTGTCCATATCACGATGCCACATGCAGTCTAAACTAACAAACAATCAAACGTGGATAGCACTCACATGGGCATTTGACACGTGTCTTGAGACACGAGAGGGAGGAGAGAGAGGAGAAGTGAGAGAGAGAGAGAGAGAGACAAAGAGAGAGAGAGAGAGAGAGTGGAGAAATGGCAGAGACAGGGAGAGAGACATGAGAGAGAGAGAGAGAGAGAGAGAGAGAGAGAGAGAGAGAGAGAGAGACATGTGTGTACAAATATACCTTTCACTAAAAAAAAGGGTGTACAAATATACAAACAAATATATTCTATTCTTTACGGGTGCTAATACCATACCTATGAGAAGGGGGGTTTGCAGGAGGTTTGGTGGCTTGGGGAGGATTTCTAGAGGTTCAGGGGATGGTGAGGGAGGTTCGACTGAGGAATATATGACCCGTGGATGCTATGGGACAGAGGGCCAGTAGAGAGACAAAGTAAGAGAAGTAGGGAAGGAGAGAGAGAGAGGGGGGGCAGAAGAGAGAGCGTGGGGTCACCATGTGGCACTAATTGAGCACATGTAATCTAACCACTCACGAGCCACCTGGAAGCCACTTGGAAGCCAGTTGGAAGACAAAGTAAGAGAAGTATACACATGCACACACACACACACACAACGAGATGGAAAATAGATAGGGAGAGAGGAGAGATGTGTGTGTGTGTGAGAGAGAGAGAGAGAGATGGGAAATAGATAGAGAGAAGAGGAGAGATGAGAGAGAGAGAGAGAGAGTGTGACGGTCGGGGGAAGATAGCAGAGCGAGACGAGAGAGAGAGGAGAAGAGAGAGAGAGAGAGAGAGAGAGGGGGGGGGGATATGACCCATGGATGCTGTGGGAGAGAGGGCCAGTAGAGAGACAAAATAAGAGAAAGAGAGAGAGAGAAAAAGAGGGATATGATCCGTGGATGCTGCATGACAGAGGGCCAATAGAGAGATAAAGTAAGAGAAGGAGAGAGAGAGAGAGAGAGAGGGGGGGGGGTTGGGGGGGAAGAAAGAGCATAGGGTCATGATGTAGCACTAACTGAGCATAGGCAATCAAACCACTCACGTGCCACTTGGAAGCCAATAAATGTGGCACATGCGGGAGGTGGGCACACTAAATAGATGGCGCATATTGGGCAGACTATGGCTCATGCAGATGTGGAGGGATGCTTCCCTAGTTGCTTTTGTCAAACATTTGGAGGGAGGCCTGAGGAGCAATCCTCAAGTCCTTTGGTGCTCACCCTTCTATTGTAAGAGCTCGACTGTACACAATTTGAGTTCAATTGTAGAGCAAGTTATTGAGAAGTTATTGGTCATTCTTAGAGACACCAATCCAAGTACCCAACATTAGTCCCCAGATTTTGAGTATAGCTTTTCTGTTGTGTAGCATTTATTGTTTTTCATCGTTTATCATGATTGATCACCCTTGAAATTGCGATAGAATTTGCAAAACGGAGATGACAAAATAAACAAGCTTAGGTAGGGTATAGTGATGTGATGGAGAAGCGAGAAAGAATTGAGATTAATTTGTAGATCGGGAAAATCTAATCATTTTGAATGAAGATGAAATAATGATAGCGTATGTCTATTCTATTCGATTATATTCTTTATAGAGACTAATCCCAGACAGCCATGTGGTTGGGATTTAGAGGCTTGACAAGAGAAGAGGGAGGTTCACAGGAGGCCTGAGAAGAGAGGAGGGAGGTTAGGGGAGCAAAGCTAGAGTGCCACATGGCACAGAGTGGAGGAAAAGAAGGCTAATGTTCCTGCTAAGGTTGCTATGGTTGAGACCCATTAGAGTTGACACATAGCAAACTGCTGAGGTTGAGCATGGTCCGGCATTGCTCACGTGGTGTGATCATGATGATCTAGGAGCAAGTGGTGATGTGAAAGTAGAGAGAGAGTAGGGGAACATGAATTCAAGGGGCTGTCTTTAAATGTAGGGTATGTTTTAGCACAAAAAAACCCCCTTTGCAACCCTCACAAATGGTCTCTATAGTTCAAGTCCTTTGCCGAAAGTTTTTACTTGTGTGCCACAAGCATGCCAAGGAGAGTTGGAAATCGTGTCTGTAAAAGGTACCTAATCCTATTACTTTTTATCTATATAGGATATGTGTTGCTCAAATTTTGTCTACAGCAACTAAGTGGAGTTATTTATTTGCAAGCAATGAATCCATCTCTTTCACCATGTATCGATTCAATAAAAAGAGAGGAAGTGATCAATAATACCTAAGGCCATGATTTGCTTGTAGTTATAAAGATGTCTCTATACAAATTCCTCCTTCCTCTATCTCAAAATCTCCTCTCTTAGTCTAATATCAGTCATTACTGTTTTGTGTTTACTTTGTTGCAGATTCTCTCTCTCTCTCTCTCTCTCTCACACACACACACACACACACACACACACACACACACACACAGATCATTCTAGATTGCATTTTCCCCCAAGCTCTATTTCACGAGCTAGGCAAGGCAATTATATACTTTCTAACTCTATAGTTTGGAGAAAACACCGTGAACAATGTCACTCAATAGCACAAGGAATTGATCCTCCTATAATTCTTAAGCGATTATCAACTTTGAGACCTAGTAGAGCGGGTCCTTATCCTACCATCATAGATGGGTCAGGTTACTCATTAGAGATAATGAGGGGTGGGGGAGCACTTCAAGTAAATAAAGTATTTAGGGATAAAGGGGGGAAGGAGGGCTTCAATTAAATAAGAAGGGGGGGGGGAGTGGTATATGATGGCAAGATATTTATTAGGGATAAAGGAGGGAGGGTGTGGTGGGTCTTAGCGGTGACTCACGTGTCATGGGGTAGTTGAAGATATGCCGACAGAGTCTCCACTCCTAGCTACTCCTTGTGGGAGCAATGCATAGCATGAGCTGTCTGCAAGTGTCACTCAAGCGGCCTCTGGATTGTTGCAATGTGGTTTCACGCGAGGAAGAGGAAAGAGGAAAGAGGAAGAGGGGAGGGGAGAGGGACAAGGAGGGGAGAAGGAGGGAGGAGGAAGGGAAGAAGGAGAAGGGAGTGACAACCACAAAGGCACTATGAGGAAACAAGAGAACCTAAAACACTCTCTTGGAAGAAAAGAGGGAGCTTGTATTCTATTTGTGCAAACAATAATGAAGACCAGAGTCCACCATTTGGTCTTTTATACATGTCACCTTTTGAAGGGAGGGCCAACCCTTTTCCTTTTCAACACTCTCCCTCACTTTACAACCAAGGGCTCTTGGGCCCGTAGGGTGCCAAGGCATATTGCTATTCTTACCATCTCTTCGTACTAGCAGAACTAGTGCTTGTGTTAACCATATTAAAGCACTTGGGACAAACCTAGTATTAGGAGGTGGTTGTAGCCGGTTCCCAAATAGCGTTGGTGTTAGCCTCGCACCTCCTAGGCTCATGTGATTTACGGCTCAAACTCCCTGAGCACCCTCACACCTTCACCTATTTGGGGTTAGAACCCATTAAACTAGGCTCAAAGCCTAGAGTGGCAAGGCTTAACTTCTGTAAGACACCCCACAATGACCCTACATGCTGCCTAGAAGCCTTTGCTTTAGAATATTTGGGGAACAAACTCCCTATGTTTGAGCTATACTCCTTTCATGGCTATTTTCATGGATGTGGAGCTGAAAAGTGCAAGGCGCTTACGCTCCTCATGCTTCTTGGATGTGGCCCAGAAGCGTGCATCTCCTTGTTCCGGGTGGCGGTAGCTTTAACATACAACTTATGCCTTGAATCCTTGAATCCTTGGACTTTGGAGCGATTTTTGGGTATTTGAGGATAAACTCCCTGAGTTTGAGCTATACTCCTTCCGTGTGCACATTGCTTGTAATCACTAATCTTGGTGTATTTGGGTATCAAACTCCCTTGAGTTTGTCCATTGTAGATCATTCGGCTTTGTCACCTTTACTCACTGATTACCTTGCATTTGGCAGTTGTACTCTGTGGATTTTAACATGCCTCCTTTCCTGTTGCTGATCATGGGTCAGTTGCACTGGAGGAGTTGGTGGTGAGGATTGACTGCAAGATGGCGTAGTGGTCCAGTTGCCTTGATGTGAGGCAAGCAAGGTATTTCCAAAAATGTGTGGCATGCATATCCTCGTAAGTGCGGAGGTGATGCCCATGGAGATTGCAGATGCGGAGGTAGAGACGGAGGTCCTGGAACTAAGTTGGACCGATGTCGGGGTTGAAGACAATTTGGTTGTTTAGATTGTGGATGCGGTCATCAATGGGGTGGATGTGGGCAGGAAGATTGCACAGGAGTAAGAGGATAAGGTGGTTGAAATGGATGATGATGATGACGGCAGGATCTGGCACTGAGCCATATGTGTCATTGAATGACTGGAGGTGGAAGAAAAAACTCTCCCACGTCATCTCCTTGGGAAAGTTGTATGTAGGAAAATTGTACAACACATTGGGATCCTTCTGCTAGAGAACACGAAAGGTGGCCCAAGTCCAATGTTGTTCCATGGGCATGTAGAGTGGGTGGACTCGATGATCGATGGGTGTGTTGCGGTAGTAGCGCCAAAATTTCTCCAACTTTAGAATGGGAGCCACCTCTTTGGCTGTAGACTAGCATCTACATCAATCATTGGGAGTGGGGAATCGGGGGTGAGGTTGTATCCTTCTCTCATGCGCTTGGGATGCGCACGATGCTAGTCGTTGAATGACTTTGAACTATGTGAGGGGGCGTACCTCAAGAATTTCATAGAGGTGGAGGTGGGAGCCCTTAAGCTGGTGCTTCCAATGGTGCATTAGCGCACTATCTGGTAGCTCCTAGAAGGTCTGTAAGTCCAAGTGCCAATGAACATCTTCAAGGGGAGAAACTAGTGGGGATGGCAAAGTGTCATCATCTGCAAGCAGCATGGGCTCTAGCTTGATAGGGCCTACAAGAGTTGTAACATCAGGGCTTTGTACAAAATGTGCTGCTTTGAGCAGCATGTTGAATGCTTTATTAGGGAGGTCGACCGGAGCACTAGAGGAGATGGACAAGGAGGGTCCGTGCTGTGCAGTGGTGGTGTTAGAGGCATTAGATGAGTACTCAGGTAGTGTTTTCCGAGGGAGGGGAGGTTGGGTGGGATCTAGGGGAGGCGATAATTGAATATTTGCAGGAGGGACGGTGGTATCAAACAGGGTAACTGCATTTTTTCCCTCTTCCTTGGTTACTTCCTCTGGGTATGCTATGTGAATTGTTTCAAAATTGCTCACCAAGGACTCAAGTGAGTCTTGGAGACATTATTCCGAGGGGTGGGGCTGGTAGGCCGCAAGGTTTCCTTGAGATTGGACTGCTAAGGCTCTACCATAGGTCTGCATCTAATTTATGTTTGCATGCCAACTTTTAGGAGTACAGACCCATGGCGTGAGTTCCTTGGGCTTTACGAGTTGCATCACTTCATCATCTGCATGATAATTAAGGGACTCTATGATGACGTGGCACCAGGCTTGAAAATTAAGAAGGATGGGATGGGGGATAGGGTTTGGAGAGTGGAGGGGCAGAGAAGAGATAGGGAAGTGGGCTGAAGGTCAAGACAGAAATATGACATGGCTAAGATGGGGCGGCAATGGTCAGGATTACAGTGGAGGATAGTTTGGAGGGTGTTAGGAGGAAGCGGAGTAGTGAGGTCTAGGTGGAAGATAAGGTTTTGTGCGCGGAGTGCATCTGAAGTGCATCAAAGTGCATTTGAAGGGTTTGGGTGATTGTGCGAGGTGCAAGTGTGTATGTGGCTAATTGTGTAGACACCTCCCTATACATCCTGAACTCCTGCTGCTCGTGGTCTTCTAAACTTGACTCAGATTAGTTGGTGGCACATTGGCTTTCTATTGCTTCTTAGAGGGAGACCATTAGGTTCCTCTCTTATGCCAAGAGATCCTGTAAGGAGCAGATCTATTGGTTGTGGGACTCCTGCAAGCGGGCGTACCGTGCCTACTACTCTAGCGTTCTATGCAAAGTTGACTCTACCTTGTCCACCTAGTCCATGAGCATTTTGACCAGGGATTCACTGGTGGCAAGGTCGTGCACCTTAGCCCAGTATTCTTCGGCTCGATGTAGTGCGGCATGGCCTATTGCCTAAGCAATGATCATCATCGACTGGATTTCATGCGTGAAGAGTTGGCTTTGGATGAGACTAGAAGAGAGTTGTGAGGCTTGCTCTTTCCTCCTCTATAAGATCATGCAGGTGACTTGGGGCATTTGTGCCATGGCTTCAAAGAGATTCATCTCCATCACATCTGCACATGACAACTGCTCATGTGGCTATAGCCACCCGTTGCCCTATACTGGGGTGCACTCTAAAATTGTATGGCCTCTGCTAGGCCTACCCATGGCGTGGAAGAGGTGCTGGTGGCAAAGGATGTTGTCTCCTAAGGGCTGGTGGAGACTGAGATGAAGGGCACAATGAGGGTTGTTGACATAGTTTCGACTCCTATATGGAGGTTGATTTCGATGGTGTCATCGCCCTCGAGGTATTCAATGAGAATAGGCCCTCCTTGCACCTATTTTCCCTTGTCTTGAGGACCTGCCCGCTATAGGCATAGTTGTCATTGCATGAATTCATGCAACTCATGGTCCTCATATTGGTCAAGCGGTTGACTTGTTTCTGATTGCACTTGAGTGACCAAAGTGACACTTGGAATTGTCCTCTCTCTCTTGGGCCTTGTTTCTATCTCTTCTCGCTTGATCTGTATGAGACTGGTGGCGAGGTTTTTGGCGAGGCTGAAGCCGACTGGCGGATGTTGACTTTTCAAGTAATACAGGACTGGCATGTACAACATGGGATTATTGTTGATGACATCCCCATGGGTACTGAGATCATCTCGCATCTAGATGCAGCAGTAGTCAGCCCAGTTCGACTCTTGGAAGTTCACCATTCTTAGCAAGATATTGGGCACAACGGACTGATTATGGTCCTTGTGCTTCACATGAGTGAGCCATTGGAAGGCTCTTGCTGGTTGCTCTACTTCAGGCTTGTGGATGGCGGTGAACTAGATGCAGCCCCTACACTTGTGGCGGTCATAGTGATAGACCATCTTGAGGGTGTCGAGCTTCTTTTTTTGCTTGGAGTATTTCTCCCCAACCATTAGTAGGTTAAACGCTGCCCGCACCACGTTTTGATTGATCTCGTAGTGGTGGGGATTGCTTATTGCATCACGCAAGACACCAATGTTGGTGTTGTCATATGTCTTGAGGAATTCCACCGGTATAGTCATGTCTAGATGGCATGAGAGATGAGTGGCTATCTTACCCAAAATTGTAAATTGAGCCCCTCCATGACTGTCAGATGAGAGCGGCATATGCTGTTGCTGTGTGGTAGTGGAGGGTGTGGTCGTGGCCCTCATAGGCGAAGCGCGAGGGGATTACACAAGCGTCCAGCTCTTGGAGCCATACTTCTCCAAGTGGCGAGTGTGCTTCTGACCGCACGATCTTGTACTCACCTGCAGTTGGCACTGAGGTGTGCTTTCGTGTCTTTAGGGGAGGCATGCTTGCTATAGTTAGCTCTTCTTGAGTGGCATGCCTGGTGGAAGTTTCTTCATCCTATAGGTCTTCCATGGGTACCTTGCTCAACATGCAGTTTGTGGCAAAAGGGGTGCTTTGGGAATCCTTGATGGGCCATTGGCCATTGGGTTAGGGTGAGGCCGAAAGCCCAAGTCAGCTTCGAAGTCAAAGAAGTCGTGTTCAGAATCCATCACAAACAGTAGTGGAAGTTGAGTAACGAGGAAATCGGTAGATGAGGAAGAGCGGAAGGACATAGACTTGCTGTTTGGAATGTAGTGGAAGGGGGCAAAAAACTGTCAGATTTTGGGTAAATTTTGACAAAGTTCCAAGGCAACAGCTATGGCGATGACCCAGTGGGGTAGGCCTTCTTTTATAGATTTCCTATCCCCCCGATCGGCAGGAAACTGGTATGGTGACGATTGGTGCTGAAACTCTCTAAAGAGATGGTTGGTTTCGAAACTCTTTGGCAATGGTCGGCACTGAACTTTGATGGCAATGGTTGGCGGGGTGTGGCCAAGGCCACGATCGGCATGGTACTTGAATGGCGATGGGGCAATGCAATTTGGGATGGTGACGAGTGGCAGTGTTTGGCTTTAGCATCGACCGGTGGAGATGTAGATGCGGTTGGTACACCGCCCATGAATAATAGCTGGATGACAGCTATCCTTATGTACTCTAGTTTGTGGCTCCATTAGTATGCCACCTTAGTTAGTTGAGTTTGGTTTGAGACCCACATATAGTGTTCTTCTATTTCTTTGTACCAGAGTTCTTTTGGCTTTCACAACTAAGAAGAGGAAAATTGTTTTCAACCTCTACCTTTGTGTGTATTCCCCCATTGTGTATGTGAGAAAGCTGCAAGTGAGACTCCCTCCTTCTCTCCCACTATCTTCACATGGTATCAGAGCCTAGTTCATGGTAAGGAGCTCAAGAAAGCAAACCAAGTTCGTGGTGTCCTGGTAAGAGGATCAATGCTGCTTTCCTTTTTCAAGTTTGGGAGCAAATCTCTGCAGGTAGCACAGCCGGAAAGTGCAAGAGTGCATTGTCTTAAATTGAGACGCCCTTCGCGGTGTGACTTTATTTTTCTAATTCGAGGCCATTTCGGGGCCCATTTTGGAGGCAAAAGTTCTCCACAAGCATTGAGAAAAAGGCCTTGTTTTTGCTGTGCGACCACTGCTCTGCAGGTCGGTGAAAAGTTGCCACAAAAATTGCATCGTATGCCTGTGCGCAGAGATATTGGGAGTTAAAGAATCATCCTTATTGCCTGTTGATGCAAAATCGTCACTAGGAAGTGAATGTGTGGTCAAATACCACTTTCGTCAGTTTTGCAGATTTGCCCTTGTGAGGCAGAAGCTATGTTTTTTGCAGTGATAGAATATTTTGGAGGGTTCTATAATGGTGTTTGATTCTCTTTCATAGATTGTCACTAAAAAGCTTGATAAGAACAACTTCCAAGCATGGAAGTTTAGAATGATGAATTTCCTTATGAGAAAAGGCTATTGGGAGTTCATTACAGGAAATGAAGAAGAACCAGTTCTTCCTAATATTCCCAATCAATAGGAAATGCAGGCATTTAAAGGATGGCATGAGAGATCCAGAAAAGTTATGTACTAGCTGTTTATCAGTATTTTAGATTCTATGATTATGCATATTTAAGATGCAAGTGCGCCAAAGGAGGCATGGGATACTTTGGCAAAAATGTACAACACAAATATGCAAGCCAAGAAAATGTAGCTCAAGCAGGAGTTACACAATGTTCAAAGAGAAAATATGAGCATCAATGACTACCACATGAAGGTGAAGAAGATTGCAGATGCACTTGCTTCCATTGGGTTGCCATGGAAGATGATGATTTAGTTTTTGTGACCTTGAATGGTCTAGGAAAAGATTATGCACAGTTTCGGACATCCATTGCCATCCGTGAGAAATTTCCTAATTTTGAGGAGTTCTTTGCTCTTCTAATTTCTGAAGAGTAGAGAAATGGTGGTGCATCTTCTTCAGGAGGAACTTCAAAAGAAACTGTCTTCTACTCAAATGCTAGAAGAGGTAGAGGCACAGGTAGAGCAGGCCGATCTGGAGGCCGTGGTAGAAATCAAAACATGTAGGAAACTCAAGAAAACTAGTCCCATGGAGGAGGACGTGGTAACTCTAGAGGCAAGGGGAGCCAAAGAGGTCGTGGTGGATGGCAGAGAGTCCAAAATGCAAATAGCAATGTTGAATGCTACTACTATGGTAAAATGGGTCATATGGCTAAAGACTGCTATAAAAAGCAGAATGACATCATGAATGGAAAATTGCAGTAAGGGAATTATGCACCTTCTAGTAGACAAGGTGATGACAAAAATGAGCATCTATTTATGGTGCAGCACATGACCAATTTTGTGAAAAGTGCAGAAGCAAGCAATGATGTGTGGTATGTTGACTCAAGTGCATCAAACCACATGATAGGTCATGCTGAATGGATGCAGGATGCAAGGAAAATGGAAAGATTGGGATTTGTGGAGACTGGTGATGATACTGCACATCCTATTGTGAAAATTGGTAAAATTCCTTTGTCTATGCAAGATGGGAAAAACAAATACCTGTTTGATGTATTTCATGTCCCAAATATCACCAAGAACCTAGTTTCTATTGGTCAAATGGTTGAGCAGGGCTTGCAGGTTAGATTTAATCCTCATGGATGCTTTGTTGAGGATATGAAAAATAACGGTCGCTTGATAGCAAAAGGAAAGAAGAAGGGCAGGATGTTTACGTTGGATGCAGACATGCCTGAATTGAGTGTAGCAATGTTTGCACATGGGACCGGTGTAGTTGCAAATATTGATATCTGGCATAAACGCATTGGTCATGTTAATATACAATGACTTAAATCAATGCAGGCCCAAAATATTGTTGCAGGATTGCCTAAATTCAAGGTTGCAGAAATGCATAAGGTATGTGAAGCCTATCAATTTGGAAAACAGGCAAAGAAACCATTTCCTAGACATGTTGAAGAGAGTAAGAAGCCATTGGAATTAATCCGCTCTGATGTGTGGACTACTAAAGCTGCATCTATTGGAGGCTATCATTATTTTGTCACTTTTATTAATGACTACAACAGAAAAGTTTGGGTGTATTTTATGAAAAAGAAAAGTGAAGTTTTTGGGCATTTCAAAGCTTTTAAAGCTATGGTTGAAAAAGAAACAGGCCTGCAAATAAAATGCCTAAGGTCAGATGGAGGGGGAGAGTACCTCTCAAATTAGTTTGCAAGGTTCCTGCAGGAGCATGGCATAAAGCAACAATATTCATGCAGTCTTACCCCACAGCAAAATGGACTTGCAGAAAGGAAAAATAGGCATATTGGAGAGGTATCTCGGGCCATGCTAAATGAAAAAGATCTACCAGATTATTATTGGGCTGAAGCAGTTGCTACAGCAGTTTACATAATGAACAGGACTCCCACTGTAGCAATACATGGCATGACGCCAGAGGAGATGTATACTGGTAGGAAACCAGATACTTCTCATTTGAAAAATTTTGGGTTGCATTGCCTATGTTCATGTGCCAAATGAGTTGAGGTCCAAGTTGGATCCAGTGCATCTTTATTGGTTATTCTCTACAGGAGAAAGGGTATAGATGCTATAACCCTTCTACTCGTAAGTTTACAGTGAGCAGAGATGTTTTTTATGAGATGAGCAGCTCGTATAAACCAGTAAATGTGATTGATGATGTAGATGCACAAAATGGTAATGCTGCATAGAATTCACAGCAACAATCACAAAATATTAGTGGACTTGTAGTGTCCTCTAGCAGTGGTTCACATACTTCACCATGGACAAGTAGATTGAGATCAGGAGAATCTCCTTAAAGCAATGCAAATAGTGGTATGCAGGTATCACGAAAAGGAAAAGAGAAGGTAGATCAGCCCATGTTTGATGTGAATGCAAGTCACTCTTATGTGGATGGTGAATCCAGTGGCTCAGAACAGAGCATTGATGATGAGTTGGGTATTCCCTCTGTTGTTACACCTGGAGTAAGGAAGACCAAGGATGTTTTGAGTGCACCTGGAAGTGAGCCTATTTTGCATAGGTCTACAAGAGCTAAGTGTCTTGTGGCTAGGCTGAAATATGATGGATTTACTGCCATTCACTATGGCTATATGGTCACAAGAACCAGAACCCACTTCTTTTGAGCAAGCCATGGGAAAAGAAAAATGGAAGAAAGCCATGGATGAAGAAATGGATGGCTTGGAAGCAAATGCCACATGGCCCAATGTCATCCTGTCTGGGTGTCCGCCATCCCTTGGTGCTCTTGCCATTGTATTAGGCACTTTGCTATATAGCGACACTGAGATACTATTTTATAGCGACATTTTCTAGAGATGTTTTTTACTCATATAGGCCTTAAAAGTTAGTTTTTTCCAATGACAAATTTTTTTAAATTTTCATACATGTTTGATCTCATAGAGAATAACAATACGAGAGCATGTACATGTTTGATCCTTTGAAAGAATAAAAGTACAAGAGCATGTACATCAAGTTCAAAGCTCATATATTCATGTCTATGCTTGAGAATTAGCTTCATCTTGAGCCAAGTCTAGTGTGCCAAACAAGTCTATCTCCAACTCTATACTGAGTTGATCTCCTGCATCATCATCGTACGTTCACCATAAACTTGATTATCTTCTTCAATAAAGTCGGGTGATTCTTGATGAGCATCACCTTCTTCCTCAATATCGTGATCTCCATCTTTTTCCCATATGATGTCATTATGCACATCTTCCTCTTGGCTCATATTGTGATCTTCATCTTCTTCTCTAAATCCATCTGGATCAATTGGATCCGGCATTGGTAGTGGCATCTCCATATAAACATGTGCCTTTGCCTAAAGACAAGAATGCAATTGGCTACAAGTGGGTTTATAAGGTGAAGCACAATGCAGATGGTTTTGTGAACAGATACAAGGCAAGATTAGTTGTCAAGGGGTATGCACAAACATATGGCATTGATTATGAAGAAACATTCAGTCCGGCTGCAAGGATGGCAACCGTAAGAGCAGTCATTGCTATGGCTGCATCAAAGGGATGGTCTTTACATCAGATGGATGTAAAGAATGCCTTCTTGCATGGTGATTTGCAAGAAGAGATCTTTATGGAGCAGCCACCAGGTTATGTTCATGCTGTTCATCCTGAGTTTATTTACAGGTTGAAGAAAGCCTTATATGGCTTGAAGCAAGCACCTAGAGCATGGTCTGACAAGATAGGAGAGTATCTTGTCACTATTGGCTTTCAGATTTCCAAGGCAGATTTCTCACTTTATGTGAGAAAAACAGAGAAAGGTATTATGCTGCTTGTCATTTATGTTGATGATTTGATCATCATAGGTGATAGTAATGAAGATATCCTTCATGTGAAAATGCTATTGAAGCAGAAGTTTGAGATGAAGGATTTGGGAGAGCTGCGTTATTTCTTGGGCATTGAGGTGATTAGATCACCAAGTGGGATATGGCTCTTGCAGAGGTAGTATGGATTGGACATGCTATCCAAATATGGGATGATAGGCTGTAAGCCTATTTCAGTCCCTTTGGAGCAAAATGTGAAGCTGAGCACAGATGCAGGTGAGCTTCTGGAAGACCCTACTATGTACAGACGCATAGTAGGAAGTTTGATTTATATGACTATTACTAGGCCAAATTTGAGCTATGTTGTTGGATTGGTAAGTCAGTTTATGCAGGCTCCAAGGAAACCGCATTTGGATGCGGCTAGACACATACTCAAGTATGTGAAGTCCACATTGCAGTACGAACTATTTTATGAGATTGGGGTTTAGATACAGTTGCATGGATACACGGATGCTGATTGGGCTGGTAGTATTTCTGATAAACAATCTACCAGTGGATATGTCTTCTCTTTTGGGAGTGCTGCAGTCACTTGGAGCAGCAAGAAACAGCCTACAGTTGCCTTGTCAAGCATAGAGGCTGAGTGCAGGGGTGTAGCAATGGCTGCATGTGAGGTAGCTTGGTTGCATAAGCTACTTTATGATATGCATCAGTCTACAGATGGGCCAATTGTCATTTATTGTGACAACATGAGCAGTATACACTTGGCAAATAACCCAGTCTATCATGCTAGAACAAAGCACATTGAGGTGCATTATCACTATGTGTAGGAGAATGTTTTACTAGGTCTTATTGATCTAGTTTATGTCAGCACAAAGGATCAGGTAGCTGACATATTCATGAAGGCATTGGGCGCAGAGAAGCTGCACAAGTTTAGAGACCTGCTTGGTGTGCAGGAATTGGGATTGAGCTTGAGGGGGAGTGTTGAGATATCGAGCTCCACTCGTGATATGCCAAGGTGACCATTGTGCATTTATGTCACTGACTTGTTAGCTGCAAATCTGGTTGGTACACTGCCCATGAATAATAGCTGGATGATAGCTATCCTTATGTACTCTAGTTTGTGGCTCAGTTAGTGTGCCACCTTAGTTAGCTGAGTTTGGTTTGAGACCCACATATAGGTTTCTTCTATTTCTTTGTACCAAAGTTCTTTTGACTTTCACAAGTAAGAAGAGGAAAACTATTTTCAACCTCCACATTTGTGTGTATTCCCCCATTGTGTATGTGAGAAAGCTGCAAGTGAGACTCCCTCCTCTCCCACTATCTTCACACCTCTCGGGAGATGAAGTTGTGGCTCTCTCCTCGTTCCATGAGTCCCTTGATGTGCATGTACGGTACCTGTAGCTGAAAAAGAAGCTTCGCTAGTTCTACTATTAGCTCATCCATTAGTTGCATCTGCTCAATTGTTGCCTTAAGCAAGGTCATTTGTCTACACTGTCGGATTTAGCATTACAAATTTTGGCATCCTCGATGGCCTAGCGCTTCATCTTGACCACTTTTGCCTTGAGTTCTTTTTCTCTATGCATAGCTCAAAGGGTGGAGAGAGTGAGTGGTTTGGAGTATCTTTTTAGTTTGCTCCCGTTATGCAAGGTTTGTTGACCAAGTATGGCAACGCTTGATGGTCCACGAAGAAGACAAACTTGTTCGCTAACAAGTAGAGCCTAAACTTCGTGTTACTGCATAGACCATGGCGAGACCAAGTATAGCAAGTATAGCAATGCTTGATGGTCCATGAAGAAGACAAACTTGCTAGCTAACATATAGTGCCTAAACTTCATTTTACTGCATAGACCATGGCGAGACCCCCTCTCTTGGTGGTAGCCTGCTCGTAGGACTTATACCACCCCCTGCCCTTGAAGGCACTATCTTGTATCTAAGGCCCAAGGGCCAATCCTTTTTAATAAAATATATCCACATTCTCTACACTATCGCATTATTGTGTATTCTCCATTTCTATGACTGAAGTAACTGATCATTTTAATCTAACTTTTGAGTTATACCAAATCTTGAAGGAATTTCACCGTCGCGCAAAAGGGAAAAGTGTCCAGGATGTTGCCAACACCCTAGAAAGCCCAAGACCTGCCAGAGCATGAATTTGGGCATTCTAGCAAGTCCCTTCTATGCGAGAGTGAAATTCCTTTAGGATTTGATAGAAATGAACTTTTGATTCCCAGAATTGGTGGAAATGATACTAAATTGGCTAGAAATGCATCAAATTAACACAATTAAAATGATGGAGAAAATATATCATCAATGACTTAAACAAAATACAATGGAATTGATGAGACGAGCAATGATAACTCAAAACAAATAATAAAGACATGTAGTCATGTATCCATTGAAATATCCATTTAAATATATGTTTATATATACAAAAGGCCTCACAGGCTATCTTTCTTCTTGGCTAGTTTGAGTACATCGAGAATAGGGGCCTTTGAATCCCCTAGTGGATTCCTAGATATAAATCTAGTCGCAATAACACTAACATCCTCCTCTCTTGCTGCAAAAGACATAGCCATTGCCGTCAATGCCCTGCCATGAATGTTTGATCCAAAGGCATTGATATAGCCAGGCAATGTACCAAAATGACTTTTTTGGCATTCTGAGTAATGTTGGAGTATCCGATAGTGCGTGACAATGCCTTGCACTTCAACAGCTCCAAAGGACCTCGAGGAGAAAATTTGTTGTGAAAGACCACGATATGCTCTGTGACTTTGCCAAGGTAATGGGCCAAAGAATGATCTCACCCATTACCTCGTCGAGATGAGAATTCATCAAGCTCAAACGCGTCTTGCAACAATTCAACAAACATTAGAAGACGGACAAAACAAATTATACTGAAAGAACATCAAAATAAAAAATATTGTTCGAACTTACCACTACAGTATCGTCGGCTTCTATCCCTTCCTCATTTGCAATGTTGATGGAACCAGGTGATGTGTGATGTTCCATTTGGGAGATGGACACTTTCTCCTCACCTGTGTTGAAGGTGGAAGCTTCTGCATGAGAGGGTTGTGCATCGTATATGGACATGTCTGCATCCCTCATTGAAACCAACATCGTCAGGAGAAAGTCTTTCATTGTCTGGTCTTTGAAACCTAAAACCCCAAGATCTTTGACACTTGTGTCAACATCGAACCCTGATAGGACTCCAAGTGCCTCATCCTCTCGTAGTCCAAAAGGAACCTCTATGTCATGGAGGAATACATACTCTTCTTCATCAATGATGAGGGGGGACAAGGACCATAATTTTGATTCTGGGTCAGCAGTCTCCGATGCAAATTTTTGCTCTATTGGGGGCTCTTGAAGTAGGCTCAATGCTTGAGCTGCTTCCATCTCCTCTGTTGCATCATCAAGACTCTCTTCCATGTACATGTCTGAGTCTAGTCTAGGGACAACCAAATTAGTAGCTCTACTAAAGGGGATGCTAGATGATGAGGCTTCTTCCTCTAAATTTCGTTCTTGAAGAAGGAAGATGAATGTCATCTCCCATGAAAGGAATTTGGTGCCTGTATTTCCTGTGATCCCCGCATCTAGGATGTCTTGAACTTTGATTGTCCTAAACCCTTCATTTGTAAGGTTGTCACAAAAGCGAGCCAAGCGCTTTACAAACTTGGGTTCCTCTACGAATAGATACTTTATGTAATCTATGGGAACCCAGTTCTTTGAAGAGTGGTCAAGTGTGTAAGTAAAATTTGAGAAATTATCTTGCATGTAAAGGATAAGATCTGAGAAGTCATCGTTGGCTCACATATATGTGCCTAGGACATCTAAAGTCCTATCAAACACTAAAAATAGCTCTTCCTCACGATCTGCAAATGTAGGTCGTGAGATGAAGTCATGGAACACAGATCTAGCTAAATCCATGGCAAATAGCAGAGCTGATGGAGGGAGTAACTTTTGAGGCTGGGAGTTTCTATGGCTCTCTAAATGTGAAAGTGAGAATGTGATGTAAAAAGAGCTCTTACCCCTTAATATATATCAAAACCCTAAAAATTAAAATTAATCATAAAATCCCCAAATTTTTTGAAAAGCATTTACCATGAACTAAAAGGAGAAAACATTAAAAGAAATAATATTTTAATTTAATTGTCCATCTTTTGAAGCAATAACTAGGATTTGACAGATAAAAAATTAAATGCTGCACTAGTCAAACACATTGTTAACAATCTTCAAAGTTGCAAGAGGAATGAAATCGGCACTATGCATGCACTTCTCCACATGGCAGTTGATCTTACCACCATTTAAGGTAAAGTAGAGGGACTCTGACATGCTGTCCTCCATGACCAATAGGTGTTCTCGCACATCCCTTAGAGTCCATTGCGATGTGACATTCACATTCTTAACATCTCCCTCTTCAACATTAATAGACAAACTTACCCATGTATTGTCTTCATCATTAGAGTCTAGGCGAAGCCACCGGCCATTTGTTTTCTTCTAGCGCCTATACTGAAAAGCTAAATACAACTTTTGGCATGACAAATGGTATCTAATAACCACATTGTCTTTACATGCATGACATTGAAACACATATCCCTTTTGGTTTCTTGACTTGGTTCCCCAATTCATCCCAAGTAAATCTTCAAGAGCATTTTCATCTACACACTTGGAAGACCGCATAGTTTTTGTTCTATGCATATGTATATTTTGAAATAAAGAAGCAAAAATGTGTAGAGGCATAAACCAAGATAACCTTGCCCATTTGATTCCAAATGTAAACTTCATGGCCATGCCCACATCCTTTGCAATCTTGTCCTTGTACAATTGCAATGTCCTCGAGTCCACATTTTTGCAATCCATGTCTTGAAGTTGTGGTGGTGCAATGGTTTGCAGACGGCCATAGCTTGATGATGTTGTTGGATTGATGTATGTTGCATTATACCAATACACATTATTCATTTGCAAGGAGGCCAACTTCTCCCCAGCATGCATTTGCTTACCTAAATCCTCATGAATCGCAGTGAACTTGCCTATGAATGATTCAACTGATTCCCACTCCTCGAAGTCCGAAGGAAAAACATCTTCCACCATGAATAAGAGCTCTTAGAAACCAAACACAAAATTTCCAAATGGACCCATTATAGTTACAGGTGGAAAAGGTACATAGATAGAAAGGCTCACAGTGTGATGGTATCCTAGATTGATTGAATGATCATGGAAGCTACATATCTTTTCCCATGTAAACATGTTGCACTTTTGCGAGCCATCCTTTCTTCCCAAACTTGAACTTCAAGATGCGCCCCTTCCACTCATGCAAGATGTCACCTCTCTTGCTCTTGGGAAGCTTATGTTGACCTTTGGCCAATCCTTTCATCACTATCTAGTCATTTAAGCTGTAGGTCTAAGGGATCCACTCATCCAATGCATTTTTGGTGTCGTGGAAGACAAAAGAGGTCACAGCATTGTGTGGTCTTGTAGCCTTGCTCCTAACCATGCTTGTAGAGGTTGTAACAGCAAGAATGGGAATCCTACACAGGGCAATGCAGCTCCAATAGAAGCACAAAAGAGGGAGAAGGAGAGGGACAGAGTAGTAGCAATAGAGGCATAAGAGAGGGAAAAGGAGAGGGATAGAGCAGCTCCAAAAGAGGCACAAAAGAGGGAGAAGGAGAGGGACAGAGCAGCAGCAATAGAGGCACAGGAGAGGGAGAAGGAGAGGGATGAAGCAACTCCAACAGAGGCACAGGAGAGGGAGAGGGGAGAGAGAGAGAGAGAGAGAGAGAGAGAGAGAGAGAGAGAGAGAGAGAGAGAGAGAGAGAGGAGCTGTAGCAAGCAAGCCAGAGCAAGAGGGAGCAGTGAAAGAGGGGGAAGAGGGAAAATTCATGGGATGGTTTGGGTTGTCCCTAGTGTAAGGGGAGCAACCAATAGGGGCTCTCTGCAGGCCTGCCCACCCTCCACTTCAACATATCATTGCCCCACACCTTCTAGCACTTTCATTGGTACACCTCAAATCACTCTCTAATCCCTTAAAATTAGGAAACACTAATTGGAGGCCCTTTTGAGACCCCGATTCTCCCCTAATGATGGTCAAGATTATGATGAGACATGCTCCTCAGGGATGGATTTCAAGAGATTTTTAATATCACTAGCCACACTCACCAAATGGAATGTGTACAAACTAGATGTAAAAAATGCTTTTTTCAATGGTTACCTAGAGGAAGAGGTATACATACAACAACCATCAGGGTATGTTGAACAACAAGGATCAAGTTTTCCATCTCAAGAAAAGTCTCTATGGATTGAAGCAAGCACCCAAAAGTTGGAACCGTAGAATCGACAAGTATTTTGCTAATCTAGGATACATGAAATCCAATGCAAATCATACTCTCTACTACAAGGTTCAAGGGGAAGACATAACCATTGAACTTTTGAATGTAGATGGTTTGATTATGGCAGGAAGCTAGACCAAAAATTATTTGTAGAGTTTGACATAAAAGGTCTTGGACTTATGAACATTTGTCTTGGGAATGAGTTCTAGAGAGACTCAGATAGTACCTTTATGAGCCAGTAGAAATATGTGGATAGTCTCCTAAAGAAGTTTCATATGGAAGATTGCAAGATTGTAGTCATTCCCATGTAGCAGACTCATTTGAAACACCAAAAATCTAGAAAATCCTATAGTTAATGACAAGTACTATTGATAGCCATTGAATCCATTATATATTTGACTATCATGAGGCCAGATATTTGCTATGCAGTACGCTTACTAGCTCATAGTTTATGCAAATCAAAACAGTCTCGCTGGAATGTAGCCAAGAGAGGCTTGAGATACATTAGAGGTACAGGACAGTTTGGAATCGAATACATAGGAAGTCATCCAAGGTTGCATGGATATTGTGAGAGTGAGACTATGCAGGAGATAATGAGACTAGGAGATCCACACAAGGATATGCACTTTACCTTGGTCAAGGTGCTATATCATGGATGTCAAAAAAACATCCAACTGTTTCTTTGTCTTGAACTGAAGTTGAATATAGGGCACACATAGCAAGTGCATGTGAGGCTATGTGGCTTAGAAGACTATTGTTGGAAATAGATTATTTTGATAAGTCAAAGCCAATAACAAGATACTATGATGATCGATTGGCTCACGCATAGGCTCAAGCATAATCCAAGGATCCAGTATATCACTCTAGGACATAGCACATCGATGTCAGAGAGCACTCATCAGATAAAGAGCATTACTTAGTGACATCACATTGTAGCATTGTGCCAACAAAGAGAATGTTGTAGTATCTTTACCAAACCACACGGAAAAGAGATTTTTGAGAAACACTGACAAGCTCTCAGAGGAAGTACATTCCCATTGAAGGGGTGTGATGGAATGTAATGTTTAGTCCTTCTTTGATTCCCCATAATCATCATCTTGAGGGAAGGTCTTAAGGGAAGGTGTTGGGGATTCATATCAACATCACATCACGTGTTATCATATGTGCATTGCACTAATACATGTGGGGGCTAAAGGTCACTGTGCCTTTACTCCAGTTATGTACAATACTCAAACACATATATAAATGAATGAAAAAAAAGATTAGGGTGGTTCTGCACCCACCAAACTTGTGTGGCTCTATGTCTCTCTCTCTCCCTCTTCCGTTCTTGCTTCCGTTGAGAGCACTCTCAACTGGTATCAGAGCCCGGGTGATCTAGCTGAGCGTGCGTGAATGCTTGAAGCTCAGCAGCTCTGTGGGAGGAAGGAGAAGCTCTATGGGAAGCTTTGTGGGTGACTTTACTTGCATCCGAGTGTGTAAAGATCTTGGAGGAACCTTTGGAAAAGTCACTTTGGCTTTGTGAAGTGGTTTTTTGAGAGCTTGTTAAGAGTTTTCAAAGAAAAAGTCGTTTTTTGAGCTTTTCCCTGTTCCATTCGATGACAGAGACTCCATATTGACTTGTAGAGGCAACTATTGCTTTCTTTTGGTGTCCACATTACTTCAAGAGCCTGGAAACACCTTCATTCTTGAATCTGGGATCATTTCATTGGATTTCAAACTCACTGTGTCAGTTTCTGCGGTTTTTGCCTAGGTATTGGAACTCAAGTTTGGAGCAACCATTTGCAGATCTGTCAGTTCCGGTGGACTCAGGAGGTCCTAAAACTTCTATGTTGCTCATCATTCACACTCCAGTGGAGTTTACAAACAGCTCTATTTCCACAAACGTTTTTCAGTCCATGTGTTGGACCCAGTGATTGAGACCACGGTTTCCAAAACCGTCTGTCCCATTGCATTCCGGATGCCCAAAAACCCCTACCTATCAGTTCTTGCATGATTCGGTGGAGGATTTTCAGAGTTATAGATCTCTGTGTATTTGATTTCGTCTCTCTGTTATGCATTTTTCATTCTAAGGTTTTGAAACCTTAGATTTATGCCACATGGCAGTGGATAAGTGTTGACTCCCATTTCTCACTCATCGATTGGGATTTTGGAGTTCTGGCAAAAGAGAGATATTTGCAAATTTTCTTGCTAAGTCCGATTATGCAATGGCACCCATGTTTTGAGGCATCTCAGGTTCCATTTTCAGTAGCGCTCATTACCGTGGGACTATGATTTCTTGAGCATACCTTATGCAGATCACTCTGGTTGCAGTTTAAGCAATGTGCGCTCATTCGTGGTATGCATTGGGTTGCAATGGATGATTTATAGGCCATTTGGATGCATTACGGTCCTTATTGGATGTGTTGATAGGCCCAAATTGTCTTGTGGGATGCTATTTTTATGGACGCTTTGCACATGGATGCTATCTTATGCTGAGGGACAGCTTTGACACATTGCAGGTGATGCACTGATAGTGCTATGCTCTCTTGGATGAGATATTATTAATGCATATGCCAGTGGACGGTGTTTATGCTTGAGTCATTTGGCACTTATTGGCATTTTGGATTGCCATTGCACTTGGCATTTTCTTTTGGGCTAGATTTGCTCATATGGATGCATAGTATATGCACATGAGTCAGATGCTTTGAGCTTTGAGTTTTGGTGATATTTCAGTCTATTGTGGCATACACATTTGGGTGCACCAGGTATTTGGTGTGATTCTCTCTTACAGGCACTAGCATTTGGGATTTTGTTTCATTTGCATCATGGCATCCTCTTCCATGTCTGAAAAGGAGTTTTTCAGCATTAAAAGGTTTGATGGGACAAACTTTTCTTTGTGGGAAGAATAAATAAGGGATGTGCTTATTCAAAAGAAGCACATTAAACCCTTGGCAGGGATTGAAGCTAAGCCTGCAAATATGTCTAAGGATGATTGGAATGAGTTGGATGCATTAGCAAAGTCTACTATTAGACTTCATCTTGCAGAGTCAGTTTATTTCACAGTAGTAACTACATAAGATTTGTGGAAGAAACTGTGTGCCATTTATGAGAAGGAAACTGCCACTAATAAAGTTTACCTCATGAAGAGGTTGTTTGAGCTGCAGATGAAGGAAGGGGTCTCCATTGCTTTTCACTTGAATGAATTCAATATTATTTTCAGCCAACTTTAGGCTCAGAAGATGAATTTTGATGCGGAGAGACTAAGGCAATATTTCTCTTATGTTCATTGCCATCCTCATGGAATACCTTTCGTATAGCTGTCAGTAACTCTGCACCTGGTGGAGTACTGAAATTTGATGATGTTGTGGGTAGCTTGTTGGCCGAGGAGATTAGACAGAAGTCTATGGATGGCAACAAGCAGGATGCAACCTTAAATGTGCAAAGGGGCAGATCACAGTACAGGGGGAAGTCCCAAGAAAGAGGGAAGTCTCGTAGCAAATCCAAGGCACGGAACATTGAGTGTTACCATTGTGGCAAGAAGGGCCATATCAAAAAGGATTGCTACAAGCTGAAAAGAGAGCAAAAGGATAAGAAAAAGAATGCAAATTGGGGTGCAAATCAAAAGGAAGAGAGTCCAAGGGAGGACAAAGGAAAAGTGAAGATCGAGGAGATCAATGCAGTCACACATGATAGTGACAATGATGTTCTCTTCATGTCTAGTTTATCTGCAGAGTTGCTTACCACTTCAGATGATGCACATTCCCAGGATTGGATTTTGGATTCTGGTGCTTCATTCCATGTTACTCCCCATAGGGAATGGTTCTCCACTTATGACAGTGGAAACACAGGTTGTATGCATCTTGGAAATGACTATGCATGTGACATAGGGGGAGCAGGTGACATAAAGTTTCTTTTGCAAATGGGTCTGCATTTGTTTTGAAACATGTGAGACATGTACCTAAGCTGACCAAGAGTCTTATTTCAATAGGTCAGCTAGATGATGCTGGTTTTCACACCACTTTTGGCTTTCAGAGTTGGAAAATTCAGAAGGGCTCTATGCTTTTGGCTAGGGGTGCCAAGTGTGGGACTTTGTATCCCTTACATGTATCAGGGGTATTTGATCATGTTGTTGCAATAACCGAGTAGCCAAGCACTTCTTTGTGGCATTGCAGGTTAGGGCACATGAGCCAGAATGGAATGAAACTCTTATGCCGTTTGGGTTATGTACCGCATTTGAGTTTCTCTGATTTTGAATTTTGTGAGCAATGTCTCTATGGAAAGCAGACTAAATCAGCCCATAAAAGAAGGGGAAAGAAAGAGTTTGAAAAGCTTGATTTGGTGCATTCAGACGTATGTGGCCCGATGCCTACATGGTCATTAGGCGGGGCTGAATACTATGTGACATTCATTGATGATGCAACTAGGAAAGTGTGGGCTTATGCTATAGCTCAGAAGAGTGATGTATTCCAAGTATTTCAGAAATGGCTGGCCTTGGTTGAGAATCAGTCAGGTAGAATGCTTAAATGCCTACGGACTGAAAATGGTGGAGAGTATCTCTCTCATGACTTTCAGCATTTCTGTGATACACTTGGGATTAAGAGGGAGCTCACACCCCCTCGTACTTCAGAGCAAAATCCAGTTGCAAAAAAGATGAACCATACCATTCAAGAAAGGTTGCAATTCATGCTTTCCAATGCAAGTCTTTCTGGTGGTTTTTGGGCTGAGGCAATGAAGACTGCAGTGCATGTGATCAATAGATCACCCAGTAAGAGTTTGGATGGTGGTATTCCTGAAGAGGCATGGAGTGGCAAGAAGCCCTCTTATTCTCATTTGCGTATATTTGGGTGTGAGGCATATGCACATGTGCCAAAAGAGCTTCCAAAGAAGCTAGATCCTAAGTCTAGGAAATGCATCTTTCTGGGTTATGGTGAAAGTGGAGAGATGGGCTATCGTCTCTGGGATTCAGAAGCAAAGAAGATCATACGCAGCCATGATGTGGTCTTCAATGAGAAGAAGATGCATAAGGCACCCATGAGGGATGTGGAAATGAGGAGAATCACTTTCTAGGATGTGAATCCACCTACATATGTTGATAGACAGCAAGCTGTCCATGCACCAAATGTGCAAGAAATGGTACCACCAAGTACTCCTACAGGTATACAATCAAGGGTAGATGATGGATCATCTATTGGTGGAAATGATGAGCCAAATGTGGCTGATATGCAGGTGGGACAGCAAGCTGAAATGCCCTTGAGAAGATCATCTAGAGTGTCTAGACCGCCTGATAGGTTTGTTCCAGGGGTAGACTATGTGATGCTTACTGATTGCAGGGAGCCTTCTTGCTATAAAGAGGCTATGATGCATGAGGATCAAAGCAAGTGGAAGTATGCTATGCAATCAAAGATGAGTTCACTTATGAAGAATAAGACTTGGGACTTGGTTTCTTTGCCACATGGAAAGAAAGCATTGCCATGTAAATGGGTCTACAAAATGAAGGTCACAGGTGATGATGTGCTTAGGTACAAGGCCCGTTTGGTTGCTAAAGGGTTCAAGCAAGAGAAGGGTGTGGACTTTAATGAGATATTCTCTCCGATTGTGAAGATGACCACACTTAGATGCATGCTTGAACTAGTGGCATCAGAGGATATGGAGCTTATGCAGATGGATGTCAAGACAGCTTTCTTGCATGGGGATTTACATGAGGAAATTTACATGGTGCAGCTGGAAGGCTTTGAAGAAAAGGGAAAAGAGCATTTAGTTCGCAAGCTGAAGAAGAGTCTCTATGGTCTTAAGCAAGCGCCTAGAGAATGGTATCAAAAGTTTGATTCTTTCATTCGGTCCCAGGGTTTTAGAAGGAGTGAAATTGATCACTGCCTCTACACTAAAAGGGCTAAGGATAATAGCCTGATAATCCTGGCACTATATGTGGATGATATGCTATTGGCTAGCAAGAATACTTATGAGCTAGATGCATTAAAGGCCAAGTTGCATGAGGCCTTTGATATGAAGGATTTGGGACTTGCAGGTCATATTCTTGGTATGCGCATCACGCGTGATCAGAGTAGGAAACTCCTTTGGCTTTCACAAAAAGAGTATGTTACAAAAGTATTGCAGCATTTCAATATGGAGGGGGGGAAGGCAGTGAGTACTCCATTGCCTCCATATGTGAAATTGAGTCATACAGATAGTCCCAAATCAGAAGAGGAGAGGGCCATGATGGCCAAGGTTCCTTATGCATCAACAGTTGGGAGTCTTATGTATGCTATGATAGCTACTAGACCAGACATTGCATTTGTAGTGGGAGTTGCTAGCCGGTATATGGCTAATCTAGGAAAGAGGCATTGGGAGGTAGTTAAGTGCATCATGAGGTACATGAAGGGTACAAAGGAGATGTGCATTTGCTTTGGTAAAGGAGACATGCGTGTACTTGGGTACACAGATTTAGACTATGTAGGGCATGTGGATAGTAGGAGATCCACTTCTGGTTATGTGTTCACCTTTGCAGGTGGTGCAGTGTCGTGGATGTCTCGCGCACAGAAGTGCGTTGCTTTGTCTACCACAGAGGCTGAGTATGTTGCAGCCACAGAGGGTTGCAAGGAGGCTATATGGCTTGGTCGGCTAGTGGGAGATTTGGGGATTCATACAGGTGTACCAACATTGCATAGTGATTCCATGAATGCTATTCAGCTAGCACGGAATCCGGTCTTTCATTCAAAGACCAAACACATTGAGGTCAGGTACCATTTCATCAGGGAGGTACTTGAGGACAAGCGCATAGAGCTTGTCAAGGTTCATACAGATGATAGCCCTACAGATATGCTGACGAAGAGTCTAGTCAGCGATTTGAGTATTGTCATGTATTGATGGGCATTGGATAGTATGCTCACTAGTTGATCTCCCTTAAGGGCACATTGTCCTTTAAGTGGGAGGTTGTGGGGGTTAAAGGTCACTGTGCCTTTACCCCGGTTATGTACAATACTCAAACACATATATAAATGAATGAAAAAGAAGATTAGGGTGGTTCTGCACCCACCAAACTTGTGTGGCTCTCTGTCTCTCTCTCTCCCTCTTCCGTTCTTGCTTCCGTTGAGAGCACTCTCAATACATAGAGTGCAAAAAGACACAAGGGAACCCTAAACCTAAAGGGGTTTGTATATATTCATTCCTTTCAACAAAATCTAGTGTACAGCTAGTCATTTGTGGTGTGCTCTCCAAAGCTCTAATTTTTTATTTTTTATTTTATTTCTAAACCTAGTTTTCTCTAAATCCCCCCTGCCCCTAATTTTCCCTCTACCTTTCCCTTATTTTCCTATTCATCTTCCCCTAGTTCTCACTAATTATTCTCCTTTTTTCCTATTTTCCTTCTTTCCCTCCGGATTTTTTCTCTCCCTTTCCTTTTTTTCTCATTATTTACACTTCTCACATATACGCTTGGAAATAGATGAACAATATTTTGATTAGAATCTTTTTCCAAATGATGAAGTATTGGAAGATATATCCTCAGTTTAGCCACATTGAAGTATTAAAAGATAGATATTGTTATGGATACTCAAAATAATATGATCTGATTTTTTGGTCTTCTTTGCTCACTACCATACTATCATAGACTTCTTGTCTTACATATTTTGAATTACTTAAACAATATTTTTTTTACAAAAATATAGGCACATAGGTACAAGCAAGGCCTATTGGATTGACTACATGCATGCTTGTACACAAAGCTCAGCAATTACCACCACTTAAAGACAATATAAATCCACCCAATACCCAACACATGATAGGGCTCCATAGTTAGTAAAAAATGAGGTTTAGAAATTAATAAAATGGAGCGCGTCATGGATTAATCTAAGCTTTGTGAAGGGGGAATGAATAAAGCAAGTTAACCTAAAAGATTCAACACATTCATCACTAGATTTGACAAGGTTCAAGGATGTTAGAAAGTCTTGGCTACCTTGAGCAAATATATATAAAGAAGATGAGGGAGATGAGAGGGAGAGTCGGGAAAAAGAGTGAGAAGAGGGGGTTGAGTGGAGAGAGAGGGGGGGAGGGGGAGGGAAGGGAGAGTTGAGTGGGAGGGCTAAGAGGGGAAAGGGTAGAGAGAGAGTGAAGGGAGAGGGAGAGGCATAGAGAATAGGAGCTGAGCGGAGGCTCGAGAGGTTTACCTCCCAAAAGTTTAGTGTACCACGTGCATTGAAAAGGAGGGGTATTTTAATTCCACTTTTGAAAACATTTTAATAGGTTTACAATAATAGAGGAGGTTTACCAATAATAGGAGATTTTTAGTTCCACTTTTAGAAACATTTGAACAGGTTTACAATAATAGGAGGAGGTTTTTAATGCAAATATCCATTAGTTCATAAGTGAAGAGGGGTGGTTTTATTAGGGACAAAATTTTAGTTGAGTGATTTTTTTAATACCCCTTGAACATACGTGGTACCTAGGATTTCTTAGAGGTGCACCCCCCGAGAGCAAAGGGAATGGAGTGAAGAGAATAGAAGCTGAGCAGAGAAGCAATAAGGGAAGATGCAGGGCAACACGTGAGGTGGCGAGGATAGAGGGAGACGATGAGGATAGAGGGATAATTAGATAAAAGCTTAGGTGAATTACAAAACAAGAGGAGGGAGATGAATATAATTTATTGAATAGAGTGTAGGAGCAATTAGGAAATACAATTTGATTACATTGACTCTATTAGCAACATATACAAAGGTATTTTGTGGTCCTGAAAAACTAGGAGGTAGTGTTTTCCATGGGTGTGATTTTTTGGTGAGCTTTTTGTCATGAGCTTTTTTTCAATTTTCATGAATATTGCGAGCTTTTCATTCATCTGAGAGAGAGAGAGAGGGGGGGGGGTCATGGAGTGGGGTGGGTTGAAAGTTTGGGTTGTGGTTGCAGTTAAGAGGACAGAGGGGGGGGAGGGGAGATAAAGGAAAAGGGGAGGGACGGGCGCATGGGTAAGGTGGCATGGAGAAGGGAGAGGAGGGGAGTTGGAACATATATTCATTATCATAGTGGAGAACGTAGAGGGGGAACTTATAAGGTATGCAAAGAGGAGTGCAAGGAGGAGAGAGAGGATGAGGAATGTGAAAGTTATGTTCATCTACTAAATGTAAAGGGGAAGGGAGAGCATGTGGGAAATTTGTTTATTTTCAAAGTGTATAATTTGACAGATTTGACCTCATATTTGGATTCCTCGTCGAATTCCGGTCATTTTGAGTACCAACATGACCATATTCTGATAAAAATTGGAAAAATGGTGTTTTTCTCATTTTGGCCTGTTTGGGGCCTGTTTTGAGTCTGCGCAACAGGCCAAAATGAGAAAAACACCATTTTTCCAATTTTTATCAGAATATGGTCATGTTGGTACTCAAAATGACCGGAATTCGACGAGGAATCCAAATATGAGGTCAAAAGTTTCAAATTATACACTTTTAAAATGTACATATCTCCCATAGTTCCTCCCTTCTACTTTGAATATGGACATATCTTCCATAATTTTTTGCCTCCTACTGCCACTCATATCCTCCCCCCCCTTGTGCATAGTATACACTCTTCCACCCCTCCCACATGCTATGAAAATGAACATATCCTATATTCTCTCCCCCTCTTTCTAACCTCCCCATCTTTCTTATAACAAAAACATGTATGGATTTCTAAAAAAAGCTCGCAAAAACAAAGGAAATGGTAAAAAAGCTCACATTAAAAAGCTCGCCAAAAGATTTCCCCCGTTTTCCATTAGAGGGGCCTCTGTAAAGATTCATAAGTGTGATTTTTGTCTCTACTCCTCTCTCGGGGGGTGCACTGCTAAGAAATATGAGGTATCACATACGTTCAAGGGGTATTTAAAAACCCCTCAACTAAATTTTTTTCCTGATAAAAACACCCCTCTTTACTTGAACTAACGGATGTTTTTCTAAAGTTGAATTTTAAAACCCCTCTTGTTATTGTAATCTTATTTAATTTTTCTCAAAAGTGGGATTCAAATACCCCTCCATTTGAATGCACGTGGTACAATAAATTTTTTGTAATTAGACCCCCTGAGCCTCTATGCCAAGAGTGTTTCTTAGAAGCCCCTGTTGAAGTAGTTTCAAGGCTCAAAGCCTAGGGCAAGACCTTGGACAATGACCTTACTTAGGAGGACTCTAATATGCATCTTTGGGTGTTAATTATACCAAGCCCCTCAACCTGTGGCATGGCCATAGTTTGCCAAGCTACTTTGGCCCGAGTGTGTGCTATATGATCCTTACAATAAGAAATTGCACACCAAGCTATCCCATGCATACTCTTGGTTAACTACCACATGCATGGACTTCCTCTATGCATGTGACGAAGTTGTCTAACTTTCTCTGGTTTACCTTGGTCCCCTAGGCCAAAGAAGAGACCTCAAGCAAGTATCTCACCTTCTCTAGGCTGATAGGGAAGCTCTCCACAAAAATAATCATGCCATCTGCAAATCCGAGATCCAAGAGCTCCTTTGCTACTCATAGGCCTACAAAAATATCCCAAGGAGGCACATCTTGGCTTGGCTTGCCATGCGTGAACAAAGAGGACACAAGGCCTAAATGCCACAAAGAGGGATTGGGAAGGGGCATGTGCATAGCCTTGCCTCATAATTGTGAGACAGAGAAAGCCTTTTACATATGCTAGCAATCAGAATCTAGCTAGAGTGAGGCTATTGTCGACATACAATGTTGTTAGTCCCACGTGACCACTGCTCCATGAAACTAAGTCTTTACACATAGTATCTCTAGGAGGATCTAATCAACCTTCTCATAGGTCTTCTCAAAGTCCAAGAGGAGGATCACATACCTCTTGTTTTGGTTCACCTTGTATCACTTCCTCTCTCGTTTTTGTTTCACCTTTTGTTTTTTTTTTCAAATAAGGTGTTTGCTTTGTTTTATAGGGGAGCTCGTCAAAACCTCTCTTTTTCACTCTGAGATTATCTCTATTCTTCAAATCCAAGTATGGAACATCTACTTTTCTCTCTTTTTATGTATGTTGCAAACAATGACCATTTTTCTAATTCCTTAATTATTGCTAGCAAATGTGATGGGCGTAGGACCCTTATCTCCCTTCACTCTCAGTCCCTCTCTTTCTCTCTTTCACTCCCTCTTCTCGCTCTTCCTCTCTTTCTCTTTTGCTCTTTTTCTCTTACTCTCTTGAATCTCGCTTTTCTCCCTTTTGCTCTCTTTCCTCTTCCTCTTTTTGTCTTTCCCCTCTTTCTCTCTTTCTCTTTCTCTTGATTCCTCTATTTTCTCTCTTCCCCTCTTTACTCTTCCTCTCATTTCCTCTCTTTTCTCTCTTTCTCCTACTCTGTTCCTCTCTTTCCATCTCTTTTATCTCTTTGTATTCCCTCTCTTTTCTTCTCTTTTCCTCTTTTTTGGTCTTCCTCTCTTTCTCTATTTCTTTCTTCTCTCTCACTCTTCCTCTCTCACTCTTACTCTCTTCCTCTCTTTCCTCTTCCTCTTTCTCTCTTTTCCTCCCTTTTTTTCTCTTCGTCTCTTTCTCTCTTTTCTCTCTTTCTCATACTCTCTTCCTCTCTTTCCTCTCTTTCCTCTGTTTTCTCAAGTTTTCTATCTTTCTCTTACTCTCTTCCTCTCTTTTATCTTTTCCTCTCTTTCCTCTTTCTCTATTTTCCTATCTTTTTATCTTTTCCTCTCTTTTCTCTCTTTTCCTCTCTTTCCTCTTTCTCTCTTTTCCTCTCTTTTCTCTCCTCCTCTCTTTCCTTTTCCTCTCTTTCCCTCTCTTTGCTTCTCTTCCTCTTTCTCTCTTTTCCTCTCGTTTCTCTCTTCCTCTCTTTCCTCTTCCTCTCTTATCCCAAGTTTTCTCTCTTTCTCCTTTCTCTTTCTCTATTTATCCTCTCTTTTCTTGTCTTCCTCTCTTTCCTCTTACTCTCTTTTCCTCTCTTTTCTCACTCTCTCTTCCTCTCTCTTCCTCTCTTTTCTTCTCTTCCTCTTTCTCTCTTTTCCTCTCTTTTCTCTCTTCCTCTCATTCTCTCTGCCCCTTTTTCGGTCTTCCTCTCTTTCTCTATTTCTCTCTTTCTCTCTCACTCTTACTCTCTTTATCCTTCTCTCTCTCTCTCTCTCTCTCTCTCTCTCTCTCTTCTCCTCTCTTCTTCTTTCTTCTAGTTCTATTCTTTCCATCTCTTTCTCTCTTCCTCTTTCTCTTTTTCCTCTCTTCTTTTTCTCTATTTTCCTCTCTTTCTCCTACTTTATTTCTTCTTGATCTCTCTTTCTCTCTTCCTCTCCTTTTTGCTCTTTTACTCTTTCTCTTGCTCTTCCTCTCTCTTTCTTTGGCTCTTCCTCTATTTCTCTCTTTCTCTCTTCAAGTTGTTGATCTTATCATCCACACCGTTGCATGCCACACCCTCATATCAATTCCTCTCATCACTTTAGCACAACATTGAGGCCCATTCACCCATGCCTAATGTTCTCATTTAGGTGTGTCCTTGGGTTGAGAAGAATCTCATGTAGTGTACTTTTGAATGATTACTTGGTTGCATGTATGTACAAAACAAAATTTTTATGTTTTTGAATAAATTGCTATATCCTATAGTCTTCAGGATGCATGCTTCACATGCAGCATATCACTTGTAATGCTTTAATGGTCTCGATTCCAAATCCTTATTCCATTATTTTTTTCTCTCATGTTCAAGTTTAAAATGTGTACTACAACTTCAAGACAAAGTTCGTCGAATTCCGTTGAGCAATGCATAAGTTATGGGTCATGCAAGATACCTATATACAGAAAAGTCCCTGAACCTCACCAAAAATGGCTACACCCAAGCACACAATGACCCTTAACATAGAGTTGATGCAGTGTCAAGATTTTCATAAATGTTTCACATGCAGAATGTGCACTGCTTAAAGTGAGGATATCATACATGTAATGGAAAAGAAATGGCTGCAATATCTTCTTCATTTGAAATTTCTTTCATGAACGTAATGGAAAAGAAGTGGCTATAATATCTTTATGTTAGGAGGTCCACGAGAGGGGAAATATGCTTCTTCAAGTGGTCCATGAGAGGGGCTACCCTTTTGGCAATGTGAAGTATTAAATGCCTATGGAAGGAGGCAAGGTCTAAACATCCTCTCAGTTGAGTTGGGTTGCATGGTTGTGGCCACTTCCTCACACATCTCACCTTTGTGTGCTCCATTGGAATCCCATCCCTACCCATAACATGCTTGAGGTATTCACTCTCATCTTCCATAAAATTTCACTAGCATAGAGTTGATGTAGCCTTAACATTTCTAGCATAACATTGTATTCAAAATTCTTGGACTTTTTCTCTTGTTTTGTACTTTTTCCCTAAACCAATTACCTCCACTTGATATTGACCTAGTAGACTCAAGAAAGGGTGGTTTTGTAACATTATATATATATCTATCTCTGAAAATTATGATCAATAGAAGCAAAGGTATAGGTATAGTGAGTGGGAAAGAGATTGTGAGGGGAGACATGTGACACACCCCTTAATATGTGGCCACATAGGGCTTGATCCTTAAATGCCTACCTAATGCTTGAGCCTTCTATTACTAGCTAATTTTTAATTAGTTTTAAATTTTTAATTTATTAATTTGTATTCATTTTATTAATTTCTTGACTATTAATTAGTTTTTATTACTAATCCTTTTCTATTACTAAATAAGTTTTTGATTAATATTAACTTATTGATTTTTATACTTTTTGTTAATTCTTTAATTATTAATTACTTTTATTACTAACTAGTTTTTTAATTAATTAATAATTAATTTCTTAATTTGAACTTAATCTTTAATAGATAGAATTCAAGAGTTGTTCATATCAACATAGAGGTGGTGTAAGGATACACATTTTGGAAAATGATGTATAAGATCACCGAGAGGTAACCGCCACATAGGGACATATCTGCTCTTATGCTTCGGAATCTCTTTCTGAGTCATCAGACTCTGTTATTACATCTTTAGCCAGATCAATTCTACTCAAACAATGTTTGATATGTGCGAGGTTGCTATCAGGGATCATGATACTTTTTTCCAAATCATACCCATGCTTCTTTTTAAGATCTTGAGTCCTTGATTTCCAACAATGGATGATGCTAGTCGCCTCCACTTCAGTCAAAACCCTCATTATTTGGAAACCATTCATGCTTTCTTTTCTAAACAACCCTCATAAAGTTGTTTCATTATATGCCTCTTTCGGAGATTTTTAATGATTTGGGTTCATACAAATGTGCTAGGGATTCCCATTTCATCCCTTGCTATTTAAGCAACCTTTGCAACCCAAATTGGTCCCCCTTGGTCATCCAACTCTGATTTTGGATTTGCTACACAAATAGCAACAAAAAGTCCCTCTTGGATTTCATGCGATGGTACAAACTCTGGCAACGACTTATCACTCTTCCTACCACAAGATTTATGAGGCTAAAGGCATTGCTCAGTTTCTTCCATATCTTCAGCTATAGTGGACTCTCTAGCAAATAATGAATCTTCTCTTGACTCAATTTGTTGCGGCCAAAATGGATCTGAGCATTCTATGCTCGGTAAATTTTCTTGCTCTTTTAGATATTTGACAAGAGATTCATTTGCCATGATTATCTCCATAGTTTTTGCATTTTTGCATTTTTAGTTTTCTAGGCATTTTTGCATCATACTCCTAACATGAGAAATGAATTCTTGCAAACCTTTCATTTCATCCATAATTTTATTATAGACGACGGACTATGGATGAGAGCCAACTAAGGAGAAGAAAGATTAGGGTACCTTTCTTGGATATCTATTCTCTCCTCTCCTATTCTTTGATAGAGTCTTGAAGAGGCAATCATGGAGCGTTTGGTGGAGGTATCTCATATCTAAATAAATTAGTCTTTTTTGGCTTTGGTTCTATATTTTTCGCACATCTGTCACTTCCTATACTATGGTATGGATACTGGAGGTTATGAATGGTGATAATATCATAAATTTAATAATCAAAATTACTAATTTTTTAAAACTAGGATCCTTCATCCTTGAGCAAATGATTTGCTCATTTGCTGTTTTTGAAGAATTCTACGTATGTACCATTTATTGAAAAAGTTAGAAAGGAAAAAATATTGACTAAGATGTGTTATGAAGATGTAATGTAATTGATGCAAACGTCTCAATTTTTCTCTATGTTTAATTTCACATGACTTTGCAGAGCATTTTAGTTACCTATCTGGAATCATAAGCAATCTTTAGATCTCCTTAAGCACTTTATGTGGTCACTTAGGTGGAATAATAAGCAATCCTTAGCTTTTCTTAGGCCATGTAGGCATTGAAGGAAAGGCTAATATCACACAAATAATGATCACATGAACATGGTCCATGCTTAATTTGATGGAAAAATTATTTTGCATTGAGTAGCCTCATGGAATAAATGTTGAGTTCTTAGGCGCTAGATCTATGTGAGCACCACATGGATATTGACAAATACATAGAGGTTGTCGAGAATGCATCACAAAACCTTGATAATAATTTGGTTGTAAGTATGGGCTTTTAAATTACCCCTTGAACACACAAGGTATGGGATACTTTTATATAGTAGCTCCCATAGGATATTATAAAATTCTCTTTAAAATGGTAATTTGCCCTACACCCTTTTTTCATTCTAAAGTTGACAATTTTCCATGAGGGAAGTGACAATTAGTTTTTATGAATCCTATTTAAAAAATGGACTAATATCTCAATTAATAAGTAGTTTAGGAAATCCTTCAAGTACATCTCGCTTTCATTGAAGGAATGATGGCTTGATCCACTTTCAATGTGTGGTGGGTAAGCACGAAGATGAGGGAAAAATAGGCAAAAGGAGTGAGAAGGATGGGTTGAATATGGCCACACATGTTGAGAAGAAAGTATCAAAGCTTAGGTGTTGGTCACTCAATAATGAGTAAAATGGGAGAGAGAGAGAGAGAGAGAGATCCAATTCAAAAACCATGAGTGGACCCAAGGCCCTTTCAATTCATGATTGGACTTGAGAGGAAGTGAAAGGTAGGTATATTGGAATGATAGATAATTTCGGAAGGTGTTTGAAATTTAGAAAGATCAGGTAATGTTAAAGAGTGCAAAATGCCTATATTTTCAATGTGGAAGAGGAGAAAATATCTCGAAACTCTGACAACATGACAAAGAGAAGAGTAGAGAGAGAGAGAGAGAGAGAGAGAGAGAGAGAGAGAGAGAGAGAGGAGAGAGAGGGAGGGACACGGAGAGAGAGAGAGAGAGAGAGTCTCACTTTGTGCTTTAAGAAGAGGTATGCTTTCTCTCTTTTCTTTTTGGCCTAGCCTGGAGGAAGCCTTTAGTAAAGGGTGAGGTTCTCTGAAATCGCTATTTTTCGATAAATATTGCAATAAATTTTTTATTGGTGGCCATTTGGCACCGAGCACAAAAAGTGCATGGAGTTTTGAATGCAAGGGCTGGTGACATCGAGTTTGTGTTCTATTTTTGGATTGTAGAGTTTGCAAGAGGGCTCACCATTTGGTGATTATTTTTATTTTGTTGCCACTTTGGTGTGGTTTCAATGGAAATTTGAATGCAAGTCTAGTGACAAGCTTCTAGAGATGCAGATCTTCACCTTCTCTATGGCAGATCTTCACCTTCTCTATGGCAGATCTTCACCTGATTTAGAGGTGTTGATCTTCACCTTCTCCAAATTTAGGGGTGTTGATCTTCACCTTCACCTACTATTTACAGGGTGTTCGTCCTTTGACCGTGCATAGTTCATCTTGTTTTCTATCTTATTTTTGTTTTAGGAGAGGTAAACTTACCCTCTCTTGGGGGCTGCTTCCAAGGGGGCAGAAATGTACGCAATTTTGTGCGCGATGCGCTCCCGCTCCAATTCCCGCAACGACATTGTAATTTATGGCGGTGGCAATTTGAGAAAAACGAGTGGCACATCGAGCATTTAGTAAAATGGTCGACTCACTTGAGCACCCGAGTGTTTGAACTTTGAAAGAGACAATTCGGACTTGTGCTGAAGCTTTCGGGCTGCTTGAGCCTACCTCTGTTCCCTCTTCTAGGTGCCTCTGCTCCTTTCCCACCATAGTGTGTGGCTAGGGGCCTGAATCGGCACCCCATTGTCACTTGTGGAAACATGCCCTTGGATGAGACTCGAGTATAGAAAGTCGTGGGTACTAAGTCGTGTGGTTGACTTGTGAAAGGAAAAACCGTTCAACGATGGGAAGAGCGCCAGGTGGCTTGACGAACGTGTGTGTTAAACCAAGGTCTTGAGGACTCATTGTAAAGACGCATTGCTCTAGATTCATTGGTTTACTCTGCGTGAACTCATCAGCCAGCGATCCATATGCAAGGCTCTTGCGAGGGGGGGAGAGAGAGAGAGAGAGAGAGAGAGAGAGAGAGAGAGAGAGAGGCATGAACAGCATCCTGATCTTCAATTAGAGCACATAAATTGTGGCAGAGCTATGGCTAGGATATCTCACGCGCTTGTGTGCATTCTCGGAGCACAAAAATGCCTACCCTAGTACAAGAGCCTTTCAACAAACTGGCTTCTATCCAATTTGAAGATGGAGATCGACGGTGTAGCACTTTAGGGAACAGGAAAACTTCAAACTCTACCACCAATATATGTAGAATTCTCAGAGTCATGCTCATGCGTAGAATAGATTGTATTGATATGAACGAATTACATTGTGATATAGGTGTTTGTGCTCCTCTGTTGGCTGGGAGTGCGCCATCGTCAACATTTTGGACGTCCAGGGTATTGAAATTGTCCTGATCTTCTCCTGTTATTGGCCGGATCTGCCTTCTTCATCATTTTGAATCCCTTCGATTGGGGAGTGCAGGTCATTGTTTTCTGCCTCTTGATGTTTCCGTGCGAATGTGGGATGTTGCCAGTGGCGAGGAGGATGCAGGACATTGTTATCTGCAATATTTCCCTCATTGAGAAGAATGAGCAGACCTTTCCATTGCGGGAAACGTAGTTGGATTGACTGGCCTCTGATACCCATCGGTCCAATAATATATGGTTTTGTTGTGCCTCATCAGCTCAGCGCGCCAGAGGTATCTACCCAATTGTACCCATCATTCCCTTCCTCGTTTGAAGATTGTTTTGTCTGTACGCGTTTATGTTGAATCAGGGATCTGTTGGTTAATGCTTAATTAATCATCATGCGTTTCAAATACTTATTTTGCAGGCACTTGGAAGACTTCACTGGATGTCCAAACTCTGTAGTACGGAGCATTTGTGAGAATCTTGTCAACAGCTTGCGTGTTTCTGCAACACAAGGAGATTATACCGTGTCAACCCTTGTAATTGTGGTTTTAAATCGCACCTACGAGGTGTTTTATGTCTGATATACAAGACTGAGGAGCAAAACACTCTTGACAGCAAAGCTATGGGAGAGAGATGCAAGAAGACTAGACAACGGAGAGAGACAGAGATCAATGGAATTGAATTGTATTGCTCATCCTTACGGTTTACATTTATAGGACCTATTCGATTAGGCTCGAATCACATGTGTAAAAGTCATGCACGTAACAATATACGTTTTAGTCCCGATTAGATATTCTAACACTCCCCCGTACTCTCTCCCTCCACTGCTGTCACAAAGGGTGGATTTGCCTGAACGCAAGAAATAAATATTCGACACGCGTGGTCCATAACTCTCTTGCACACCGCGCACAAGATATTAACTAAGATCTTGACCTAGTGCCTTCATCCCCTCCTTTCGAATATCATCCACAACAATCATATTGATTTTGTTCAAGAGAAAAGCATCCTCAACATCTTTAATATTTGGGAGACCATGGATCGGGAGCATCAAGGGCTTATAATAACTTGAGGAAACGTCAAGGAGAACATAGGAAAAGAATAACTTAAAGAGCATGAACTTTGAAAAGAAAGAAAAAGAAGAGAAAGAGGTTTGCTGCAACACTTGGAGGTGGAGAAGGAGATTTTTGGAGAGGATGGAGAAGTGGGAGGTGGGGAGGGAGCTTTGTTTGTCGGAATGGGAATGGAAGTCAAATGGAAGGCAAAACGTGCAAAACGACTAGCAACAAATAGAGTGTCAGATATCACAGGAGAGAAAAGCACACACAATATCTGCTATTTTTGCTAGGGAATCATCGATATATAACGATGGTTGTAAAAGCATAGTGTTGTTATACACCAACACTTATTCGTCTGTATATACTAACAAAAATAGGATTTGAAATCGGTATATATTGGACTGTTATAATCCTTTTGTTGCTCTGATAGTTTCTCCTTCCAATTATAGTGAAAGGATTCTTATAAGAAGATGTTAGAATAGATATCTACAAGATCTATGGCATTGTGAGGTATATATGCTTACTATCATATCACCTTGACTATATTTCATTCAATTTTGAATGATCAGTAGATGATTGTGAATCTTAATGGGCATGTGAAATAGGTGGATCTCTCAAAAAGAGATCTTTGTATCAAGCATCGAGAAGACTATGGTGGACTCCATCAAATTTGTGTGCTTGCTTGCACTTTCCCTCAAGCATTATGATGACTCAGGTGCACTTGCTTGCACACATAGTTGATGAGGTAGCCAATTGCAAGAACCATTCATAGTCATTTTGAGGTTTTTCCTTGAACATTCTATGCAAATTTTGAAGGGATTTGTAATGCAAAGAGCAAGAACCAAAGCAAGCATGCCAAAGGGATGGCTTGTGCAAGATTTAATAGTATATATCACATAGTTTCTTGGATTCATGGATCCCGAGTGGATCCCTATATGCCACATGCTTGACATAACCAGGACAATGACCATATAATTGATGTGGTCCCCCAAGGAAAAGGGATTGAAAATAATATGAGCAAAGAACAAAGGGAGAAATTCAACAAGTTTTGTATCCTCAATAGCAAGGAGATGCAAAAATGGATCAAGAGATATGAAGCGGCCAAAGTAGAAAGAGTAAATGACGGGGAAAGATTTAGAGTCATGCACAGTTGAGCGCTACCATATCCATAGGATATTTCTCTTCTCCCCAAATACATGTCAATGGATTGGCTACAAGAGGCTCTTAGTAAAGCTAAAGATGAAAGGTACAATGCATTATGGTCATATGGATGCGATTTTTTTATGGAACCTATCTAACATATCTATTCAAAGAGAGTCACATATGATTGTGGAGTCATGGCCAACTTCGTACAAGATAGCCCAGCGATTTGCTTTTAATACCAATCTTCTCTCCTCAATTAGATTATTGTGGTACAATAAACAAAATCTATGAAGTTGATTTTAGACGATTTAGTATTTTTATTCTTAATGTACTATCTACAATAGTCCCAATGCTACATTCAGAAAATGTAGTTACTATAGTGGTTTCTTTGCCCAAGGCCACTAAGCTGTGGACCAATGAAAGTGATACTTTTATTCTTCCTGAGCCTTGTGAGTAGGTATGTACTAATGAATTAATTAAGATAATGCCTTTGTTTTTAAAGAATCAATATATGTTCATATATAATTAAGCATCCATTAATACAATTGATGGCATTTAATTTGCACCTTGAACATAGGGGTCTTCCGTCCATGATGGTGGTATATGGTCCAAGTTTCTCCTCGAGGTAAACATACTTTTGAAGATAGGGATGTGGATACGAAGATGCCACCAATAGATCCACTTGATCTCGATGGATCTAGGGAAGAAGATGAAGATCACGAAATGGGCCATAAAGAAAGTGCATATGCCACAAAGAAATGCATATAATAACATCGTAATGGAGGAAGGGGGAGATCATGACATTGGGGAAGAAGATGGGGATCATGGATCACCTTATATTATTGAAGAAGATGAAATAGAGGATCAAGTCTTAGGTAGACATACAGTAGATGATGGTGATATTGGTGAGATCAATTGACTATACAGCTAGAGATAGACTTATTTGCCACATTGGACCTGGCTCAAGGCTATTGATGTAAATCCTACTGATTGATTCTTTTACCATCGCCAAGGCTTTTTATCTTTGCCCCTTTTACTTTTAAATTGGCATTATTTACATTTGTATAGTGAATTCCCCTGAATACATGAGTATTTGATCTCAAGCTTCATGTACATACTCTTATATTTCTTATCTTTCAAATGATAAAACTTGTAGGAAATTTTTATTTTGAGTCTTATTGCAAACAACATTATGTTATTTTGTCGGTATGGAAATTTTTTCCTAGTGTCAGTACATACCAACATTGATAAAACTTCTTCTGATGGTGTTGGTATATACCCACACTATCTTAATTTTGGGATATACCAACACTCACAAGTGTCGGTATATGTCGACACCAATACCGATAAAAAATCCACCCATGCACCATACTGATGGTTTTTGCACCTGCATGCGCTAAACAGTGGCAAGAAAATGTCAAAAAGGATGAAAGTGTAGTAGTGGACAAACTCCCAGGAACGAGCAAAGAAACAATAAAGGAAGGAATAATGAAGGTAGAGGTCCTATCAAATGTTTCTACTATGGAGAGAATCATACTCAGGCTGAATGCAAACTGTGGGAGGAGCATCTTAACTGCTCAAAGATATACTTGAAAGATTGGAGCCTAGCTACCAAGCCGTACTCACTGATATTATCGATCTGATCAGTGCCAATGTAATTACCCATTCAAAGGGTCCAATCATTACCCCGAAAGAAGGTCCACCATCAAATGGAGATATTGAATGGAAGTCACAACAATAACTGACATCCAAGTTGATTGAGGAAGTAAAGGGGAAAGCATCTATTGACTGGTAGTCCAAGTCAAGTTCATCGCTGCAAGCGATGGAACCTGGTGAAGAATCCATTAGCAAGGCACAAGAAGGGTCTTCTGTTATGGAATGCTCGACACCAAAATTCGCAAAGGCATGGGAAATTTTCCATGACATGAAAGTCAGTTTGACCATCACTAAGTTGCTAAAGATTGCCTTATATTGGTGAGAGTTCCTTCTGCAGCAACTCCAAGTTGAATGAAAAACAACCAAGGATGTCAATTCCCTAGTGATTATCCCAATCATTGGTAGCCTGATGGCAGATGTACCGGTCATCTAAGTGAAGCCTAAGAAATAGACTATTTCTGGTGTCTTTGTAGATGGAACCCCTCGATGCAAAATATATGAACAATTGTGGTACTCCAATGTTAGTCTCACCTGATACAACAAATTGACATGAATACATTTTCTTTTCTTTAATTAGAAGTAGCTACAGCCACATCCAAGAACCAGCGTACTGCACGGTGGTCATGAATCTAGATCAGCACAAAAAAGCTACACATAGGTGACAGGTGGCGAGTTGTGGTAGATGACAGGTGGCAAGTTGTGTGTAGATAACATGTAGCGATATGTGGGTAGATGATATGACAGACTGTGGAAATTATGATGCACAAAGATGTAGCACAAAGACTACACAAAGGAGGGAAAAATTGCTTGTGTCATGTGTTGAGCTTTGCGGTGTTTAGAATAGCAATTTTTTATAAATTGCATCTCATTATTATGCTACTAAGGTAACCATTATGCTAGGAAATTTTTTGACAAGAGTAATAGAAAGGGTCTATTTGAAATTTAAAATATCGCTCACCAACCTGTCACGTCATGACCCCAAAACTACCCCTAAAATATTGGCTATACCTGATCATGCATTGACCCTAGGATACAAAGTTGGCCACATTGGTTGTGATTGGAAGCTGTCCATCTAAATTCTTTTTTACTTGGGAAGCACTATAGCATTTTATGAAACTCTAAAATCCTATGAAACCATGTGGCACATTCTAGACCAACTGGCCTATTATTAGCTACTTACAATATACGTAGTAGCCGGCCAAGCATTCTAGCTCACTCATTGATGAAGAAAAGACAAATGATGGAAGATATGCATAGAATGATGGATGCAAATGGGAAGGTGGTAACTAAGCTTTGGTACATTGCTGAGGTGTTTAGAAGGGAGTTGGTGAGCATAGTTTGATCTCTAGGGGTTAAGGGTGCACTCTCAATAAGGTGGAAGTGATTTTGCAAGATGTCTCTCCGAGGTTGTTTGATGTGTAAAGGTTTAGTCTTGAACAAAGTTGGATTGCTTGGAGAATGTTAAGGCACCTGGACCTTGGATTTCTTATAGAATGATAAGGCACTTGGACCTAATGGGTTAACAATTAAATTCTATGTTGTGTTTTGGGAGATTCTTAAGTTGGATTATGTTGTTATGGTAAATGCTTATCTATAGATGGGTACTTTGATTGATGATGCAAATGTGAGAGTAGTGAAGTTGCTCCCCAAGTGTCAAAATAGGTTGAAGGTGGGGGATTGCTAGCATCCCATTTTCAATGTTGAAAACTTTGTATCATAATTGTGGCTAAAGCTTTGGCTTTTAGAATTAGAGAAATTTGTATGAAGATAGTAGACGGGGAGCAAAAGGAAGGGAAATGTATGAGCATGTTTTGAATGTGTCAACTGCATTAAATTTTGTTGATGCTTTGGAAAAAAAATTTATGTTATTGGGGTTCGACTTTGAAAAGGCTTAATATGATAGAGTTAAGTGGGATTTCATGCTAATTGTGATGGAGAAACTAGGGTTTGATTTTATCTTTTGTACAATGGTGGGAAATCTATTTTGGAATTCCTCTCCTATGCTATGCCTAAATGGGGGTGTTGTGGATAGGTTTAAACTGTGCACATCGGTGAGGCTAAGCTTTGTTTTCTTGTGCAAGACAAAACCAAACATTTATGGTTACAAACTTGTTGAACTTGCATGGGCTTGTGAGTTTTCTTCTTCAATTTTCTTTGGGTTTTCAAGGTAAAGGAAGTTATAACTTTACCACAAAAAAGGTCGCACAAATGGTTTTGAAAGACCTAGTGTATGTAAGAAGTTTAATCACAATAGTGGTGAGTTACAAGGTGTCATTGACCCACATCGAATGCATAATAGTAGTGGTGAGTTAAAAGGTGCCATTTACCCATATCAAAAGCCCCAACTTTTGATGGTGAATCTAAATGATCTTTTTCAATCAAGGGATACTAGATAGTGGACCTCTTTTTACGTACATGCACTACAACTGTAAGTGCACTTAAAAGAGGTAGAAATATGGTTGTAGTGGAGTGTGATCCCCTCCAAGTCAATTTCATTGAGCAAATATTGATTGCCATAAAGGAATTGCTTAATGAATTCCAAGAGGTTGGGATGAGCATATTATAATATCCTCAATTTTTTCATGCATTAGGAGAGCCCCAACATCTGATTGGAGACTAGGATGTTTGAGACATTGTGGATCTTGTGGACTATGAGCCTGTGCTAGAGAGACAAAGAAAGAATCAAAAGCAATCCTCCAAGACAAACTCAGCGAAAGCAAGAAGAGGAAAATGATGCAGAGGAGGAGCCTGAGCCAGAACACCCTTCCCTTCATTTTATTGTACTTAGAAAATATTGTACCTAGGAATATGGTTTGTAGAAAATGAGCTTGAAGACTTTTTTCATAGTCAGCATTTTCATATTCCATGTAAATCTCTTCATTTTTGTGTTCCATCTTCTAGATAGTTGGATGTATACTATAGGCCATGTGGTTCTTAAATCCATTTATTTCATCTTTTTTGTTACAAGCTTGACTATTCATAGTAAGTGAATGTTTTTGCAATGTGTGAAACTTATTCATCTTGAATTTTTGCTTGCTATGGCTGAGACATTAAGATCAATGGTTCTAAGAAGATTACATGATTTAAAGTTGTGTACATATTTCACTATGTACATATTAATACCATAATTGGTTTCTTATGTACTTAAAAAGTTATTGTCTTTAGGTTTATCTATAGTGTTACATGTACTATTAAATTTATCTATTTTCTTTATTTTATTTATATAGAAATTTGGGAAATTTTTTATATTTCCAAAAAGTTCTGTTAAATAAATATATAGAGAGCTAATTAAAATTCAATGTGTATATGTTTCAAAAGCTAGTCACTTCTCAAAAACTTAAGCAAACATGGATGGCCTTTTGTAAATGAGCACTCATGACTCATGCACATTTTTAATGACTCACTCTTGTTCAAGGTGTGGAGGATAAGGTATGAAGATGAGAGAAAAGTAGTCAAAAAGTGAGAGAATGATGGGTTGAATATGGCACACACCTTGAGAATAAAACTATCAAAGCTTGTGTTTATGAAAGGGTCACTCAATATTGAGTGGAATGGGGGGGGGGGAGAGAGAGAGAGAGAGAGAGAGAGAGAGAGGTGGGGTGGGGTGGGTATAAATCTATACATCAATGGATGGTATGATGCCCAATTCTGGATTGTGATCAATGTATTTTTATTATACTTGGTCGAGTTTGAAGAATGGACAAGTTGACTTTCTTTTGTAGGCACACAATATTATTGGGTCTTTTCTAGTCCTCTAGGTGAGTTGATAAGCTATCTAGCTCATCGATCTATAGATAGATAGATAGATACATGGACACACGCGCGCGTGGACACACACACACACACATTTTTGGGTGAAACCACTGACTCAATTAATTAATGGAATTTACAAATCCTTCCACCAAGTGTGGTAGCTAGAAGTAGTGGGAAAACACTTCTAAAAGATGCAAGGAAATGCCACCTATGTGCTAAGCATCATATACGAACATTTGCAAAGAATGCTTGAAGGATGCATAAGTAGCTAAAGGAGCATGAGACGATGGTTTCTATCATGCTAGATGGTCGAGTATGGCCTAAATCTAAACCACAAAAACAATGAGCTATAGTCAACAAGGGATGCATGATATCGCCTATTAAATATCCAGAACTACTTGGAGAAGGCATGTGAAAGGAAGTGAATCTAAAGGCTAGCCAATAAGGCCCCAAGGGAGATCCTTGGTGGAAGGAGAAGTCCATAAGAGATGTAGAATTATCTCTATGGGACAAGAGCAATGCATAGGGCTAGTGTGGTCCCCTTTGGCAAAACGGCGAGTAGACACTATCACATGAAAAGCTTCTGCTTTAGACTTGCTTTAGAGGAAGCCCATTCTTCCATATGATATACAAACATCTTTTCCAACATTTGAGAGGTTTATTCATTCGCCAAAGCTTGTTGGCATGATTCTATATCCATGGCGCGGGGATCAAAAGCCCATAAGCTCATGCAATAGTTAGTTTCATCATCAAAACATTATTTTGACAACCAATCTCCACACACGCATACACACACACACATGCACGCACACGTGTGCACACACACACACACACACACACACACATATATATATATAGAGAGAGAGAGAGAGAAAGAGAGAGAGAGAGAGAGAGAGAGAGAGCATGAATCAAACAAACTCATATGAATAAGTATACTAGAGCTATTTTGGGATGTACTATGGAGATTACTATCCTACCACAAGTGTTGCAAACATCACATGTGTGTGTGTGGAGGGAGGGGGAGCCTAGACATGGTGGGGGGAGGAGAGTGTAAAGTATGAGCAATATGCTCATTTTAACTTCAAGAGTAGCACATTAGGGGCTAATTGTATTAACTATAACTAACCTTTGGCAAAATTTTGGTAGCATGTATGGCATGCAAAATGGGGAGAAGAGGTGCTTTAACCACCACATTTCTCCAACAAGACTACCAGTTTGAGCATCCTTAGGAGAGGTCTCCTTTTCTCTTGGGGGGTTTATTTTGTCAAACAAAATGAATGTGCATTCAATAGGCCACAAAATGCAAGACCTCTAGCATGAAGTAGACTGTCCAAAAGGTTGGTGGAGGTCCGAGGAATTTTCAAAGATGTGGAGAATATAGGGATTAGGGGGAAGCTAGAGAGAGAGAGAGAGAGAGAGAGAGAGAGAGAGAGAGAGAGTCTAAATACTTGGTAGTGAAAATAGAAAGTTGAGCATCAACTAATAGATACAATTCCCTTTGAGGAGAAAATCATCACTAAACCCTTCCCCTTGTGGGACAAGCCGAAAATTGTATTTAGCTCTCGTGTCTCATTAAGTCCTATGAATCTAAAGATTGTCAAAAGAACGGATTCTTTAATAGAGACTCATGGATTTTGTTCACATCCAATTTGAAAAATATGTAATTATTCGAACACCTCTAACAAACATATATATTGCTATATTGAGGCCTTCCTTCGATGACACTAGATAGTAGAAGCTTATTGAAAGGGTCACTCTATAGTGTAGATAGATAGATAGATAGAGAGAGAGAGAGAGAGAGAGAGAGAGAGAACACCAAAATGTTTATCTTTGTCCCAAATTACCGTAGTTTCTCGTAGCCCAAGAGAACGTTCTCACTCAACGCTACGTGAGTGGGAATGCTACGTTCTGAGCGAAAGTTGGCAGTGTGCGAGGAACATATCAAATCTATGTTTTGAGCAGAAGTTGGTAGTGTGCGGCACTTCGCCAAGCCTCTGCAGCACCTGGTCATCCAATTGAATGTGATGCCTCTAACGAATGTGACAAAAAGCAAGCATACCAGTCAGGCCCACATTGCCCGGCTGGAGACTGGTTTTTCTCGTCTCTAGAGCGGGGCATTGCAATGCCCAGTTTGGGCATCTCAAAATATATGGGAACTGAGCAAGTGTTAGCAAATTATGGCATTCCTGCTGTTGTAGCATTGCACTGGAACGCTCTTTAAGAGCGCATTCCCGCGACACACCATGCCAGACATTAGGAAAAAAGGGAGCTCATTTTGGGGCCTTTTACGGTTTGGAAAAATAACCTCTCAACCAATCAATAGAAGGCCAACGTAACGTTGAAAATTCACGAAAATAAGAGAAAATAGAAAAAAGAAACAATACTTTATGTAAGTACAAGCGTGCTACATTAATGAGGAGATTGGTTTTTTATTCGTAGAAGATCTTTGGACAAGAAGATAGAATCTAAACTGACATTTTATCTTACAAGATCCTTCCCGCTTCCACCTTCCTTTGAATTTTCAAATATTGTGCCGCCTTTCGTGCGAAAGGTCTACCATTCTACACCATTGCCTCATTGTGCAACTGCCTTCCTTTTCCAAAACTGCTCCCTTGATCCTGTTTGGCGTAGAGTAAGATGTTTCTCGTCAACTGTCTGTTTGCCCACTTTCTCTTTCTTGAAACTTCAAATTGTTATCTTAGTTACATTACTTTGCTATTCTTACAGATTCAGAAAATCTCCATGGTGAACCAAAACCACAGCCGTTCTTGTGCAAGACGCTCTGTGGATGATAATGCTACGAAGGCAGAATTATACCAAACATCCTTACCCCGTCGACCTGCTTCTTCTATTTCGTCGGTAGAGAATTCAAGTACAGTCAAAACAGAAGGAACTTGGGAAAGGTTTAGTGTTTCGAAAGGAGCATGGGTGCTCATGCAACCTAGCAAAAGAAAAAGACCCCAGACAAAAAACATTTTCTTGGCATCGTGGAAGGGAAGAGTACGAGATTTTAAAATCACCAAAGGGAAGATATCCGTGAAAGAAGTTTTGATTCAGCACGTGTACATGCATAAAGAACTTGTCTTGCGAGACTATCCAAAAAATCTTCCGCAACACAGGCCTAATTGTATATTTTTCTATTGTGGTTTTTTCCTTCATGAGGTGTATGGATTTTTAAGATGAAGCTTTCTCTCTTAACTTATTGACATTCTTGTGTTGTTTTATTTCAGATTTATATCCTTCATCGTATGAGACATGGCAAAACATCGATTGTATTCTGGGATTTATAGATGTTCTGCATGGATCGATAGGAGAACAACAATACCAAGGTCGATGTGCAACAGAGCTAGCTCAATCGGGTATATTTTTTACTGATCATTTTTATCAGTTGCTGGACAAAGCTAACACACATGGTGTATTAATAAAACAAGACCTTCCGGCGTGGAATTCGGTGGATTGGCCTCACCCACATTCTAGTGTTACAGAGGCATATAGGGCGAAGCTTTTTACAGAAGTACAGAAAGCTCTGAGGCCCAATATTGCCACTAGGATAGTAAAAATTTCTTTGTGCATGCCTCTCACAGTTTTTGTAGACTTGTTTAATACCTTTCCAGTAAAGGTTTCAAAAACAATGCTCACAGTTAAAGCAACAAATTCGGCATGCATGCCACAATTTTTGGATAAAGGTTGGGATAAGAAGACATGTAGTTCAGTGTTTTGTGAGGTGGTCCAACCTTCTATGCAACTGAAGTACATGGTTGCATCACAAAATTTTATTTTCTCTTTTTATTACAAGCGCAGTCGAATGCTAGGTTCAAAGCTTGTCCCAATGGACCAAGATGAAGAGTCGTTTGGTGCACAAAATAAACTTATTGATATTGATGTTCTTGAGAATGGTGATGTGGTAGCCAGTATCTCGTTAAGAGAATGTTACTCCCTAGCTCAATTACGCAGTGACATTCTGTTTGAGACTGAAGGTTCTATCTCAAACGACTTTTTATTTATCTACAAGAACAGAAAGGTACACCATCTGATTTATCCTAGTCTCTATAAGCATTGCTATTAGTTTAATTTACCACTCTAATTCATATTGCTTTTTTGCAGTTACTCAGAAGAAGAGAGAGCTCAGTTAAATGCAAAGACATAGAAAATTTTAAAATTGAGATCACACATACTCCATAAAGAAAGGTTTTGTATTCAATCAAGTAAGATTTTGTACAGAATTGTTTAGCTGAATCTGTAGAACATATTTCTAACATCCATTTTCTATTTATGTACAGTTTCATCCAGAGGCTGCTCTACATTTTCTGGAGGATCTTCTCTCTGCTGCTCCATCCTGTCTCCTCCACTGCCCCAGAAGCCTCTCTTTGCTGCTTCTCCACCTTCTCCTCAACATCAACAGCAGGTCTTTGCTCCTGTGTCTGCTCCTCCTCAGCACTCTGTGATTGCTCCTGTGGCATCTGGTCCTCCACATCAGGTGCTTCATATGTGGGATCAAGGTGTATGACACCTTCTTGTACTTTAGAGCTTTCACCCAGCTCCACAGTAGCTGCTACAATAGGTTTGGGGGAGGCATAGCTCAAAAACCTCAAAATTGTATGAGCTCTAAAATTATGTACATAGTGACAAAATATGAAGAGGGGAGAGGAGAAGAGTGGAGATGAGGAGAGAGGGCACAGCTAGAGAGCACACCACAAATGACTAACTGTACACTAGAATTAGTTGAAAAAATAGAATATATACAAACCCTTTTAGGGTTAGGGTTAGGGGAGCTAACCCTTTCCTTTATAGCACTCTATAAGGTTAGTGCTATGCACATATGATCACGTGATGGTGCTATGCACACATGACCACATGATGTTGAGCATGAACTCTCAACACCTTCCCTCAAGATCAACATCATGAAGTAGGCCTTCCCTCAAGATGATGATTCTGGGGAATCGAAGAAGGACTGAGCATTACATTCCATCACACCCCTTTAATGGGAATGTCCTTCCTCTGCATCAAACCAAGAGCTAGTCGGTGTTTCTCGAATAGCTCTTTACCGAGTGGTTTGGTAAAGATGTCTGCAACATTTTCTTTGCTATCACAATGCTGCAGTGTGATGTCACCAAGTAACACTCTTTCTCTGATGAAGTGCTCTCTGACATCAATGTGCTTTGTCCTGGAGTGATATACTGGATTTTTGGCCAATGCTTGAGCCGATTGATTATCACAGTATATTGTTGTTGGCTTTGACTCATCAAAGTAATCTGTTTCTGACAATAGTCTTCTGAGCCATATAGCCTCACATGCACCTGTAGTGAGTGCTCTATATTCTGCTTCAGTCGAAGACAAAGAAACAGTTGGCTGTTTGTTGGACAACCATGATATAGCACCTTGACCAAGGAAAAATGCATATCCCTGTGTCGATCTCCTGGTCTCATGATCTCCAGCATAGTCACTGTCACAGTATCCATGCAACCGTGGATGACTTCCTCTGTATTCTATCCCAAACTGTCTTGTACCTCTGATGTATCTCAAGACTCTTTTGGCTGCATTCCAGTGAGACTGTTTTGGATTTGCCATAAACTGTGCTAGTGAGCTTACTGCATAACAAATATCTGGCCGTGTGATTGTCAGATATATAAGAGATCCAATGAGTTGCCTGTAGTATCTGTCATTGACTGTAGGCTTTTCTGAATCTTTAGTAAGTTTCAAACTCTGTTCCATGGGAGTGGCTGCAATCTTGCAATCTGCCATATGAAACTTCTTCAGGAGACTGTCAACATACTTGAGCTGACTCATGAATGTGCTATCTGAATCTCTCCAGAACTCAATTCCAAGACAATAGTGCATAAGTCCAAGATCTTTCATGTCGAATTCTGCAGATAAGTCTTGTTTTAGTTGTCTGATGAAGCGATCCTTGCTTCCTGTCACAATCAGATCATCTACGTACAAAAGTGCAATAGTAATATCTTCCCCTTGAACTTTGTAGTAGAGAGTATGATCTGCATTGGACTTCATGTATCCCAGATCAGCAAAATACTTGTCAATCCTGCTGTACCAACTTCTGGGTGCTTGCTTTAAGCCATAGAGACTTTTCTTTAGATGGCAAACCTTGTTCTCTGTTCCTGGTTCAACATAACCGGCTGGTAGTTGCATGTAGACTTCCTCGTCTAGATAACCATTGAGAAATGCATTCTTGACATCGAGCTGATACACATTCCATTTACTGAGTGTCGCTAGTGATATCAAGAACCGTATGGAATCCATCTTTGCTACTGGAGCATAAGTCTCATCATAATCTTGGCCATATTGTTGTGCAAATCCTTTTGCAACTAATCTGGCTTTGTATCTCTGAATACTGCCATCTGGATTGTACTTCACTTTGTATACCCATTTGTTGGCTATGGCCTTCTTTCCTGGTGGAAGGTCGCATAATACCCAAGTGTTATTTTTATACAAAGCATCCATTTCTTCATTCATTGCAGTTTGCCATTCTGGCTTATCTACTGCGTCTTCGAAGTACACTGGCTCTTCTGTAGCCATGATGGTAGTCATAAGAGCATAGTTGGTGGTTTCCACCTGAATTGCTTTGCCTTTCTGAGCATATGTCAATCTGGCTGGTGGTCTGCTTTCCCTAGTAGACCGTCTGAGCTGCTGTGACGCTGATTGGGGTGTTGCTGGCAATTATTGCTCTTCTTCATCAACCTGTTCTGAAGATGACTGTGAAGTCGATGCTTCTATCTCCTGTGTAGGTGAGGTTTTCCATTCTGATTCCTCATCGAAGATTACATCTCTGGAGATGATGACTTTGCGGTTGATGGGATCATACAATTTGTATGCTTTACTCTCGTCACTGTAGCCAACCATGATGCATTTGCGTGACTTCGCATCCAATTTCCTGCGATGATCATCATGTATGTGGGCATATGCTATGCAACCAAATATGCGGAGATGCCCAATGCGTGGCTTGTGTCCAGTGAATGCTTCATAAGGAGTCATACCTTGTATCGGTTCAGTAGGAAGCCGATTAAGCAAGTAGTTAGCTGTAGCTATTGCTTCTGCCCAATACTGATTCGGAAGATGCTTTTCACTAAGCATTGCTCTAGCACTGTCTGCTAAAGTCCCATTCTTCCTTTCAGCTATTGCATTTTGCTGAGGAGTATCTGCACATGTGAATTGTCTTCGAATGCCGTGAGTTTTGCAAAAGTTCATGAAGGCTGAAGACATGTATTCACCTCCTCTGTCTGATCTCATGACCTTGATCTTTCTGCCTGTTTGGTTTTCTACCATGGCTTTGAATTCTTGAAATCTGGCAAATACTTCAGATTTCTCTTTCAGAAAGTAGACCCAACAATATCTGCTGTAGTCGTCGATGAAGGTCAAGTAATAAAGTGAACCATTGATGCTGCGGGTCTGGGCATAACCCCATACATCTGTATGAAGTAAATCAAGAATACCTCGTGCACGAGAGGTACTTCTGACAAAGTTGGTTCGCTTTTGTTTGCCGAAGCAGCATGCTTCACAAACCTTTCCAAGAAACTGTAGCTTCGGAATCCCAATTGCCATATTTTGATTCCTTAGATCTAACAAGTACTTGAAGTTGACATGACCATATCTCTTGTGCCATTTTGCAGATAGTGGCATCTGTTGCATTTGAGCTGACATGGCATGTTGATCTGGTACTGTAGCTAGCATCCTGTATAAGCGTCCTTCCTTGACACCTTTTGCTACTAGCTGACCTCTTTTGGATTTGTCTCTGATAGTGCATTCATCACCGTCGAAGATAACTTTGTAGTTGTGTTCCGTCATTTGACCTACTGACAAAAGGTTCTTGCTGAGCTTCGGAACATAGAGCACATCTTTGACTAATCCTTTTGTACCAGTGAAATTGTTCATAGGGATAACACCTGTCCCTTGAACCGGATTCGGTGTATTGTCTGCTGTATAGATGACATTCTTTTGACCTTCTAATGGCTTCATTTCTGTGAACCATTCCTGATGATTTGTCATATGAGATGATGCACCGCTGTCGATGTACCAAGGATCCTGTTCCACTTGGTCGACTTGATAGCTGAAATCCTCTTTGGGATTGAAATCAGTGTCTTGGTGCATTGTATCAGTCTGATGCAATTCCTCACTTGCAAGAAACATATTGCCATGTTCATTTGCAAAATGACTGTGACTAGAATGTCCACCACGATGATTTCCTCTTCCTCGGGAATTCCCTCGATTACTGCTGGATTGACCGCCTTGGTCATACTGCTTCTTGCGGCAATCTCTTTCATAGTGTCCAAACTTGTGACAATAGTTGCATTGAATGTTTGACACATTGGTGGATGCATTCCCTCGTCCTTGGAATCTTCCTCTGTTGGAATGATTTCCTCTTTGCTGATTTTGATGTTGCTGAGGATGCTGCTGATGCTGATTCTGACTTTGATTTTGACCACTTTTCTGATATGATCTACCTCTGTTTCTGCCTTTGCCTCTGCTTCTGTCTGAAGCTGTGAATGCCTGATCATTAGAATGACCTTTACGTGCTTGAATGGCCTGAGTCCTGAGTTCTTCACCAAGTAGAACTGACTGAAGTTCTTCCAGTGTTGGAATTTGCCGTTGGATGGCAATACTCTGGACCAGATTCTCATATCCTTCTCCTAGTCCATTCAGGATTACTTGAACCATTTCTGCGGGATTCATAGTCTCTCCTACTGCTGCAAGTTGATTGTTGTAGTCTTTGATGCGGAGTACATAAGCATGACCGGTTTCACTGCTGTTGCGGAAACTCTGGTTGATCTGGTTTCTCAAGGTGAGAATCCTGGATGTGTTCTTGGACTCGTAGAGAGCTGCGAACATATCCCATGCTTCTTTTGATGTCTTGACTGTGTTGAGCTGTGCTAGCATGACATCTTGCACATTCTGCTTGATCAGGTGATAGGCATACTTGTCTTTCTTATCCCATTCTGCTTGAGCTCGGGCAATGGCAGGATCTGCTACTGGTGCGGAAACTGTTTGTGTAGATGTAGATCCCGATGTAGATCCCGTTGCTGGTGCTGTGACAACAGATGGAGTAGAGCTACTGGTGGCTGGATCTGCCAATGGTCTAGGTATGGATCCATCGACATACTCCCATTTGTCCTGAAGCACAAGAATGGTCTCCATTCGGTATTTCCATGTACCGTAATTGGAGTTGTCTAACTTAGCAGATGCCTCCAAATTGAGGTTGCTAGTCGACATGGTGCAAACAATGTACTCAAAAAATGTCCTGGAAAAACTCTGTATGAATCAACTGCAAATACACTGAAGATGCCAAGTGAAATCTCTGTACCGTCGGTGAAGATAGAACTGCAGTAAATAAGATCTGACCTGTGTTACAAGGCTTGTGGCAATGATGCCGGGAATAGCCAAGAGGCTTTACAAGGCTGAAAAAATGATGTGCACTATGCCGTGAGATAGCCAAATAGGCTTTACAATGGTGGCATGTGTGTGTGAAATCAAGTGCTATCTGCCCACTGAATCAATCTGCAATGCCTCTGAACTCTGAAGTTTGCTCATTGAACTGATGAACGTATGGTTTCAGGTAATGCAATGATGTGAAATCGGATGTGAGCGTATGGACTGACTCCGAGTAGGTACTAGTCGGGAATTTCGGGCATGGCTTAGATTGGCAACTTGGGGAATTCAAAGCGTCCCCTCTATGGCGATCTAGTCTACTCTGATCTAGATCTAAACCAACCGTCGATCGATGAAAGAGCAGCAAATAATTCCTTTTCCTTTGTTCTTTTTAAGTGCTGGGTCAGATGCGTCGATGTAGAGGCAAATGTGCGTGAAGGAAGTGGTTTTGTCGGCGAGGCTCAAATGTGAGTGTAACTTGCGCCGAAATGTGCGCGTGATGTAACGAGCGCGTAGAGCACAAAAAATCGAGCGACTTTCCTTTTTGGAGCACCCTCAAATTCTTCCTGGATCAAGAGATATGACTTGATCTAGGTGGAGGGGCAAAAGGAGTGCAAATGGTGCTCAATGATGATGTGTCACTGTGAGTCACATGCAGTGATGATGTGGCACTGTGCTTAGCAAGAGGTGTGCCAGTGAAGCTCTGTGCTGAGGTGGCAGTGCTGAGGTGTCACTGATGACGTGGCACTGATGACGTGGCAAATGACGTGGCACAGATGACGTGGCAGGTGATGTGGCACAGATGACGTGGCAGGTGACGTGGCTGATGACGTGTCACTGATGATGTGGCCAGATGACGTGGCTGATGACGTGTCACTGATGACGTGGCCAGATGATGTGGCTGATGACGTGTCACTGATGACGTGGCAGATAAGGTCTGCCACGTGTCACAATGTAAATCAAGCTCTCTGACCTATGATCAATCTAACTGGGATTAACTTACCCTGACCCAGGTTGGAGCTTATCTGCCACGTGTCAGATGGATGTGGTTGCCACGTGGAGGATAAGAGCTTGGGAACATGCCACGTGTCGAGTGGCTATCTGCCACGTGTCGCTTGGAAGGAGCTCACGGAATCTGCTGAGATGCCGACAGAATCTTGAAGATTCCGTCGTCGGTTTCGTTGGAGAGCGGCCGTTGATCGCCTTTGTTGTAGGAGCCGTCGGTTGCGTGCGCCTTGCGTTACAGGCTTTTAGAAGCCGGTTTTGGAGCTGAGGGCTCGTTGTAGAGGTCAGAGAAGCTTGAGCTGCCAGGGAGCTGCCAGGGGCGTCCGTCATAGAGGAGCCGGACGTGCGGGCTGATGGAGCTTGGCGACGGCGATGAGAGCTCTGGTGGCTTGGCGATGGCGCTTGCGAAGGAGCCTTCGCTGCTTGAAGCCTCAGGTCGTTGGAGGCTCACAAGATGCAGTCGTTGTATTGGGAGGCTTAGAGCCTTAGAGCTGTCGAGTCGAAGCTTTGGCTAAGCGAGTCATGGGCTATGCTTGACACAAAGCTTGGCTATGGCGGAATGGAGCGGCTGTTCTTGTAAGCTTGTTAGCATTTGGAGGTACTGGAGCGGCCGTTGATGGTGGCAGAAGGCCTTGGCGTTGTCTTTGCTTTAGGCTTGGAGATGGCGTAGGGCGCTCACTGTTTGCTTTAAATGGTCGGCTGGTTGCCCGTGTGCTCTTGCAAAGAGCTTGAAGGAGGCAGAGCTAAGGAGCCAGTCGTTGAAGGAGCTGGCTATACACCGAAAACTAAGAGCTGCTGTAGGTCGATGGTGGCGATGAAGGAGGCTGGCTGTAGTGGAGCTTGATGCCGATTGTCGGAGATGCAGCTAAAGCCAATCGTCCATAGAATAGGACGTATATGGGCTCATAGAGACTACTCTAGCCCATTTAGCAGGAGGCCGCTGTTGTGCATTGGGAAGCCCTGGGCTAGTTCAAGTTCTCTTGTAGAGACCGATATGTCTCTCTCAATTTTTCGGTATCTCTCTCTCATAAGAATCGCTCAAAGAACAACTCTAAACAAATGGAATGTCACAAGGAATCCCTCTCTCACACAATCAAATGGACGGAAATTCCTCTGTGGACGAAATTTTCTCTCTATTTCTCTTAAGAAGAAGAATCAAATCTCTCACAAACTCTTGAAGGAGATGAACGGAAATTTCTCACCAAATGGACGGAATTTTCTCTCAACGGAAGTGAAGGGAAGGATCTCACAATCACTCAAGAGAACTCTCAATCTCACAATCTCTCTCACACTCTCAAGAAACTCAATGTCTCAACGGAAGACAAGGGAGCTCTGATACCATGACAAAATATGAAGAGGGGAGAGGAGAAGAGTGGAGATGAGGAGAGAGGGCACAGCTAGAGAGCACACCACAAATGACTAATTGTACACTAGAATTAGTTGAAAAAATAGAATATATACAAACCCTTTTAGGGTTAGGGTTAGGGGAGCTAACCCTTTCCTTTATAGCACTCTATAAGGTTAGTGCTATGCACATATGATCACGTGATGGTGCTATGCACACATGATCACATGATGTTGAGCATGAACTCTCAACACATAGTTGGGGCTGAAGCTATCCTCTTTCATCTGCAATGGCAGAGGATAATTTAGAACACTTTGTATCATTATGAATTATATTCAAGCTAAATGAAAAGTATTTTTCCTTACCAGATCTGGCTGTTCCTTTTCAAAGTAGCTTGAAAGTATATATTTTGCATTGATCAGCACCCTCCATCCACAACTACTTGAATCATTTTGTTGTGGTGTCTGTACAGTTAGAAAAAAATGTTAGAAACAGTGAGCATCAGCACAAAACAAAATTATTCAATAAGTTCAAAGACATAGCATTTAATAGACTTTTTACCTCTAGACTTAATGGCTCTATTGAATCCAACAGAGAGACATTTGGAGGACAATGATCCAATGCATCTAATAGCCTTCTAATACAACTGCAATATGTATAATTTAGTTAGTATGGTATCAAAATAATGAAGTTTTGAGTTCAGAAAGCACACACAGTACTTACAATTTCAGCTCTCTGTGTGTGTTTTTTAGAGAGTTGAATAGAAAGCACTGCTTTTGCTGGATGTCAATAGACACAAAACTCCAGTGGTCACTGCATAAGGAAAAAAGCATAAGCAAATGAAAGGCTACAAGAGTTCCCAATATTAAAGAAGAATCTTAAAAGAAGTAGTCACCCACATACCTGCTATGATATGGAAGTAGCAAAATGTCAATTACTTCAAAATTGCAGTGTTTGAACCAGCTGGAAATACTCATGGGAGTCTCTTTTGCATCTCTTAATCTAGAAGAAATGGCTGGATCAACAATATGGACTGTATGTTGTACAGAGGGATGAAGCCAGCTTCTCATCATGCTGCATAGGATCAGAACATAATTAGGGTAGGTTATAAAAGAGTTACAAGGAGGATTGATTTGCAAAAAATGTAAAATTTAAAGACACTTACTAGAGCATTGCAAGAATGATAGTATCTGAGCAATACTCATTCTTGTTAGCCAATGCTGCTAAGCATTGTTTTGTCAAATCAAAATCATTGACTGAAACTTCATCCTCAATATGTACAACTACATCAGGGCCCAGCTCCTTCAACCTTCTATGTATGTGTAGCTCCTTCTTTCCAGTTTCCACATCTATCACAGATTTTGTTTCTTTTACTTGCTGCTTCAGTGAGTCCTCATAAGCAGCCTTCCCTCTGGTGTTCTTTGAGTGTGTTACCTCAACAACCTTTACCTCATCAACCTTGACCTTCCTTGTAGGTGGAATTAGCAATATATCTCTCATTTTGATGTCCTGCCATTCCACAGGATGAACCAGCTTGTCATATCTCCATCTCACTCTGGACAAAGTGTTGAAATCTTTGGCCATCAAAGTCACCCTGTGAGCATGGGCTGCTACAAGCATTGCATCCTCAAAATATTTCTCCAGGTAATCCTCTGCCATTTCCTGCAAGGAAAGAGTGGCAGTTCTATTCCACCTGAACCCAAGGTTCCAACTGTCACAAATTTCTCTCACCAGTCTTTGAAAGGGTGCTTTGGGTATTGCAAAACCTATGGCTTTCTGTTGCCTCCTTATTTCCCTAAGCACACCTGCACCCTTATTCAATCTTTTGGCCTTTTGCTTGAGCAAGCTCATTGGCTTACCCTTCCTGCCATGTGAAGCTCTTCCCTTTGGAGGAACACTAAACTTCTTGGAACCTGTCCCAGCTGCTGTTGCTGCAAGACCTGGTCCTTTGCCAACTTGCCTTGCAGTTGATTTGGTTCTTGCCATCACTCTGAAAAACTGCATACAAAGGATTGGAAAGATATCAAAGACATGAAGAACATGTTCTAACAAAGAAAAGGCAATCACAGGGGTGGTAGAAGCCAAATAGAGAAATTTGCAATAAAATGCGATATGAGCAGTTTGGAATTTCAAACAGGTCCACATCGCATTTTGCTGCAAATTTTTTAAATGAAATGCTGGTGCACTCCTACAGTGATTTCTATGTTTCTCCAACCAAATATAGTATGAATGGAGGTCATGCAAGAAGATCACATGCAAATATCACACTTGAAGATCTGCATTCCTTCAGTGATTTCTCTGTCTTGGTTTGAGCCTATGCATTTCCATACAGGATGTAATTTTTCTATTTTAGGCAAGAAGATTGCAGAGACTAAGGGGAGTCACAAAACCAGACATGTTCTCATTAAGAAAAGGCAATCACAGAGCTGGAAGAAGCCAAATAGACAAATTTGCAATAAAATGCGATATGAGCAGTTTGGAATTTCAAACAGGTCCACGTCGCATTTTGCTGCAAATTTCTGAAATGACATGCTGGTGAACTTCTACAGTGATTTCTTTGTCTCTCCAGCCAAATACAGTATGAATGGAGTTTATGCAAGAAGACTACAGCTATGGAAGTCAAAAAACCAGAACATGTTCTCACAAAGAGAAGGCAATCACAGAGGTGGAAGAAGCCAAATAGAGAAATTTGCAATAAAATGCGATATGAGCAGTTTGGAATTTCAAACAGGTCCACATCGCATTTTGCTGCAAATTTTCTAAATGACATGCTGGTGCACTCCTACAGTGGTTTCTATGTTTCTCCAACCAAATACAGTATGAATGGAGGTTATTCAAGAAGATCACATGGAAATATCACACTTGAAGATCTGCTTTCCTACAGTGATTTCTTTGTCTTGGTTTGAGTCTATGCATTTCCATACAGTATGTATTTTTTCTATTTTAGGCAAAAAGATTGCAGAGACTAAGGGGAGAACCCATTGTTCCTGACCTGGAGTCTATCTGTGGATGTGCTGTGCTGCTGAGGAGTAATCTGTGCTGAGGATGATTCTGTGCTGCTGGACAAGATGCTGATGCTGCAGAGTATGGAGGTAGGGAGGTAAGAGAGCAGAGACTGGAGGGCAAGAGTTCTAAAACAGGATACCACAAAGAAGTGCAAAATGAATTAAAGAATCACTAAATCCCACACGTGTGGAATCTAGTCGTTTTTTCACACGTGTGGATGGGACCCAGATCTCTTGGAGTTTGAAATCTGGCACGTGTGAAAGTACACTTTATTCCTTGGAACTTGTGCCATTCATTATTTCATCATGAATACCACAACCACTTTTCCCTCCCCTGGATTCCAATCTCTCATCCCTGCCACGACTCTCTCCTGATCCTTTCTCTCTGATTCTTTCCTACCCAGCACACTCCATCCAGACTGCAGCCATCCTGAAGACAGTACTGCCAGATCTCCAGGTTACCTAGAGTGCAAGGTTCAAGCTAGAGAAAGAGCAGGAGATTTACCAGTGCAACTCAATCAGCATGGAAAAGGAAAAAAAAGGTCAGAGTTCTAGTTTGGTTTCAATGTTTTTCAACATTTATTTCTTCCATCCATTGGATTTTTTATGTCCCAATGTCTTCACTCAGCTCCATCCTTCTTCCACAATGTGGTAAATCACCCAGAAATTAGATTGTAGGTTGATATGAACAGAAAGAAGAAATTTGCAACAAAATGCGAGGAGAGTGGTTTGGAATTCTCTAAACAGCCCATATCGCATTTTGCTGCAAATTCCTGTTGTGGACTCCTTGCTCATGAAAATTTTCATTCAATCCATTTTTTCTCTTGCATATGAGAGCATAGTGTCCAGGAATCACTGAAATGAAGCAAGTGCTTGATTTGACATGCACATGAACAGAACTTGAGAATTTGCAACAAAATGCGAGGAGAGTGGTTTATAGTTCTCTAAACAGCCCATATCGCATTTTGCTGCAAATTCCTGTTGTTGACACATTCCTCATGAATAGTATCACTCATTCCATTATTTCTCTTGCATATGAGATCATAGTGTCCAGGAATCACTGAGATGAACCAAGTTCTTGATTTGACATGCACATGACCAGAATTTGAGAATTTGCAACAAAATGCGAGGAGAGTGGTTTACAATTCTCTAAACAGCCCATATCGCATTTTGCTGCAAATTCCTGTGTATTATTTGTTTCTCACTTCTACCTCATTAATTTGCTACCTTTAGCCCTGTGGAGATCTTCCTTGATGATGAGAAATGTTTTTGTTTTGGAACAGCTGGCTCCCAGGCCCCACCTTTCAAGAGGAAGCTAGACTTTTCTGCTGCTATAATAAAACCTCAGCAATCACCAGGTGAGTGATGAGATGTCATGAAGGAATTATCTGGTGATATACAATGCATTCACTGATTGCATATGTCAGCATATAGAATTCATAGTATATAAGTTTTTGAACAGGCAAAAAGAAGAGGCTGGAGCAGAGTGCTGATTCTTCCATCAAAAAACAAATGGAACCAGAAGAGGACAGTTCTCCAGATTTGCTCCTGTTTGAGTTTCTTCACAAATGCAAGGCTCAGAGTAACTTCCATTTATACCACAGTATATTCAACATGGAGTTCTCAATGAGCTCTGTACTGGAGCAACACAAAGATTTTCTTTCAGACTATTGGGATGCCTTCAAAGAACTGACAGAGGCAGGAAGAATTGTGGGAGGTGAAAAGGTTTTTGTGCACATTAATCATATTGTCTCCAATGACAGGCTGAGGTACCATGTGAGCAGAAGATTTGACAGCCTGCCTGATCACTATAAATTCAACTGTACTTTGCACACCAGAAAGTACAGAGTGCTGGAGGAGAGCATGGCATTTCTCATGTACATTGTCTTCAGTCAGGAGTCCTTGGATGAACAAGGGCAGGAAACAGAAGAAGAAGACACATCTGAAGCTTCTGAAAAGGAGGATGTTTCTTTGGGCTCTGAAATGGCAGAGCAAGAAGAAGATATCAACCTTCAGGATGAGGGGCTGCAAGTGGCTGCTCTTGACCTTGTTCAACTGAGGAATAAAACTCTGAGGGGAGCAGAGCCAGTTGAAGATTTTGATGTTCAGAGCAGCAACTATGCAGTGCCCATGCTTCCAGGTGTGTTGATTGGTGGAAAGGATTATGTTTTCCTCCATGATATAGAGTGTATGTTTGATTTGAGGGAGGACTATGCCATTTCCCTTATTGCCCAGGCTTCAAGGCTTGACAAGGAGGTTGGCATAGAGGATGACCAATCACTTCTGGCTTTGGAAACAATGTTTGATCCTGTAGAGGCCCTTTCATTTTGTTTCAAAGAGGCTGAAAAGTTCCAAGAGCCAGATGAAGCTGCCTTCCAGCTCACACAGGAAGCTATGAATCTCTCAGCTCTATACACAGAAAAGACTAGAGAAGAGGCTGTACAAGAAGGGAGAGGGATAAATCTTTGGAAAGATGAACTGCTTGTTGCTGATGAAAATGAGAAGGTACTTCAAATCATATACTTTGACTTCTGCTTAACTTTAGTTTTGTAGGTTGTGTATTGTCTCACTCCAATCCTTTGATATGTTGCAGCTACAAATTGAGGATGACACATTCCTCCAGAGATCAAGTGGAAGCAGGCAGGTTGGGTTTCGCAAAATGTCAGGCCTAGCTCATTATATTCATGATCTAGGCAGTGCCAAGATCTTGATTTACCATAGGCAGTTGAGCAACAATGGAGAAGCCATTGTTTACTTCCTAAAATGTTTGTCCAGGGCTTTAGGTGGACATGCTCTTTCATGGCAAAAGGAAAAGATCATTTTGATAGAGAGGTTGTCTGCCATAGATATATTTGGAGATTATGTGAATAAGCAGGCCTCTAGGGCCGCTTACTTTTTGTCTTACACTTCTTATGCATTAGCATGTGGTGTTAAGGACCCCAAATATCTGGAGGGCTATGGAAAACACCAGCTTGTAAGGTTTCGAGAGCCACCCATGATCGCATCAGGCCACACAGTCCAAGAAGAGGAACAGGTGGAGAGAGCTGAAGAAAAGGATAAAGAGACAGTCGACATCAAGCCAATAAAGAAGAAAAAGACTCCAATCAAGATCAAAAAGAGAGTTCCGATGAACAGGCCCTGGGAGAAATAGGATTTAGTCATCGAATATAGCACAAACATTATATTAAATTTGAACTGATTTGTATAAAGTCTTTGATATCTGGTATGATCTTGTATAAATGATTAATAAGTTGATGATGAAATGATTTGTACATTTACATAGAGTGGTGTCGTTAAATATTAAACTTAACAATATATTGAAATTGTAAACAAATTGTATTAAGTTCAGATCATATGTTTCACATTGAAATTTTTTTCATGCATAACACCAAGAGTCACTTGTTCCACTAAAAAAATTTCTATTGAATGAGTTTGAAAACATGTGGACATAACCCCAATAAGTTACAAATGAGTCCTATTCATGTTTACTTGTCCATTTATGGTTTCTAAATATCTTCGATTCCCTCCACTGTCTATGTCTCTCTGCTGCAATTGAATTGTCTAGAGCTTGTCTTCGTCTTTGCTTTTGGGCTAGAAGAAAAGCAAGCTTGATTTTGGAGCTAGCAACTTTTCTTTTAGCATGCAGCCTTTGTAGTATGCCTCGGTAAAACCATTGGAAGACTTCCTTCAGACTATTCGCCTTCTGACTCCCTCCATAGTGTTGTGTGTGTCTAAAAAATGCATTACGTGCCATGTAGTGAGACTTCTCCATGCCTTGGGTAGACCAAATAGCTGGGCATCCATACTTTTTGACAAAATAGGGAAGGTGGTTGTATATGATATGCTGTAAGACATAAGAATGCATAGTAAGTAATAAAAAAAAGAGGATCACACTTAAGTAAAAAAAAAAGACAGAACCTTACCATGTAGTGAGTTATATTGCAGGCTGTCCACGCGTCTTTCATTGACTTCCCAAAATGTTTAATTGCCTCCTCAAAGTTCTTGTAATCACTCTTTGTCCATGTTACTTTGTCACAGAACATGAAGAGTTGATCAAGAGACCTCCACACCTCTGCCTTCCTATTTCGTGCTTCCCCATCTGCCTCATGATCTTTCACAGCATTATGGACTTGCTTCCACAATCCATAATTAATCTTTGAAACTGCTCTACCTTGCCTTACTTGCTTACTGTGTTTGGGTCGAGACAAGAATCTTCTTGCCTTAACACCACCAATAGAGGGCTTGATTGGTACCTCCTTGCCATTGGTAGACTTTTTAAAATCCTTTGTGATTTGAACATCTCCTCCATGCAGACCTATATCGGATAACACTTTTTCCAATGCTTGAAGAGCATCCTTTCTATTTTTTTCGGGACGGAGTTTCCAAGCAAATCCAATATATAAAAATACCAATTTCTCAATAATTCGACATAGACCATGCAATGTGCAGATGTGAACATTACATAGTGGAATGTCTAGAATGGCCTTGAAGTCAAGGTCAACTTTATCTCTATTAGGTGCTCTCTTCCACCATTTTGAATCCATTACTTGAGCTGATTCTTTGCAGTAAAGACAAGGAGACTTTGAGTTGCCTCCTTTACTAATGTTATACATGCACTTAAGTGTTTTAAGATCCCCGGCCATGTGCCACTCTACTTGAAAATCACCTTTTCCTGCAACATGGAGATTCTCGCCTTGCACTTGTCTTTTGATTATTGTTGGTATTTCCGTGTGATGAAACACCCAATCTAGTGTTTCATGGTCTTGGGTCTTCACCTGCGAGATTATAGAAAACAAAAGTATTACTATATCAGATTTGAAAACAATGACCAAAATCAAGTATAAAACAGCCCATGATCATACCTGGAACGAGCCTAACCACCATATGTGTTTCTCTGACTGCATACTAAAATACTTCGAACTCGCTTCAGTCAATGATGTATCAATCGCTCCATTCATCAATGTAATAGTAACTCTTTCCATTTTCTTTTCCTTTACAACCTCACACTCATCCAGTTTGATAACAAATTTCAAAATGCCTTTGCACTCCTCAAATGTTATTCCATAAAACTCGACCATTCTTTTTTGAAGTTGTTGCAGATCTAAAAATATATTGTTCCAAGGATCATACACAGTGGTTCCTTTAACACCATGAAATATTTCTTCAATATGGATATACTGCCCAATAAATTCATCTATACTTTCATTCAAATGACCTCTTATCCTCCACACGGTTGCTGGATTTGGCAGTAAAACTCGTTTAATCCTTTGATCTTTTAAAGTTGAGGATATCGCATGAAAAATCGAACTATATCCCTTCCTGCTAACTCCACTAACATCAAGAGCCTCTTGGATTATAGTGCCATCAACTTGATTATTGGATACAAAGTCCTCTACAACATTGCGTTTGACTGTTTTGTATTTTTTTTCCTCAATCAAACCTTTTGCTACACCGCAAGAAAGCAATCCTTTCATTTGTTTAACAGGAAGAAGGTTCGGGTCCATATTTTCTTTTGCAGGCTCCAATAATTTCCTGTAATAACAACATTATATGACTATATTATTCAGCACCTCCATTCTTATTTTGCGACAATCAACGAAATAGATATAGTCTGGAAGAGAGCCTTTTTGAGTATACAAAATGATAAATTTCAATCTAACCTTGCTTCCTGAATTCGTCGCTTGCATCCACCAGTCCCAGCCTTCAAATTTGCAATGTTTTTAATCTTTCTACTACGTTGTCTGTCTCCAAGCACGGTTCTCTTCTTTCTTGCTCTTGTCAATTCTTTTTTACTCTTTGAATGCTCCTCGATTTCATTCTGCAACTGCTGCTCCAATTTTGCACAAATGGCTATCTCCTCCATCTTGGCCCCCTTTTCTTGTAGGTACATCATTTTATACGTTTCCGCAAATGCAGATTGCGCTGAAATATAACCAAGAAGTCCATTTTGTCCATCGCCGGCAAACCTCAGTAATGTGGTGGGATTGACAAATGGAGGTGTAGAGTTTTTTACTTGACATTTTGGATATATGCTTCCGTCGCACCATAAGTCAATATGTTGAAGCCCTTCTCTTCTCATATTTTCCCGCTGTTGAGCATTCAGCACCGTATCCTTTCGTCTTTTTTGTGCTGGAGCATATTGTTCTTCCAAGTCGATGTGAAGATGGTGTAATCGCTTCTTCTCAGATAGTGACTCACTAGTATCGGCCATTTTTTGTGCTCCTCAGGTTGCGAAGTTTGTTTTTCAATCTCATAGTCGTTTTGTAACATGAATCGTGGAAGTGTGGCGGTATCCATGTGAATATTTTGAAAACTTGCAATCACTAAGTTCAGTGATGGACTCTTAATGAAAGACCTGCACACGTCGGCCAAAGAGATGCGGAATCTTTGGTAAACAAAAAAAAATCTAAGAGGATATTTAATACAAAATCGTGTTAGTCAGACAAAAGATTATCTTATTCCTTTTTGAATTGACAGTTCTGTAGTCCTTACTGACAAATCTGAGCCACGTTTTCGTATTTTACTATTTTTGAGGTCTTTTACGAGAGAAATAAATCAAAAAATAGTGAATTTCTTACAGGGCCCCAAAATGAGTTCCCTTTTTCCCTAATGGTGATGCCACACCAGTGGCAATACTGTTGCTTGTTCCCACGATTGCAAACGCTACCATTTTGGCTGAAAAGGCGAATAAAAACACAATGTTTTGATTGGAAGCCTGTACCATAGCGGTGAAATGCCCGAGGAGAAAGCCCAAATCTCCATCTCCAACGGACTCCAACAGAGCTTTGGAATGCTTCGATTTGGCACCGCATGCAACAGAGCGGCTGGTGGGACAGACTCTGGCATGGCATGTGGTGGGAATACACTTTAATAAAGGGATGAGGCCTGCAATATAGTATATTCTGTTAAGTCAGGCGGACTGACGTCATGGAGACTCATTGAATAGGAAAAAGACGGGTCATTCTTTTACTCCATGTGCCTTATCGAGGTCGAGATCGAGAGAGGAGAGTTTTTTTTACTTCAGACCACGCGCACAAGGACACGAGACAGAGCCTCCACCACAAAGACACAGAGAGAGAGAGAATGAATCGCACCCTCATCTTCAATTCAAGCACATCTGCGTGAAGCAGTAAACTGTGGCAGAGCTATGGCGAGGTCTATGGAAGCTACTACGCTAATATAAACCTGAAAGCATCTCCCGCGCCGGTTGTGTGTGTGTGTGTGTCTCATAGAACGAGAGTGTAACACCGTAAAGCATGAACAACACCATCGGTTTCACGTCAAGCACAGCCCAGCAGGGGCTAGCTGCATTAGCCAACCTTTGGCAGAACTATGGCGGCATATATGGCGACTACTACGCTACCATAAATGCTGCAAACATCACTCTTTTGTGCATTCTCCGAGCACGAAAATCCCTACCATGGTTACAAGAGCCTTTAACCAACTGGCTTCTATCCAATTTGAAGATGGAGATAGACGGTGTAGCACTTTGGGGAACAGGAAAACTTCAAACCCACCACCAGTACATGGTTTTGTTCTGCCTCATCGCCTCAGCGCGCCAGAGGTATCTACCCATCGCCTCCATCCTCGTTTTGAACTTTTTGTTTAGTCTTTACGTGTTATATTGGATCGAGGGATCTGTTGTCTAATGCTTTGGCTATGATCATCATGCGTTTCAAATTTTGCAGGTTCGGGGGCTCTTGGACGACTTCGCCGGATGTCCAAACTCTGTGGTACGGTGCATTTGTGAGAATCCTGTCAAGAACTTGCGTGTATACATTGCTCGGTGCAATGTTTCTGCAATACAAGGAGATTTCCTGGTGTTACGCCGTATCAACCCTTGTAATTGTGGTTTTAAGTCGCACCTACGAGGTGTTGTATCCATGGCTTGCTTCGATCGGCTCACCTCGCAAAATGAGCGAGCAAATGAAAATCGCCATGTCAGAATTTGACGAAGAAGTATCAAGGATTGTTCTTACCTCTGAGAAAATACCCTGGCCATCCGATTTTCCCACTGTTACTCATACCCGTATGGGTGACTTGAAACAGCGACTGAAGTCCTCCGGTATCTTCGTGTCCTCCTTTTCGCTGGGCATGTCGACCTCTTCCTTTCACAACGTCCAATGCCAGCTAGGCTTGATCAACGGATCAGGCTTGTTGGCATCCGCCAGCATGCTTACAGCAGCCTGTGGATTCTTTCGGGTAGCCATGGCCAAAGATAGCACTTTGTTCTGGAAGGTCCTTATTGGATCTTTCCTGCACTTTCAATGCTTAATCCTGATGTCTTTTCTAAGCTTGCCGGCAGTTGTCATTTCTTTGAATACACTTGTACGTATAATGACAGACAGCAACGAGCCGCACAGTCTCCTTTGGTGGGCAGAACTTCAGGCATATTATCTTGAACTTAAGAGGTTTCTAGATTTGCTTGTTATATCAGGGTTTCCATTCGGATACCAAACTACAGTTTTAGGATCTCAGGTGTCAGTTCTCTTCTGGAATCTTTTGAATCACTTGGAGGGTATTGAGTTGGCAATCTATGTATGCTTTACTGGCTTGATTACAATATCAGGGCAACTTTTCCTTTACTGCCCAGCTTTGCTTATAAAAAATGCAGGACTAGGAGACCATGTTAGCTTCATCTGCAAAAAAATGAAATCTCCCCTCATTTGGTTGTTCTCCTTAGTGCCCTTTTTCCCAGGCCTAAGGAGCATAGGCATTGAGATGTTGAATGCTGAGACGGCCCTTGCAGCCCAGAGGACGTGTAACCATGGGCAGTGCATAAAAACATTGAGGTTGGATGAGGTATTGGCGCACTTGGAGGAGATTGTAGCGGCAAAGGGAGAAATTCATGGTCCATGCTCATTTTTCACAGTACGTCGTCCAGCAGACGAGAATCTAGAACCATTGGAGGAAGAGCTCAGCAGGCGGGCGATAGCTCTTGGATTGATGAATTCTGCCAAAATTACGGTCAATAACTTGAGAAGGGTAAAAATGAAAGAGGGGGCATCAGCTTTGCAAGCCCTTCTAAGGCTTCTAAGCGTGTACACCATGGACTCTGCAGTGCCAGACGCAAAGACCCAAGAATCTATGATAGCAAAAGCTAATCTTGTGCAAGGTCTAATGACCCAATTCACGGCGATGCATTGGGCAACCTACAAGGATAGAGATCGGCTAGAGACGAATCTTTGTGAGTGTGTTTCAGAGAGAGATTGGTTGATAATGATGGCTCAGTTGAATGTGAGCATGCTATTAGTATACACAGGGTGGCGAAGCTCATCTCTTTACTGGCCCTACGTGCAATTTGAGTCACACGCCTTGAGAGAGTGGGTGAGTGGCAGATACTGTAGCTCAGTTGGAGCATCAGAATGTGCCTTTATCTCCATTTGATTATCTATAGTGTTACAAAACCCGATGCAATGCGTGATTATGTAGACCCATCACAAGATTAACACTAGTTTAGTAATGTTACAAGATATAAAGTGTCCTTTTAGGGTTCTAAATTTATCTTTTAATAGTTTGAACCTCTTTCCATTCTAAGTACCCTTCAAGATATATATTCTTGACTTGTTCAAGAACATGGGAAAAATACTTCCATAGACCAAAAGCTATAACAAAGCCTTCATTTTCTTTGCAATAATTTCATGGTTGCTATTTGAACTCCTACAAAATGTTTGGTTGAGCAAAATTCAACCATATAGCTCTATTGAAAAATCTACTTGTTGTTCTGATCAATTTTTTTGAACATAGTTTTATTGTAGAATAAAATTGGGTGGAACTTTCAATACTAAAGAATATCTTATGGTCTTTAAAATTGAATAAACATGTGTATGTCATCGTTGGCTATAGCCTATACTCAAAGTTATATTCCTATGAAACCTACATTTTATACACACTGAAAGCTTAAACCTTGAACTTTTGTTTGACATATATAATATAACACAAATTCATGAGTAATGATTTCTTGACCATTCAATTAGGGTTCAAAAACTCGTAGTTCAATACAATGGAGCTTATTCTCCATTAAAACTTTAGGTATCTCATCTAATGCTCTTATATTACCATAAAAGTGTGGGAATAGTTCTTATATAGACCATATTATCATTTGTAGCCATGCATGACTTGAAACTTTTCTTGACCAATATATTACTTTAACCTTTACACTACATTACTCTTTAGGCAAATTTATGATAACTCATCATTTGAATACACCCAAAAAGAGTTTATAAAACCCTTATATTTAACCAATTTAAGGACTTGAAAAATGTAACATTATCTTTGCTATACAAAGGAGTTTTCATCCATATATGGAAACCTCAAAATAAAAGTATCTATTTTGAGAAAAAAATCATTGATTGCAAGTCATTTTTACCGTGCTTGATAATAGAAATAAGAGAAATTAGCGATTAAAGCCTAGGTAAATCCATAAATTTTGGACTTTATATTTAAATAAGATTGTCTTGGTAATCTACCAATAATTATAATTTTATCGATGCAAAAAGTTATGCATTATGACCTTGTAAGACCCATTCTTCACAAAACCACTAAATTACTTGGAAAAAGATCTCAAGCTTGGGTCATTTTTTGCTTGGGTGTAGCCATTTTTGGTGAGGTTGAGGGACTTTTCTGTAAATGGGTGTCTTGCATGACCCATAACTTATGCATTGCTCAATGAAATTCGGTAAATTTTGTCTTGAAGTTGTAGTACACATTCCAAACTTGAACATGAGAGCAAAAAAATTATGGAATAATGATTTGGAATGAGACCATCAAAGCATTACAAGTGCTATGTTGCATGTGAAGCATGCATCCTGAAAACTATAGGATATAGCAATTTATTCAAAAACATCAAAATTTTGTTCTATACATACATGCAGCCAAGTACTCATTCTAAAGTACATTGTGAGCTTCTCCTCAACCCAAGGACACACCTAAATGAGATCATTATGCATGGGTTAATGGGCCTCCAATGTTGTGCTAAAGTGATGAATACCCATTTGAGGACATGCTCCATAACTTTTTTTTGATTTGTTGAAAACCAAAACGAATTGAAAATTTGGAATCCAAGCTATTGGGACTAGTGCATGGTGGTCTTAAAATATTGATAGTTGTTGGTATTGGTATCTAGATTTACCCTAAAATGGAAGAAGTTAAAAAAGAGTAATTTGTGCATGTGCAAAGATATTTTAATAAATCCAACACTATTTACAATTTTGAATTGTTCCTTTTTCCATGCACTTGCTTGCTATATGGCTCATAAGCATGCCAAAGGTCATTGCATTTAATAATACATAGCATCAAGCCCGCTTTTGTCTATTCGTGTTTTGAAGCATTTTAGGCCACATTGCACTTGTTTGGAATATCCAAGTCTGCTGACATGTATCGCCAGAGGGAGGAAAATCGGTGGTGGCTAAAATTTTGTTACTTCTATGAATTTTTAATTTTCACACCTCCCGTCCATCAAATCTTGGAAGATTAAGTACCTGCAACCTACCCCGGCCCTCCAAACGCCCTACAACCCACACGCACCTCGACATGACCTTGCACAGTAGACTTTGGTTTGCCATTGTCTTCTTTTGGGTAAGTTGTCTTCTATTCTTTGCTTGCCTCACCAGCTAGCTTCTCTAGGTCTATTCTAAACTGATCGTGGCCATGACGTCAATGGAAACATGCAGCTTGCCATGGCTTGCAAGAGAAGCGGATAGAGGCTGTGAGATAGGAAAGCCGAAAAGCTAGGTCAAGGCACAAGGAACATAGTGCGGGTTGAGGAAAGCACTAGCATAGTATCGAATCAGTAACGGAAGACACTTTTACAACATTTGTGAAGGGAGAAACAACAAGAAGAAAGAAGACTCCTTACAGAGCAATAGCAAGAAGCGGTTGCAGATGCATGCATTCAATCATTGCTATCGGAGCAAAGAACATGAGCTGTGGTGTCACAATTGGTGGGAGCATTCGAGGCAGCAACATCAGGCCATTCGGGTGATTACTAGTCCCAAATCTTCATAAGCTTTGATCTGCTGCACCCTAAAGTTTGTAGAGTAACAACCCTACCAACACCTCAAGAGATGCACGCCCAAGAGGCGATGCTCTCTAACCTGAGAAATGGCCTACAGAAAGTAAAAGGGGTGCACAACTTAGATCAACTTGCAAAGAGGGCGACATTAGCTATGTTGGTGTCCCCTGAAACAAAGGAGAAACGGCTTAGGCGCACAATGTCAAAGATGTTGTCAATCAGAGGGACCAACATGGCTCCATCGGTTAAACGTAGAGCAATAGCAATGCACGATCATCCCGATCCGATAAGTTTGTGGGCTTTAACAGAATGCAAGAAAAGGAGAGACAGCCTAAGTGCGGAAGTCATTGCTATAGTAATGATGTTTTGGCACAAAAATACGAGAGTTTCTCCAAATAGAAATGACATCTGTAAGAAGCAGACGAGACGCAAGGTGTTTAAGGAGCACATGATACACATGTTAGATACAACGCAGGTCAATGGTGCCTAAACCATCCCAATGGTTGTTTGTGATTGAGCTTTGGGATAGTTTACTTGTTTCATTTCTTAAACTAGGCTTGGACTAAATGTGATTGTCCTAAACCAGGATAGTGGTTGGAACATCATGCAACTGTAGGCTAGTTCAGCTCAATTGCCAGTTATGTGATTGTTCTGAACAAGCATGGTTGAACAAACATTAATTTTTGTCCAACCCAGTGGCATGGTTGAGCAGAAATTAACAGCAATATATTTTGCAATATATTGTTATTTTACTAAACCATCCCGGTGGTTGGAACATCATGCAACCGTGGCTGCTTCAGCTTAATCACCAGTTATGTGATTGTCTTGAACCAGCGTGGTTGAACAAACATTAGTTATTGACCAACCCGGTGGTTGTAATTATTGTGTTTCTTAGTACTTAAATTCGTTAAATTTAATTTCCTACTATTCGAGTCATATACCACTATTAAATTATGGAATTCAGAAATGAAAAGCAATATATTTTTATTATCTAATGGTGAAATTCAGAAATGAAAAGCAATATGCTTGTTATTGCCTAATATGTGAAGTTGAGACCGTCAGGCTAAACCATCCCGGTGGTTGAAACTATGACAATGTCCTAAACCATGTCGGTGGTTGAAATTGTGAATGTCCTAAACATGTCCTAAACTAGCCCGGTGGTTGTATGTCTCAAACCGTGGTAGTGGCTCTCATCAGCCACATCTGTCGTGACTAATGGACTGGCAGTTAATTACCAGAGCCATCGGAGTGGCACCACATGGCATCTTATTCATGATTACCAACCCATCTGGGGGATTCCATGTGGTGGCCTGAATTAATATGGATGGAACCCCGAGCTCTAGTTACCGCAGTGGCTCAAACTTTATAATATATATAAGATCCGTCACATTTGGCATTTTACTATGTTGCTATGATCCGCCCATGCTCTGCTACTTTGCTCCACATGCTCTGCTACTTTGCTCCACACCCGTCCTTTAGCTCTTTTCCGTCGCCCCTGCTCTACTTTGCTCCATGCTTCCTCCTCTAACTCTCATCACTACATCTGCTCCCCTGCTCATCTACTACTCACCCACTCATCTTCAGCATGCCTACTACCCCCCCCCCCCTCGATGCTCTATGATCCCAATAATATCTGCCTTCTCATATAAGGTGATTGCGTTGCACTCACCTAGAGTAGAAATGCTAGCACTAGTGGAAACCCTTCATTCCCACAGGCGATTCCCCACACATCTGAATGTTATCACCTTAGATGACATGCTTACAGATGGCCTCTTTATTGCTGTGTTGTATGGGTTCCCCCTACATGTCGACGAAGGCCTCAATATTTTCAAAGCAGAGAACTCTCGACTTGCTGGGGGGTCTGTAATTTGGGTCCTGGCAATGTGCATGGTATTTGGCCTCTCCATCGTATCCTCCTTTGGCTCCCTAAAATTTTTGAATGGAACAAGCTAGACTGGCAGAAAATTGAGTTGTACAAATTCCCTCTTGCTCAGATGAGGCCCTCAGCAATGGCTGGATGTAATCTTTTGGGCTCTCAATGATCTTTTGGCTCACTGGATGTAATGTTGGTCTCCAAGGCATTTACGTAATCTCTTTTTGTTCAATATGCAGTGTTATTAACTTTTATATTTGTATTTGAATGGCTATGGCTGCTACCTATAATCTTTTGGCCTTTAAGGCTCTCAACAATTGCCCAATTTTTATAAATGTAAGATCCTCTGTTCAATTTTTGCTCGGTATAAGTCGATAATTTTTATATAACCTATTATTGGACGTAGATGTACATTGTAATCTCTTTTGCAATTTTCACTCGATAAATTATATTTTTTCCCTCATTTATATTCATTACAACAAGGACTAAAATACCAAGAAAGAAGGACTACAATTTCCTTGGTTTATGGCCAAGATAGCGCTAAAATAACTCTAATGACCCCACCATTGTGGTTGCATGGAGATACATCTAGAAAAATACAATTAAACTTTCAGAAAATGCAATTGATGATATGGCCCTTGAGGGTCCCCTCTAGGGGCAAGGGCCATATCGATGTGCATTATACAATATTCAGGATGCCACTGGATGGAAATGGCATGTCGATATGGCCCTTTCCCCTAAAGGGGGCCCCTCAAGGGCCATATTGTCAATTGCATTTTGCTTGGTTGCACAACGGAATACACTTGGTACACAAATATATAACTCCAAGAACCAGTGTGATGGCTTTCATAGATCTCCTTTTGTTTGCTAGCGCACTGGTCATCATAGACCTCCTCCTGTAATACATAAAAATAGGTAACGGAGCTATAACTCCAAGAACCAATGCGGTGGTCTCTCCAAGACAACCGTAAATTGTGGGCGATGACAGGTCGTCAGCAGGCCAGAGACTATGGCGGCGATGCTTAGAATGATAGATTGCATCTCATTCATTAGGGGAATTTTGGACTCAAAAAGGGCCTCTTGGATTAGTCCCTTAAGATTTGTGATTAGCAAACCAGCCACTGGGAAGGCTTGGGCATTAAAAGAATGGAGGATTCCATATTGGCCTCTCATTGGTGGAGAGTCCTCCTTGGTACCCACTAGGATTCCACTTGCACCTCTCTTGCCCCCACCACCTCTTGAGGCATTTACTCCCCCCCTTTATTTTTGGATGGTCCCCATACCCTCCTAGGCTCTCTTGGTAGGCCCCCAAATCCACGACTTTTTTTCCCTCCAAAAAATTGAAAATTTCCAAAAGTGTCCCTAGCACCCCAATCTTGCTGAGATCTTGTCTACTCTGAGACCTCGCTTAAGCTGCTATTGCTGGTGCTAAGATCTGCAATCTCCTGCAAGCTCAGCCAACTTGACATACTTTGCCACGGGATTCCCTTGAGCCCTGCATCATCAACAGCCCAACAACGAAGCTCCCGAATCGCTCCTAGCTATGGTTGCAGTAAAGAAGGTGGCTGCGTTGCTAGGAAGCTTGGAGATTGTGGCTCAAAGCCTGACGGCTCCACGACCTACAGCTCATCTCAGAGCTATAGATGACCAACGACATCATGAGCTGCAATGTCTTGGCTCGCGATCAGCTTCATCATCTACCTTCAGTAAGAAATGAAATCTTTGAAGATTCCGGTAGCTCTCCAAGAAACACGTGGCCAACCTTATCACCCAAGGTCACAAAATTGGACACATGGCAGATAAGCTTCACCTTGGGTCAGGTCAAGTTGACCCCGATTGCATGGTACAGTCAGGTTGACCCTGAGTCATCCTTTTGGATAGGGTTGGTTACATAACCCAAGGTCAAGTTAACCCCGATTGGGTCACCAAAGTGGGTGTGGTCAAAATTGTGACATGTGGCACCCTTATCATCATTTGCCATGTCATCATCTTATCCACAATGCCACATCAACAATCCACGTCAGCACAGACACATCATCTAGCCACGTCATCTTGCCACATCAGCAAGCCACATCATCTTACCACATCATCAGCCACATCAACAGTGCCACCTCAGCTATCCAATCAGCACTGACCTCTGCAAGCGCACACAGTGCTTCACAGTCACTTCATATGACCACTTCTGCCACCTCAGCATAGGGCTTCACAGGCACACCTCTTGCTAGGCACAGTGCCACATCATCACTGCATGTGACTCATAGTGACACATCATCATTGAGCACATTTGCACTCCTTTTTCCCCTCCATCTAGATCAAGTCGTATCTCTTGATCCAGGAAGAATTTGAGGGTGCTCCAAAAAGGAAAGTCGCTCGTTTTTTTGTGCTCTACGCGCTCGTCACATCATGACACATTTTGGCACAAGTTACACTCACATTTGAGCCTCGCCGACAAAGCCACTTCCTTCACGCACATTTGCCTCTACATCAATGCATCTGACATAGCACTAAAAAAGAACAAAAGAAAAGAAATTAATTGCTATTCTTTCATTGATCGACGGTTGGTTTAGATCTGAATCAGATTAGACTAGATCGCCATAGAGGGGATGCTTTGAATTTCCCCAAGTTGCCAATCTAAGCCATGCCCAAAATTCTCGACTAGTACCTACTCATCGGAGTCAGTCCATATGCTCACATACGGTTTCACATCATTACATTACCTGAAACCTTACGTTCATCAGTTCAGTGAGTAGACTTCAGAGAGTATAAAGGCATTGCAGATTTTTTCAGTGGGCAGATAGCATTTGATTTCACACACACATGCCACCATTGTAAAGCCTATTTGGCTATCTCACAGCACCAAGCACATCATTTCAGCCTTGTAAAGCCTCTTGGCTATTCCCGGCATCATTGCCACAAGCCTTGTAATACAGATCAGATTTTATATACTACACTTCTATCTTCACTGACGGTATAGAGATTTCACTTGGCATAGTCAGTATATTTGCAGTTGATTCATACAGAGATTTTCACGACACTTTTTGAGTGCATTTCTTGCACCATGTCGACTAGCAACCTCAATCTGGAGGCATCTGCTAAGTCAGACAACTCCAATTATGGTACATGGAAATACCGAATGGAGACCATTCTTGTACTTCAGGATAAATGGGAGTATGTCGATGGGTCTGCATATATATAGGGATACATTTATTTTGTGCATCATTATTAGTTAGCCCCCCCCCTTTCCCCCTTTACCCCCCTCAACCCCTCCTCCCCCCCCCTATTTGTCATCGCCCCCTCGAGGGTTGACCTCACAAAATTTTAGCATACCACGTGCATTGCAAAGAAGGGATATTTCTCAAAAAAATTACTTAGTTCATTAAAACATTGGGTTTTTTTATTCAACTTTAGGAAAAAATTACGTAAAGAGGGGTGTTCGTTTTGGGGAAAAAAACTTATTTAAGGGGTTTTTGAAATTCCCCTTGAACTCCTGTGATACATAGGGTTTCTTGTCACTCCCCCAACCTTTTCTCATCACCCGCCCTTGTTGGGTCCACAAGCACAAAATTTAATGCTTGTTTTTTTTTAAAAAGAGCCAATTAATCAAATGTCCACAAGAAATGTTGAAGTGCAATTTTAATTAACATCAAAGTACATTTGGTTTAGCGATCCAATGCTTTCCAACACGACGTCTAGTTGCTATCCAACTTCTATGTTTTTGGGAAGCTTGTGAAGATATCCATGAATGCCTTCTTACTCGTTTGAGTTCGATGAACTACTTGGGCTAACTCCATTTGCAAAGCTTTATTCCTTGCATAGGAGCACCCGACTATACCACGATAGAACCACTCGAACATCTCATGAAGAGCATTGCTTCCATTAATCCCCCCTCCATGTCACGTACTCTTGAAATAAGCACCTCGAGCTCTACAATGAGACTTCTCCATCCCTTGGGCACTCCAAGCATTCAAGGAGCCATATTGGCAAAGAAACCATGGACCATGAGCATAAAGAATGTGTTGCATACATAGAAAAAACACATGAGGTAAACAAGAATAAATTGATTGCAATTAAAATTTTGAAAAAAGCAAAGATCAAACACACCATGTAGTGAGTAATGTGTGATTCACCCCATCCATCTACCATGGCTTCAATGAACTCTTTCACAATGACTTTATATAGTTGCACATCATCATTGTCTATAGAAGGCTTCCTCAAGATCTTTACCATATTATCCAATTCTTTCCAAACTTGTATTCTCAAGGTTCTAACATGAGGATTAGCTTCCAAATTAGTGGTGCAATCACATAGCTTTTTCCAATAATTCCAATGCAGATTTAATCGATGTTTTCCATGATTGGACAAAAACCTTCGTGCCTTAGAGCCTCCCATGGACACTTTATTTGGAAGATTTCCTGATTTTCTTGACAATTGTGCGTCTTTGATTAGCTTTACATTCCCCCCATGTAGACCCATGCTCGAGAGTAAAGCTTTGACCCTTGCTATACATGATGATGCTCTCTCCTTTGGTTTCATGTTGCATATATTATGGAGGAGGACTATGACAACCAATGCATTCGCAAATAGAAGGAGATCCATGACAGCCACCGTGCTAGTTCTTGGAGTTATTTATTTGTGTACCAAGGAAAATGTATTCCGTTGTGCAACCAAGCAAAATTCAATTGACGATATGGCCCTTGAGGGGTCCCCTCTAGGGGGAAGGGCCATATCGACATGCCCTTTCTATCCAGTGGCATCCTAGATATTAAATAATGCAGGTCGATATGGCCCTTGCCCCTAGAGGGGACCCCTCAAGGGCCATATCGTCAATTGCATTTTCTGAAAGTTTAATTGTACTTTTCTAGATGTATCTCCATGCAACCACAACGGTGGGGTCATTGGAGTTACTTTAGCGCTATTTTGGTCATAAACCAAGGAAATTGTAGTCCTTATTTCTTGGTATTTTAGTCCTTGTTGCAGTAAATATAAATGAGGAAAAAAGTACAATTTATCGAGTTAAATTTGAGCAAAAGAGATTACAATTTACATCTACATCCAATAACAGGTTATATAAAAATGAAAAACTTATACCGAGCAAAAATTGAACAGAGAATCTTACATTTATAAAAACTTGGCAATTATTGAGAGCCTTAAAGGCCAAAAGATTACAGCCAATACCGACCATAACCATTCAAAATATAAAAGTTGACAACAGTGCATATTGAAAGCCTCAAATTGAACAAAAAGAGATTACATAAATGTTATAAAAACTTAGCAATTGCTACGAGCCTTAGAGACCAAAACATTACATCCAGTGGGCCAAAAGATCATTGGGAGCCTTAAAGGCCAAAAGATTACATCCAGCCATTGCTGAGAGCCTTGTTTGAGCAAGAGGGAATTCGTACAACTCGGTTTTTTATTAGTCTAGCTTGTTGCATTAAAAAATTTTAGGGAACCAAAGGAGGATATGATGGAGAGGCCGAAGACCATGCACATTGCCAGGACTCAGATTATAGCCTCCCAACAAGTCTAGAGTACTCTGCTCTGAAAATACTGAGGCCTTCAATGACATCTAGGGGGAACCCATATAGCACAGCCATAAAGAGGCCCTCTGTGAGCATGTCATCTAAGGTGGTGACATGCAAATGTGGTGGGAATCGACTGTGGGAATGAAGGGTCTCAATAGTGCTAGCATTTCTACTCCAAGTGAGTGCAATGCAATCACCTTATATGACATTGGGATCACAGAGCATCAAGGGGGGGGTGGTAGTAGGCATGGTGAAGATGAGTGGGTAAGCAGCCAGATGAGTGGGTGAGTGGCCAGATGAGTGGGTGAGCAGCAGATGAGTGATGAGAGTTGAGAGCAAAGTAGAGCAAGGGTGGAAAAGAGCTGGAGGAGGGGTGTGGAGAAAAGTAGCAGAGCATGTGGAGTAAAGTAGTAGAGCAGGGGGTGGATGAAAGCAACGTAGTAAAATGCCAAATGCCACGAATCTTATATATTATAAAGTTTGAGCCACCGTGGTGGCTGGAGCCTGGGGTTCCATCCATATTAATTGCAAGCCAATGTTGGTGGAATCTTAGGCGCCACCCTAGATGGGTTGGTAATCATGAAGCAGATGCCATGTGGTGGGTGAGCAGGCCACTCTGGTGGCTGTAAAGTAACTGCCAGCCCGATGGAATCTTAGCCATGACAGATGTGGCTGATGAGAGCCACCACCACTGGGCAGTAATTCCCACAAAGGTAAATCATGAAGCTCTAATCACTCATTACCATGCACTCTAGTTCTCTACTAAGCAGGCAAGCACAGTGACTGGTAATTTTTACTGCACTCGTAGTGATCATGCATGCTTAATCTCGATGGTGGGTGAGTGGTGGCTAGTAATTTTAACTACCAAGCTGGTGGAATCATAGCCATGATAGACGTGGCTACTGTAATCACTCATTATCATGCAATCTAGTACTCTACTGAGCATGCGAACCCAGTGACTGCTAATTTTTATTGCACTCGTAGTGATCATGCATGCTTGAGTCCTAATGGTGGGTGAGCAGTGGCTTGTAATTTTAACTGCTAGCCCGGTGGAATCATAGCCATGATAGACATGGCTGATGAGAGCCACCACCACTAGGCAGTAATTCCCACAAAAGTAAATCATGAAGCCTAATCACCTCTAATCCCTCATTACCATGCACTCTAGTACTCTCCTGAGCATGTAAGCCCGATGACTGGTAGTTTACTGCACTCGTAGTAATCATGCATGCAAGTTCGGTGGTGGTAACTGGAAGGTGAGTAATTGTGGGAGACTATGGTGGTTGGTAATTAATTGCAAACCCGGTGGGTCTTAGCTGCCACACCACATATGTGGCTAGGAATTTTAGATGCCACCACCTCTAATCACTCATTACCATGTAAGTCAGTACTACTGCCTTGAATTAATCAAAGTCCAGGCCAACCACCGTGATGGCTCTCACCTTGATAGTGTAGTCAGGGCTACAACCAACATGGTGGCTCTCACCTTGACCATGTAGTCAGGCTACAAACCACTATTCCATTCCCTTAACCGTTTTGTCTTCTATCCCTCTCGACCGTTTCGTCCTCCCTTGTAATCAAACTGTAGACTCAAGCCTCCACCATTCCATTTCCTTCACTGTTTCATCTTCTATCCCTCTCGACAATTTCTTTCTCCCTTGCAATCGGACTGCAAACTCAAGCCTCCACCATTTCATTTCCTTCATTGTTTCATCTTCTATCACTCTCGACCATTTCTATCTCCCTTGCACTCTTCCTGCAACTTCTATCCCCTTTTGTAATGGACTTTGTACAGCCCGACAGCTCCTCACATAATCTTTCCTCCCCCTCTACAGCATAGTGCGAGAGCCCCTCCTCCCCTAATCTTGAAATCGTGACATGTGGGAGCTCTCTCTTGCCCCTCAAAAGCCCAATTTGGATGTTCTCCAAAACTTCACCAGGTTGGTACAAGAGCTGAACGTGAAGGAGGGGCAACTAGTCTGTCAAGGTCAGAAGATTACCATCAATGAAAGCGTGACTAAAAATGCTCTAGGAATGTCTAAAGGTAGTTTGCAAGCACACCTTTTCGAGAAGCAGTGGAAGAGATAGGATATTCTAGAGGTATACCCCAATGCTTAGTAAAGATGGTGGAGTCAAGCCTTCTAGCTTGTTAATAGACCTCCAAGATGTGTTGAAGAAGACCATTCACTTCTTTTCTGATATGAGAGGAACCATGAAGTTATGGCAGGTTCAAGCAGCAGTAGAGCAGCTGAAAGGATGTGATGTATCTTTCTCAAGGGAGATCTCCAAGAGCGTGTTAACCAACCTAAAAAATTACGTGGATGGCAAATCCCAATTGTCATATCAGTTCACTGGAGTTGCAATGCATCTGATGGCATCTACCTTGAAAGGGATTTTTGAGCAATACGATAAGCAGATGTCTCAGAAGGTGACTTTTCAAGAGAAAGCCACTAATGCAGCAAAGGCAGTGCAACCTGAGAAAAGTCTCAAGGAAGGTGCAGAAGCTAAGGTAGAGTAAGCACATACGAGGTCCTTGTAGGCATAAGAGCAAGCTGAGGCCGCTATAAAAATGGTCGACATGGAAAGGCATAGAAGAGAAGAAGCAAAGAAGTGCATGAAGGAGCTCCGAGATAAGCTCAAAGAAGTGATGGTGGACAAGGAGCTAGAAAAGATGTGAAAGGAACTTGAAGATCAAAATCCCCCCTATGTATGGGGCTTTGGGCTGGGCCATATGTGGCTGACCAACCTTCTTGAGGCCCTCTATAAGGGCAAGGTATTGCCCACTGTAGCCCCTCCCTTCTATATAACACATGGCCCTTTTTTTATCAAACATTAGGCTTCACGTATCATCATAATGCATTATCCAATTACGGGGCAAGATTGGACTAATGGTATTTATTGAATGCTCAATAGTTTGATGCTTTCACTTGTAATTTGTGGGTTGACTATTCTCTTCAATTGTTGGATCATGCTCCCTTATGGCTGGAGTTATGTTGTTTTGTCCACACAGTAGATGATTTACAGCCGTCAAGTGCTAGAATTCTTCACATGAACAATCCATATCTTTTACAGGGGTTTCTTGCCTTCCAAAAGAATCTTGTCTTCCATTTCTTGGACCTAAATTTCCCACCTGTCCCATGGTATCCAATCCCATCATACGATTGTCCTGAGGCATCATTGAGGGATCCTCCATAGCATGCATACCAAAATTTGTCATGCCACCACCTCTATTGGCATATAAGGTCTCATTCTAGGGGGAGGAGCAAGCCCAGGAACATATGCTACTAGGCCCTCATGCATACCTTTGACCTACTCATAGCCCTTCTCATCCCAAGGGCCTCCGGCCTGGGATTCTCTTTGTACCTACTGCTACTCCATATCTCCCCTCATGTAGGCCCACTCCATCCTTGTATTCCTTGCCATCTGCACTATAACTGGTGCCATCTATTGTAGACTTCATCTTTTGTGAGGTGCTACCCAAGTGGCAACCCCCTCTTTCTCTCTTCATTGGGCATATCCCGCCCTAGGTCTCCCTTTCACATGCTCTCCTCATTTGGTGGGGAGGTGACCAATCCAACTAGAAGGGGCCAAGTCGTCACCATCCCTAGGCCCTCAATTGTTGAGGTCTGTCTACTACCCGTATCCAATCATGTCAGTTATCCATTCCCATTTTTGAGATCATTCTATATGCCCCATCAATCCATATTTGACCAATTTCTTCCATCTCAGCACAGGTGTTCTTTCTCCTAGCTACATACCTTTGGTGGTGTTTTGAGCGTGTATCAAACATTGATCAAAGCTTGAAGAATCTAGAAGGTGTCATGTCAACACGAACATTAGTTGTTATCAGAAAGGTCTTCAAAGTCTACAAATTGTCTTCAACCACTCTGAGATATTTTCTGTAATAATAAGCTAGACCAAGCAATTGTCATACTCGTTACCAATCAACATGAAATATTTCTCTTAGTATCTATGCTCTTGATTCTAAGAACCACTATGCTCAATCAACATAGTTCCCCACTCGTAATTTCAACACGTGCAGGATGTTGACAGTTTTTTTCCCTTACCCCTCATTGACCCGTGTACCCGATATTAAAATTGGCAAAAGTCATTTACTGAATTAGAAAACAATTGGGTGATCTTACATGATTTGTGCACAATGTTTAGTGGATTTCAAGGATGTGTTAATGTTAATGCATAAATGATGTTAAGGGTTCAAGGATAGGATACCCTCAAGCATGAGAGAGCACATTAGGAAAAAAAGGAATCATTTTTTGGGCCTTTTGGGCCTTGGCCAAAATGAAAAATCCCTCTCCACCAATCACAAGAGGGCCAACATAACATTGAGAATATAGAGAAAATACAAAATAGTTCACATAATAAGAGAAAGACACAAAACTTTACAGATGTACAAATGTATAACCCTGACAAGGAGTCATTTTCAAAAAAAGATCACAGAATCAAATATGATTTCCCTTGTAAAAAAGTTTTCCCGCTTGTACAAATCAAAGATTTAAATGTGCTTTCTTGAATCTAGGATTGGGCCTATTTTCCCCCTAGTTCTCCTACTCACACTTTCCATCCATGGCAATAGGCACCCCATGGCATCTTTCTTGCCTAAACGAGCTTTGTCGCTTGCATTCCTACTTTTCCTCCTAGTTCTCTCGCTTGCATTTCACCCATTTGCAAGTTTGGTTCTCTTTCACAAATCATCCAAGGCAATAGGCAACCCAAGGCATCCCAATGCGAAGCAGTGTGTAACTCATAATGCAAAAAGACATAGAGGTGAGAGTTGTTTCTTGGTGACCTACAACATCCATATCATCTATAAATTTTGCCAATAGGGTGAATGCGGATGCTCACTGGCAAAAGATGGTTGCTTCAAAAGAAATTTGGGTGCTAATGCAGCCAACTAGGAGGAAAAAACCACAGTCGAATAATATATTTCTAGCCTCTTGGAAAGGCAGGGTCAAAGATTTCATAACAATAAATGGTAAGAAAGGTATCAAGCAAATACTAGTTGAGCATGTATATATGCACAATGAAATCATGCTACATGATTATCCAGATTATTTTCCATGGCACAGGCCCAATTGTGATTGTATAACCCTTTCAATTTCGAAATGGTAGTTTCGAACATTGTTATTTTCTATGTAAACTAAAATGTGTTTTGGTTTTCAGATCTATATCCATTATCATATGAAGAATGGCAGCCGGTGGAGTGCATTTTGGGATTCTTGGATGTCTTTCATGGAGCAATAGGAGAATTACAATATCAAGGTAGATCTACAACTCAATTAGAGCATACAAGTAACTTCTTCTATGACCATTTTAATGATTGTTGGACAAAGCAAACACTCACGATGTGTTGAGGAAACAAGATCTTCTGCCATGGAATACAATAGACTTGCCAATACCCCCTAGTAGTGTGACAAAGACATACAGGGCTAAGATATTTGTAGAACTTCAATGTTTTTACATCCAAGCATTGCTACAAGAATTGTAAAAATCAATGTATGCATGCCAATCACTGTTTTTGTTGACTTGTTTAACAAGTATCCAGTCAAGGTGTGCAAAAAAATGTTCACCTACAAAGCAACTAGAAATGAAGAGGAACTTGAATTCTTGAATCATGGTTGGGATAAATCAATATCGAACAAGGTCTACTGTGAGGTGGTGCCAAGTATGGTTACCATTAAGTATATGATTGCAAGCCATAATTATATATTTTCTTTTTACTACAAACGCAGTAGGTTCATTTGAAGATAAATTAGCTCCAATGGACAAATACCTTAACTTGTTTGGCCCTAAAAACAAAGTAATGGAGATCAAGGTCTATGAAGATGGAATATTGGCAAGTGTAATCTCAATAGGACAATGTTATATGCTAGCCCAATTGTGTCATGACATTCATGTGGAGACAAAGGACAGTATTTCGAAAGAATTCTCATTCATCATCAACAACAAAAATGTGCATAGAATGTTTAGAAATTGGTTCTATTATCTTCATTTGCTTTATTCACATGATTCATTCATTGTCTTTATTTTTTACTAACAAAACATTACAACAGCTACTATTGCGTAGGAGGGAGAGCACAATTCAATGCAAAAGCATTGTGGGAGAGACTCTTTATATTACTTCTCAATAACAATGTATAGGATTTCTCATTATTTTTGTACATGTATAGTACTTCTCAATGATTTAGTGACCCACAACCACACTAATCTTAGTGATTGTGTACATGTATATATATCTACCATGGTCCAACTCATAGGGAAGGCTGATCCTCATTCGTAGGCTGTTGCTTTTCTGGATATTATTCTAAATGCAATTTCTATTGTTGGCAATAGTGGAGACTTTTAGCTTCCACTATACATGGAAGCTCCTCAGGAGGACTCTATTGTAATTAGAGCATGTGATGCACGTGCACGATCCTCTATCTTCTCCTCGTGCACCAGCTCCTCCTATACCATTTGCTCCTCTAATGTCTGCTCCAACATCTCATCGTCATCTCTTCTTGAGCTAATCAAGGAGCAACCAAAGAACCGTTGCTACTAGTCTAGCTTTGTACTCTCAATTATTGGGAAACATACTGGAGAAGCTATACTACTAGTCTAGCTCTAAAGTTGTATACATACTTTGAGTTGTAACATTCCTCCTTCAATTGTAACGAACAGTAATGCAAACTGAATTTTGTTAGCCTATATAAAACTTTTGTACATGAATTATTCATAATGGAAAGCTTATGGTTTTTACAAGTGATAAGGTCTCGATCTTTCTTAATTTTACTAATTTCCCATATGCTATCTTTAAAGCCTTGTAAGAAGATACCCTTGAGTCTTGATTTGAATTCATATTTCTACCATAGACTAATGCTACATGTTATATGCATTGCAATAAGAGAAAGAATAATTCAATGTAAAGACATCCCTCATTAGATTAATCATTGAGACAAATCAAAACTCATATTACATGTCAATTGTATCAATACAAAAATTAGTGATACATAAGTAGAGACATCCCAAATGGGATTGTTGAGATATATAAAAACTCATATTATAGGTATTGTATCAATACAATGAGTGAGTCATAATCAAAATCTAAAGTCCAACTATGATGACAATATCTACTCCTATATAGATGAAGTCAAAGGCTACTATGAAGGCTGCTCTGAAGGAGTTTGCTCATCAAGCTATTGTGGATCCTCCGTATGTTGATGACGGGCCTCACTGGAAAGCTTTTCTTCCACTCTTTGGGACTATCCTCAACTATGATGGTTTCCTCACCCCCCTGTTCCTTCGTACCACTTATGGTGGTAGGCTCCATCCCTTTAGCAAACAACAAGCTCCTTGGTTCCGAAAGCACTAGCTCTAGATCTCACTCTGTGTCTCTCTTGGGATAATTTATGAGCATAAGTTAGGAGCTTTTCCATGACCATGGATCTATATCCATCCATATACACTGATGGAAAGCTATCCTCTGAAACTTGAAATCAAGAATACTAATAAGAAAGATTAGACTATATTTTGTTTTACAATGATATTTGTACAAGAGTCATTATGAATATATAGATTTAGATATTTACTCTATCTAGTTGCGCATCTATAAAGTAAGTACCTAACAAATACTTGGCATGGATCATTGTCCTCCACCCACATGAATTGTAATCATCCTGTTGTGGTGCCTACACAAACTTAACAATCTTAAGATATGGTTTATAATTGAGGAGGCCAAAAATGTCATTGAACATCTAGAAATGTCCTTACCTTTAAGTCAAAATTTTGAACACTATCTAGCAAGTCCACATTTGGAGGACAATGATCCATGACATCCAATAACCTTTTTAGGCCTCTACAAGATAAATTCCTATTGTTCACAATGGTGGTGAAGTAACAACTCAGACAAGTTTATTTATATAGGGCTATATTAAAGAAAGGAAACATACAGATCAAGCTCCCTATGTGTTCCATGGAGAGAATTCATACAAAAGGCTTGTTTTTGTTGAAGATCAATACACACTAGGCTCCAATGGTTGCTGCAAAAAAAGACAAATACATCAGTCAACATTACAATAACAAATGATAGAAGAAATAAAGTAAAATGTATTATTCACTTACTCAAAGTGATAAGGTAAGAGGATGAGAGTGATCAAGGTGAAGTCACAGTGTTTAAACCACTTGACAAGATCACTTGTAGGAACCTTTGGATTTCTTAGTAAGGGAGACATGCAGGGATCTAGTACATGAATCTCAAGTTGTTGCTTCTCTCTTAACCTTGCTCTATACATGCTGGTAAAAATGTTGTTATTAGGGCATTGTATAAGAAATTCAGTCCATATCATCAATTAATCAAGAAACTTAACCCATATTCATCACCTAATCATGAAGATCAATTACCTGAGAATAGAAAAAAGAATTGCATCAGTCATCCACTCTACTCGTGACCTCAAAGCTCACAAACAGTCTTGGGTCAATGTTATATCTCTTATAGAAGTGGCATCTTGAAACTTGAGGATAATATTTGATCCCAACTTAGTTATCCTTTGATTATTTCCAAGGTCCCTTAAGGCAGTCTCTTAAATGAATTGCCTGTTGGAAGCATCCCTCTGCTCTATCATGGCCTGCTCATAAGCACCCTTGCCCCTCGTGTCCTTGTGTGTTACCTCCTCTATATGTATCCCTGCATCCTTTGGTTTCCTTGCTAGTGGCACAAATAGAATATCCCTCATTTTCAAGTCCACCGAATCACAAGGATGAAGGAGTCTATTATATCTATAACAAACTCTCTTAAGTATCTCAAAATCATTACCATTGAGGTGACCCTATGAGTATGAGCAGCAACAATCATGCTATCCTAGAAAAATTCTATCATTCAATCTTCAACTGACTCTTGGAGGGCAAACATTAAAGACCTATGCCATCTATAACCTAATTGATTCTAATCACAAATCTCCCTCACAAGCCTTTGAAAGGGAACCTTTGGTATTGCATATCCCATGGCCTTTTGTGCCTTCCTTATCTCCATAAGCACTGACACCTTTTGGGAAAACCTCCTCTTCTTTTCCTATTTAAGGATATGCATGGACTTCCCTTTTCTCTTATGAGATCCATTGACATTAGCACTAGCAGTAGGCGCAGTAGCAGCTTGAGCAATGGGAGGCCCCTTACCAACCACCATAGGGCTGTCTGCTTTGTCCTCGCCATGATAGTCTTCCAGCCTGCAAGCAAGGGCTTCATTAGAGAAGTAGTCCCTATTGGCCCTATAGAGGAAGAAGAGCAAGACAAAACATGCAACAAGAACATATGCAAAAATGTGCTTAAGAAAGTGATTTGGTAGGTTGGGAATTGTCCAACAGGCCAAATTGCTTTCTTAAGCACATTATTGAATAACTATCCCAAACAACCTGTTTGTCTCTCACATTCCACTAATTTGATCATATTCCAACACAGCTGAAAGATAACACGACAAACAATGTAGAGAATCAAAAGTAGTCCCTATTGGCCTTGTAGAAAAAGAAGAGCAATACAAAACATGCAACAACAACATATGCAAAAATGTGCTTAAGAAAGCGATTTGGAGGGTTGGGAATTGTCCAACATGCCAAATCATTTTCTTAAGCACATTCTTGAAAAACTATCCCACACAATCTGTTTGTCTCTTACATTCTACTAAATTGATCAGAACTCCAACACAACTGAAAGATAACACAACCAGCAATGTAGAAAATCTAAAGTAGTCCCTATTGGCCCGGTAGAGGAAGAAGAACAAGACAAAAACTACAACAAGAAACATATGCAAATAAGAAAGAGATTTGGAGGGTTGGGAAAAGTCTAACAGGCCAAATCGCTTTCTTAAGCACATAACTGAAATTCTATCCCACACAATCTGTTTATCCCTCACATTCCATTAAATTGATAAGAAGGCCAACACAGCTAAAAGATGACACAACTAGCAATGTATCAAATCAACAGTATCCAAGCACATTTCAAAACATTGATTAACGCAATCATATATGCTTCCAACATAAATAAATCCGAAGGAATTGGTGCCCCTACTTCAGAACAAACTATCCTCATAACACACTTAATACATGTGCTTAAGAAAGTGATTTTAAGGTTTAGGAGGATTCCCAACTTCCCAAATCGCTTTCTTGAGCACATTATACCTATTACTCCATATTTTCAGCTATTGTTTCAATTTCCAACTACCTTTTAGAAGCCTGAAGAGAATAGCATCACCAAAATTCCAAATGAAAAAGCAACGGATGCTCCTACTTTAAAACAAAATACCCTTGGAACAAACTTCATACATGTGCCTAAGAAAGCGATTTTTAGTGTTGAGGGGATGCCCAAGATCCCAAATTTCTTTCTTAAGCACACTAGAGCTATGTCTCCAGATTTTCACAAAATGTTGCAATTTTCAAATACATTCAAAAGACTGCAAAGAATATCACCAGCAAGAATCCAAAATAAAAACCTTCTATAGAAGTGTGCCTAAGAAAGCAATTTGCAGAGTTGGTAACAAGACCAACAAACCAAATCTCTTTCTTGAGAACGTTTCCAATATAACCTACCAGATTCCAAACACATGTGCATTTTGTGCTCTTTACAAAGAAATTTATGATTTGTGCTTAAGAAATCAATTTGGAGTGTCGGAGCCTAGCACAATAGCTCAAATCACTTTCTTGAGCAAACTTTACTCCTTGATGGATGCATAAACAAAGTAGGTTCAAAATAGGGATGGACTTCATCATATGAAGCTCTAGGTGTGATAGACCCTTTGCATGCAGCTTGGTTTCTATAGCGTGGTAACAGATCCTAGAGCACAGATGACAGATGTGGAGTGCACGCGACGGAACTAGATAGTAAAGAGCGGATTGGAGTGCAAGTGATGGTATGAGACAGTAGAGAGCTCGAGTAAGCAGACGATTGAGGTACCGGGAGATGTATATGCGCCTACACCATGTTGGATGCAAAGCAATGTTAAAATGTGCATCATTCAATGTGTGCTTTTCAATGTCATATGTCCTTAAGAAGTGTGGGGCCTCTATTAAATGTGGATGCAAAGCAATGTTAAAATGTGCTTAAGAAAGCGATTTTGGTTGTTGGATTACTGGTCAACAGCCCAAATCATTTTCTTGGGCACACATCTTGAATTCTTTCTTTCTTAAGTAGATGTTTGCATTTTTAGCTATATACATTTAATGCCCTCATAAAAACTCTATCTTCTCTTTATGTGTGCCAGTTTCTCTTTCAAGGACATATTTTGGTCGAGTTCTCCTCCTTTTTTGGTTGGTCATGCCATTGAAATACTTTTTCTTTGTCTAATCTAGCAAACAAGGGTAAGAGCTTCCAAATGGAGACCAAGGTAACAACTTCTGATTTTGGGGTCAAGGACCATCCTATTCCAGGTACAATTTTTTTTTAAAGACAATTTATTGAAGTGATGGTTCAAAATGTGCTCAACATGTTAAAATATCACTTGAGAGAATTACTAAGAAAAGTGCTTAACAAAGTGATTTAGCCTATTGAGCAAGCCTCCAATAGGCCAAATCACCTTCTTGAGCACATTCTGAAGCATCACTTCAATAAATTTTCTCAAAATGATGCCTCATATCAAGTTGAATTTATATTTGTCTTCAGCTAAATGTGTAAGTTTTCTCTCTTTTAAAATATGATTGCTTTATTAGAATCACAAGATAAGGGTAGGTTTCCCTTAAGAGAATTGTGAACTTCCCTTCTGAGGTGAGCATCCTAAACATGGTAGACTCTCATTTCATGTATCTTGATTTTCTTGTGTTGATGTCTAGACACAAGTAGATATTGATGAAGAGCTCTAAATGATGTAGGGAAAAGGAAAAGGGGTTCAAGAGTATCAAGTACCCCCGAGGAAAGGACATCATCACATGTAGGGATGATTTTTTTGCGTTAATTTTGTTAATAAGCGAAAGTTTTATATGGCTTGTGAAAGTTTATATGCTTTTATAAAAATAAAAGCTTGGTATATGTGCCATAATTTGAAACTAAAATTAAAAAAAGAGCTAGGTTTAGCCTTTAAGATTATAAAAGTATAAATAAAGTCCATGAAAATTTACCAAAGTTTTATATAATAAATAAATATATTTGGAAACTTTTGCCAACATATTATATATACAATTTAAAATTTTGGCTAGATCTATAGAATTAAGCACCAAAAGAAGACTTGTGCCCTTATATCTAGTGTACATTTGGCTAACTTAAGCCTATGGTAGGCCCATCATTAGCAATATGTCTACCCCTCATCAAGTCATATAGTAGGGATATATCTCTTCATGCTTCTATCTTCAACAAGAACATGGAAGGACACTACATACATAGGTAAATAGAAACAACAAGTAGATTCTTAGCAAGAATAATCAAATGATTAAAATGACACAAAATTAAAGAATGAAATTTTCTATAATGGCCTGGTAGAAGGTGTCTTGTTAGATATTTTAAGTATTTCTTTAGTCACAATTTATGATTGCAAAAAGTAGGTAAAAATTCAACTAAATTAATGAATAGAGCTAGAGTAGTGAATATGCAGTAAGTCACATATTTAGTTAATATGTGTGTGTGTGTGTGTGTGTGTGTGTGTGTGTGTGCAATTACAAGACAAACATTATCCATCTTAGACTTATCAATCAAGACAATTTGTGATAGGATATTCTCTACCAAGAAAGCTTATGAAAAAGATCATATAATTTTGCTCAAAAAAATACTGGATGATATTGAAGGAGCTCCACTCACCTGCATCCATCCACAACAAGGACAAGTTAGAACAAGACCCCTTATTTGTGGGACTACAGGCTTCAATGCATAGCTCCACTTGTTATCGATGTCACAATATCATAGGTTATTATAATATAGCAAAATCGAATCGACCTTGGATGGTGGTGCACCGTGTGGCACCTCAATATTTGAGTCACAGGCATCCAAATGCTCCATGTTTACGGTGTGAGCTCTTCACACCTTCTAAAACATATTTTTACAAATTATCCCAGGACGGAGGATAGAAGAAACTTTAGTCTAGTCTGACATGGAGAAAGTTTTATCTCTATTGAAGCTATAAACAAGAATCTTATAGAGACCAGGGATTTAATCATATAGATTACTATTTACTAAAATTTAGTAATAGACATCTAGTGGTCCCGATTCATGTCTATAGGAATATGACAATAATATGCTTAGTGAAAAAATCATCATACCTTTAGAATAAGCGACAACAAGGCTAAGCTCTTAGGCCAGTAGTAGTGTATGACTTTCCTGAGTCTCCACCAACTCACGTCTAAGATCCAAGTGAATCCCTAGTTGATTTCCATTATTGGAACAAGAAAATGTCATTTATGTATATACCCACGTAAAAATGGTAGATGTTTAAGAGCTATATTTGCATCATACTCACTATTATCATGCTATAAATGGTGCTCCACCCTATCACTAGTGTTAAATATCATGTAATTTGAGATAGTAGTCACCTCTTACTGGCTTGAGTGCTCCAACTAAAGTTTGATTGGGCACAAAGTGATTGTGTACTCCTCGTGACTCTGCAGCGCAACTATGTAGATGCTTGGAGTATCTTTGCGCACTCACCTTTTACGTCAAAGACTCCGTTGGCCAATATATGAGGTATCTGTGTAGCTCTCAAGATTAAGCGATCATGCATAGCTTTAAAAGTTAGACTGCCATTCCGAATACTTGTTCTTGGCATGGCTTTATTTGGGTGTCGATCACTGTATACCTGGCTTGCTTCCGTTGTAGAAAACTATCCATCAATGGTGCGTGGTCTTCAGGCCTTTAGTTGTGCCGTGATATCCCTCCTTGCCTTTGGAATAAACTGATGCATAATTCGATCGTTCAGTCACCTCGTTATCATCTCTCCATGCAAAGGAGAATAGCACGATCTCTACGTGCAGAGTTACGCTCAATACCGAATCAGTCTATGGGCAATATAGTTACTGACAGAGATCAATGATTGTATAAGAGCCGTGTCTCATCCCTGGACTGAGCGTCGATCAGAATCTCCTTACAGTCATACAAGCTAAGAGGTCTAGTGGAAGTCTATATCAGCAGTTTCTTTCCTTTACAATGAGTCCACACAGCTAGCCTCTCCTATTATCAATCTTACCACGGGATGGACAAGAACTTTTGGCGGTAATATAGCTCAAAAGCTATCGTAGAGCAAAAGAAAAAGAAGGAGAAACGACCAAGCACCATGCATTATCCGTGGGAATCGAAGCTGCAAGGTGAATCCCAATGGTTTGAGTGGGAGGCTTTATATAGCCATCAACGTATTCAGGCCGACCCAGTCGGTCCATATTCAACAAGCAACGTTTCACCTTATATGTGCATTTCCATGCAAAGTCCCATGGGCAATTAAAAATTAATATTCTCCAACAGCAATTCCCCACAGACTAGCATATGTTTGAAAAAAAGTCATGGTCTAGCTTTTACGGTAAGTCCAGGAAATACTTCTTCCAAAAAAGTACACACATAGGGGGGTGTGTGTGTGTGTGTGTGTGAAAATCTAACTTTAATTTCATCATGTACTTCTATGCATTTATATTTAGTTGTGTGTATGTGTGTGTGTGTGTGTGAAAATCTAACTTTAATTTCATCATGTACTTCTATGCATTTATATGTTTAGAAATTTATCACAATGCAAAGAACTTGCCAGTCAATAGAGGCTTTAAATATAAATCTACCCCTCAAGCATTCTCATACATTTAGTACACTTAAGCCATCTATCTAGTCTCACAATCTTGAATAGTGGAAGATTCTATAGATTTATGACAACAAATAAGAAGAAATGAACTAAACTAAAATGCCACATGTAAATACTTAAATGTATGTATCAATGTATAGGGGCACCGTCTAAGATCCAAGTGAATCCCTGGTTGATTTCCATTATTGGAACAAGAAAATTTCATTTATGTATATACCCACGTAAAAATGGTAGATGTTTAAGAGCTATATTTGCATCATACTCACTATTATCATGCTATAAATGGTGCTCTACCCTATCACTAGTGTTAAATATCATGTAATTTGAGACAGTAGTCACCTCTTACTGGCTTGAGTGCTCCAACTAAAGTTTGATTGGGCACAAAGTGATTGCGTACTCCCCGTGACTCTGCAGCGCAACTATGTAGATGCTTGGAGTATCTTTGCGCACTCACCTTTTACGTCGAAGACTCCGTTGGCCAATATATGAGGTATCTGTGTAGCTCTCAAGATTAAGCGATCATGCATAGCTTTACAAGTTAGACTGCCATTCTGAATACTTGTTCTTGGCATGGCTTTATTTGGGTGTCGATGAAGGTGAGTAATCTTGTCTTTTGGTTTGCTATCATTTTCATTTGATTGAGGTTGACCAAATTGCAGGGCATCGATCTTCTTTTACAAAATATGGAAGATGGTTGTAGATAATATGTAGCATTTACAATAAACAAGAAGTCGCATTCAATTAAGAGATAACATAAGGAAATGCCAATAAGAAAAGAATGAAATTTTATTACCATCTAACATGTAATGTTGCAAGTTGTCCAAGCTTCTTTCATTGAATTTCCAAAAGTCTTCAGTTCCTCCTCCAATGCACGGTGATAATTCTTGGTCCAAGTCTATTGATCAAAAAGTATGAAAAGCTTGTCTAAGGATTTTCATACTTCCTGTTTTAATAGTTCGTGCAATTTTGTCTACTTCGTGATCTTTAATTGCATTCTGTGCATGCCTCCAAACGCCATACTGCACTCTTGAAACATAGCATGATTGTTTGCTTGGTTTTCTCTTGCCCTATGGCTGTGATAAAAACCTTCTAGCCTTCGCTCCACCAATAGATGGCTTGATGGGCACTTTCGTTCCATTTTTTTATTTTTCTAGATCTGTTGTGATATGAACATCTCCTCCATGGAGCCCAATATCCGACAATACTTTCTCGATTGCTTAACGTGCGTCCTTCCTACACTTTTGAAGATGAAGCTTCCAGGAAAAACCAATATACAAAAATGCCAACTTCTCAATGATTCGACATAAAGCCTGTAATGTGTATATATGTACATTAAACAAAGGGATATCAAGAATGGCTTTGAAATTTGGATCAATCTTATCTCTGTTAGGTGCCTTCCTCCACCATTTGGGGTCCATAACATATGCTGGCTACTTGTAGTAAAAGCATGGAGATTTTGAATTACCTCCTTTACATATGTTGAACATACACTTGAGGTTCTTGAGGTCACCTACCATATGCCAATCAACCTAAAAATCACCTTTGTCGCCAACATGTAGATACCCTCCTTGAACTTGATCTTTAATAATTGCAGGTATTTCTATGCATTGGAATACCCAATTAAGAGTTTGGTGGTCCTCTGTTTTAACTTGCCATTGAAAATACAATTGAAGATTCAAACATTAATAAATACATTATACTTTTGAAAAAACCACTTTCAATCTAAGTGTGCTTACCTCAAATGTGCCTAGCCACCAAATGTGCTTTTTTGAGTGCACACTGAAGTGTTTTGAGTCTGCTATTGTAATTGAGCAATCAATAGCTTTGTTCATTAGAGTGATGGTCACTCATTCAATATTTTTTTATAACAAATTTCAGAAGCCCTGACACTCTTCAAATGTCATATCATAAAACTCAACCATTCTCCTTTGCACGTGTTGAAGATCGACAAAAATGTTGTTAAAAGCGTTATATATAGTGGTCCCATTATCACTTTTGTACACTCCTTTAATATGCATACAACTTTCAATATAGTCATTTACTTGTTAGTTGAGTAGGACTCTTAACTTCCATACTTCCGTAGGCTTCGGTAAGCGCATAGGTTTTATCCTCTGATGTTTCAAGGTTGTTGATACTGCATTGAAAATGGAAGTGTAACCTTTCCTGCTCACTCCACTCTCATCGAGTACCCCTTGGATACATCAACTTTGTTTCTATCTACAATCTGTTACACAAGTGCGTTTGATTGTTTTAAATTTTTTCTCCTCTAGCATACTTTTCGCAATTGTAATTGACAATAAACCTTTCATTTGTTTTACTGGAGAGGCATTCGGATCAACATTTTCTTTCCGAGGCTCAAGAATTTTCCTACAACAAGCACAAACAAATGAGTTTTTCTAAGCTCAATTGCTATTATCATCAAGTAATCATTGTCTTTCTATTGCATTCAAAATCGCAAAAACAAAAGAAGACTTACCTTGCTTTTCTGAACTCGGTGCTTCCATCCTCCGCTGCTAGCTTTCAAATTCGCAAGGTTACGCATTTTTCTATTTCTAAGTCTCCCAAGGGTGTGGCTTTTCTTCTGGCTTTCCTCAACATCTTCTTTGTCATCATGTGTTCTTCAATTTCTCTTTGTAGCTACTCTTTCAATTTAGAGCTTTCTGCTACCTGTTACAATTTCATTCCCATCTCTTGGTGGTAAAAAGCCTTTGTACATTTCCACAGCCGGCCACAGAGTGAGCTTTTACATATCCAAGTAGGCGCTTATTACCATCACCCACAAACTTCAATAGTGTTGTCAGATTGAAAAATGGAGGAGTAAAGTTACTGATTGGACAATTTGAGTAAATGCTTTCATCACACCATAAATCGATATGCTGTAAGCCTTTTATCCTCATGTTCTTTCTTTGCATTACACCTACTTATGGACCCTTCTGTTATTTTTGCACAGGTGCATACTCTTCTTCTAAATCAATGTGGAGGTGGTAAAGTCTCTTCTTGCTGGATTGTTCTTCAATGACGTGGTCACATGTTGCCTTTACACCCTTATCAACTTTTATAAAACAAAGTGTTAGCAATGGACTTACCGCGTTAAATCCATGTTAATCTTTCACAAGGATGTTTGAAAATTTTAAAAACAAAGATTCTTAAAGCTAGTTATGACTTTCTGACCACAGAATCTCGAGGCCTACATAATTCAACCATGATAAGTCCATATTTACCGCGATAACTCCGTGTAAAGGTTTAAAATTTTGAAAAACACAAATTCTTAGTCGTTAATTTTGGGAATCTGACACGAAAATCTACTGCCATTATGAGTAAAGATGACACAAAACCCGCTTTACAGACAGAATATGATAGAAGCATTTAATGCCAGCTCATTTTTGTAGATTTTGGAGCAAAGAAAATTGAGAAAATAGTGAATTTCTTACAAGGACATGTTTGAGTTGCAAGAAGGATTGAGCCAGTGAAGCAAAAGAGAGAGTTTATTCAAGAGAGACAGGCCCAATATATAGGCTCCAGTTACATCCAGTAGTGACATCACATATGAGCTCAGTAGAGCATCTAGATCCACAAATCTCTCAATCAGTTCCATGATTCTCTCAATCACACACCACACACCTAGATTCACTCAATCACACCTACTGACACCTATCAAAGCACACCATGTGTTCACACACTCACAACCTTAGACCTTAGGACTCTAGATCCCATTACATCAATTTGTCCTTCATTCCCCCCCACAAATTGATGACCTCAACCCTAGCAGTAGTCCATGGGAAACTTTATGGCTTGCCCACCTCTAGTGGCAACACACATGATCCACAACCTGGTACTCACTCTAGTTGCATCAGCAGTAGACTCATTTGAGCATCCTCATCCCAACATGATCTCACTCTGACTTTGGTTTGTTGGTTTACAATTGGGAGATAGACAATGACCGCATGGGAATACCCTTAGATCCAACAAGGTAACAGATAAGACTCACAATCATTTGAGGGGGACATCCCAAGGCAGAGAACCCTTATTGACCACACACAAAAATTCTAAATTGAAGATGTGAGAAATTGCCCCCCTTTGATGGCATATCTTGTCCTTTTTCTCCTTCTCTTCCAAGCTACCATAGTGTGAGGTTCATTGTCATTGGAGAGGTTCTTGGTGTAGCTATCTTGTAACTCCTTTTCTCTGTCCTTCTCCACACTCTTTAATGTATCTTGTCCATATTCTGCAATACAAGATCCTTGTAGTCCTTCACCTTCTTTGAGTGTCCAAGCTTTATGACCATTTTGTGAATTATATGGACTGAAGAGAGTCTTACCACTTGTCATGCAAGGGCAGTGTCTACTCTTGTACAAGAGGTGGTCATGATTATATGGCAAGGTATAGTCAACCAAATGCAAGTACATTTCATACATCTTGAAAGATACTGAAACCATAACTAAGGCATCTTCAAAATAAGAATCATAATGGTTGTAGTTGAAACCTTTGCTCCAATCATATCCATTGGAAATCATCATGCAAGTCATGATATATTCTTCCTTCATGTAAGCTCTTGTCATGGTCAATCCACACTAGTCAACAAGATAGTATGACTTGAAATCCACTTCAAAGTATCATAACCTCAATCCTCAACATAAAAGGTGAAAAATGCATTCAACTAAACTTAAAAAGGAATATCTGATCTGTACTTTAACTCCTCAAGCATCACCTTAGCATTTAGTGTATCATCAAACTTCAAAAATAGTCTAGACATGCTTGCAAAAAGCAGAGGAACCTTGGAGGATTGCTACCTCAGTCCACAAAGCATCAAGCAGAGGGCATTTGCTGCACAATAAAAGGTACTTAGAAGTAGAAGACTCAGTGCAAGTCTCAGACCAAATAAAGCTTCACACCACCAAGGACAGCAGCATTTTCTCCACCTCCAAAAACCATTTCTTCAAAACCCGACTGATTTTTCCTTAGTTTCTCCTCATTCCCTTGACCATTTGCCCTCAAAATTCACCAACAGGTTGCCCATAGGATCCCCTAAGTGCACCTCAGACCATTTTTGAAATGATGGCTCCAACAAGCTGGATTTAAAGAAAAGGCGCAGAATGAAGCGAGAACCAACACGAGCTGTAAACACCTTATTTCTTCAACTCCTTCCATCTGTAAGTGCGTCCTAACCAAGAAAAACCACAACTAAAAGGACAAGTGCAATGATTCTGAGATGAAGGAGAACAAGCACTTGAAAATTTCGTGAAAAGGAGAGAAAAAGCTTCAAAAACTTCATGGTGAAGAATATGATGACATGACAAGGAGATCTCAAGGAGAGTGAACCAATGCTCTGATACCATATGTTAAAGTTGCAAGAAGGATTAAGCCGGTGAAGCAAAAGAGAGTGTATTCAAAAGAGACAAGAGGCTCCAGTTACATCCAATAGTGACATCACATATGAGCTAAGTAGAGCATCTAGATCCACAAATCTCTCAATCAGTTCCATAAATCTCTCAATCACACCACACCTGGATTCACTCAATCACACCTACTGACACCTATCAAGGCACACCATGTGTTCACACACTCACAACCTTAGACCTTAGGACTCTAGATCCCATAACATCAATTTGTCCTTCAGGACCCCAAAATGAGTTCCCTTTTTTCCTAAATACCTAAATATGATTGATATCAACATAGTAAACTACCACATTGTAAGCAACAACATCAATGGTCGATCTAACAAGATTGGTTGAGTAAACTACCACATTGTAAGCACTGACATCAATGGTCGATCCAACAAGATTGGTTAAGTAAACTACCACATTCTAAGCAAAGACATTGATGGTTGATCCAACAAGACTGATTGAGTCAACAAGTCAAAATTAATGACCCACAAAACTATGAAATCCTACAAAATGGCCACTCGTCCCATCTTGTTTCTAGCAACAAACAACAAACAACAAAGACAATCATAGAAAAAACCTAGCTAACAATAAGAGCATCTGCATAAGCAAGAAAGCATAGGATGAGCAATAATAGAGACCCTTTTATGAAGCATCCAAATTATTTCAACAAAATTATAGTAGGCCATATGAGGTAGGCATTAGTGCAAGAGACACTTAGTGTATTCTCACCATGTCCTTGGGGGGCCCGTGTCCCAAGTATCCATCTTCACTAAGATACCACATGGGCGTGCATGCGTGCTTGTGCATGCACTACATATCCCACTTATGTGCCAACATACTACATAACCCACTTACAATCTACATGCATGTGAGCACGTGGGCATGCGTGCTTGTGTGTGTTATGCATGTGCATGCACTAGATAATCCACTAATGTACTACATGCATCCGTGTGAGCATGCAAGTGTCAATGCCGACATGTGCATGTGCATGCATGTATGTGCACACTCATACTGCATTGTGTACACAAGCACGCGCACATACAGATGCATATAATTCATGCTATATTTACATGTATATAGGTAGGTAGGTAGGAAGAAGGTAGGTAGACATGCACAAGCGCAAGTGTGATGTATCTGTTCCTGCATCATTATGGCCATAGTACTTTACAAATGTCAAAACATAAAAGCATACACCTATACAGACATAAACATACATAAGCATATCATGACACAAGCCCTTAATAAGCTCTTCAAAAAAAAAAGCAGGTCACACAATGCCAACTAATTATGGTTGTAATTACTACTTGTTAGGAATGATAACTTTATTCAAACTTGGCGTGACTAGCTGCTGTACTCCAAGAAAATGTTTTTAAGATTAATTGTTCAATGGAAGACCACGCAAACTTTCAAATGCACTAACCAAGAACGGGCTTATAATATAATCAATTGAGATCTTTCTTCCAAAAAGAGAGAAGGGAAATTCTGAAACCAGAAATCATGGCTCACATTACGTGACAAACCTGACATGAGAAATACTTGGTATTCAGACCTTGGAAGAGACATCTGAAGAGAAGAAATTCCAAATGCTTTTTGCTGTGTATTTTGACATTTGTACGATTTTCAAAACAGTTCTAGGCAGCCCAGAAACATTACTCCTCGGACCACCTCATAAATAATCATAGGATTGAACAGATAAGAGATGCCAAAATTGTGTGAGAAAACCCCACCTTAGCTGACGTCTACTTCTCTTGACCTCATCTTTGCTAAAAGAACCACAATCTCAAGCCACTCTTTGCTGGCCTCACCTCTGAAAACAAGGAGATATAATGCTACATGGCAGCTCTGAACAAGAGCAAATAGGATGATAGAAAATCAGGATTTATAGACTCCTGATGCCAACCATGCAATACTGACATTACCACATCATTGAAGACAAAGACGTGATGGAAATTACTTGCTTTTCTTGCTCTCTTTCAAACTGTCCACTGTTGTCCCCACCCTATCAGATTGTTGAGCTCTACCAGCTGCCATTCTGCTTACTATGTCTTGATCTGCCCTATCATCTTCTGCTTTAGCGTCAATAGCAGGAACCGGTTCAGCTTCAGGACTACTCTGATTGCTGTCTTCCTTCTTGATCTCTCCTCCAAAACCAAATTCATTTATTCGGCTCTTGTCAACAGGATAGACCCAGCGTTGATACAAATAAATCAAGAAAATAACATCTGAAATTTGCATTAAGCACAAAGAATTAGGGAATATGTGTTGATCACTCAAACCACAAACATGACACACAACAACAATAAACAAACCAAGCACCTCTCTCTCTCTCTCTCTCTCTCTCATGACTTCTACTAAACTCAGCTAGCAGTAACTAGTTTAGGAAAAGCCAAGAGACTGAATAGCAGACGTAGAAATAAAGGGGAAAAGAAAGGAAAAAGGTCACTCTTAATCGAAGAGGGCATGGGTTAGGACAGCTCCATGAGGCTGGCTAGCTTGGTGCTAGAGTCAGTCATGCTTGCGTGTACAGCCCAGCTAGGCTGATGCTTGAAAGCACTGAACAGTTAAAGACGTGGAATCTGAACTGTATTATTCATGAATGAAGTGCGAGTACAGCTCAGCCCCTTTCCATAGGCCTAGGAAAGTGAGCCAGCACACTAGTGTATATGGGATAATACAACAGGGGTGCCACGTGACAAGCCCAATAACACTACTAAATGTACAAGAACACACTGAAGTGTTTTCAATGAGTGAGACCCTTTTTTAGGTTGACAGGGCCCATTACCTCACTAACTGCTAAACTAGAATTCACTAATCTCTCTCTCTCTCTCTCTCTCTCTCTCTCTCTCTCGCTGCTAAATGTACAAGAAAATACGGAAGTGTTTTCAATGAGTGAGACCCTTTTTTAGGTTAACAGGGCCCACTACCTAACTTCCTTCTAAACTAGAATTCACTAATGTTTCTCTCTCTCTCTCTCTCTCTCTCTCTCTCTCTCTCCCTAAGTATTCTAAATAACTGGAGTACTGCACTCCTTGGGAGCTGCCATGTGCCCTCCCTAAGCTGATGTACTAGATGGTCTTTTCTATTGTCCAATAGACCTTTGGTCTCCCGTTGACATTAATAGACTCTCTCTCTCTCTCTCTCTCTCTGTCTTGTGTGTCTGTCTGTCTGTCTCACCACCACTCACAGATCTCACAGTGGTAACACTTCAGTGTCACCATAGTTCGCAGTGACTCATATACCAGCATTGAAAGTTGTCAGGTAACCATCACTCCTTCAGTGTCACTAATGATCCCCCAGTGCGTGGATTGATACCGAAGGGCATCTAGAAAAAGTGGGCCAACCTGGTCACTCATTGTCAGGTTATATCCTACACGATGGGTCGTTCTCAATGGTTACAGACTTGAGCTTGAGCACTCGTTAGAGGTGATGAAAGTCTCAAGCTACAACCAAGCTACTCATTCTACTGGCTAAGATGGGTCGAGACAATGTATGTTTTCATGTCCGCTACCTCAACAAGGTGTTGGAAAGGTCACCTCCCCATCTGTAAGCCCCCAAATGAGGAGAGCGTGGGGGAGGGAGACCTAGGGCAGGATGTGCCCAAAGAGAGATTACCTGGATGTGTGGATCTGGGACAGATCTGGAGCATTCATGGTTGGTGGGGTATCCCAAGGATGAAAGGCTGCATCAAGAGCAGCTCATGTGCAGGAAGGTGGCGGGGACACAGTGTCTTGGATCAGGCCTGGCATGAGGCACTCACTGGACTGCAGCAGGACCCTATGAAAGGCACAATGACATCAGCAGCAGTACGAATGTGTACGGCGCTGCACACGTGGCTGGAGAGAGCCTGACAGAGGGCAGAACCAGCAGGAAAGATGCAGGGCAGATGGCAGAGGCTATGGGCAGGTGTGAGGCCTGCAAAAAGGCCCTGAATCTAGGGCAGTAGGGCCCTGGCCAGTGGCGCAATGCCACGTGGCAGGTCAGCCCTGCAAATGGCCCTGAATGGGCCTAGTTTTGTGAGCCCTTAAAGGGCTGGACCAGCAGCAGACTGGTCGGCCAGTATGAGGCTGGCTGGTTGGTTTTCTCAGCAAGGCCTTGAGCCTATAAAAGGAGGGGCTTCATGGCCCATTATTCATCCAACATCCAGCAGAAAGTGGAGCAGACAGGAGCAGCCTGAAGGCATTCCCTTTGGCCTCATCTTGGAGGTAAAGGAGAGTTGAAGGAGTGCTGCAGACTGAGTTCCCTAAGGGCTGGGACCTTGGCTGTCTTCTAGGGCAGCAAGGTGTTGTGATCATCATACCTTCTAGAGCAGCCATTCACAAGCACGTTGGAGCAGTGGAACACGGACCTGTGTGCTGCAAACAAAGCTTGGCAGGGGCTGCCCACCTAGGCTGATTCACAGGCGTAAGGTGGAGAAGAACACACTGGACCTCAGATCAGGTAAGGCTACCCGCCGAGTTTAAGCATATCACTAAGCGGAGGAAAAGAAACTAACGAGGATTTCCCTAGTAGCGGCGAGCGAACCGGAAAGAGCCCAGCTTGAGAATCGTGCAGCCTTGCCGCGCGAATTGTAGTCTGGAGAGGCGTCCTCTGCAACGGACCGGGCCCAGGTCCCCTGGAAAGGGGCATCAGAGAGGGTGAGAGCCCCGTCAAGCTCGGACCCTATTGCTTCGCGAGGCGCCGTCGGCGAGTCGGGCTGTTTGGGAATGCAGCCCTAAGCAGGTGGTAAATTCCATCCAAGGCTAAATGCGGGCTCGAGTCTAGAGATAGCCGGCAGATAGGAGGAGGACCTTGTGGTTAGATCAGAGGACCACACCATTGGTGGGACTCTGGATCTATCTCTTTTGTATTGTGTCCATAGTTTTGGACGGAAATATATATTTTGGTGGTTTCTCTATCTGGCCGGTTCATTGTCTATTGATGAGTCTGCACATCTATTTTATGCACATTAAGTAAAGAAGTTTGTGATTCCACACCCACACCACACTGTGTGAGCTCCTGGGCATTACTATAAGTCTTCCGCTGTGCGTACCCTTTGTTGGGTCATTTCTAACACAAGGTTGGTAAGATGGATTAAGATGCGGTGCCTTGTACGGAAATGGGGTCAGCTGGACCCTCTGGTACAAGAAAATGGCACAGTTGGAGCTTGGGACAGAGGCAATCATCAGTCTGGTAATGCAGGGCTATAGGAGGGGGGAGGGAGAGAGCATGTATGTGTGTGCATGCCTATGCGTAGACAAAGGGGAAACCAATGAAATATACATCCACAACAATAATGTCAAAGGCAAAACCATTAATGCTCTTGTCATAGTTTTCTCCACGATAGAACTCTGGAGCCATGTAATGACCTGATCATTTTAAAGTGAAGCAAAATTTAAACCTCCACGATTTTTTATTTTTTGCCTCCACAGTTTCTTAACCAAGATGAAATTAAAATTCCGAATCAAGAGTTAAAAAATCAGACTATTTTGCCCTAATCCACTATCATGTATGCCATACAAGACTAAGATGCTTCGCACATCCACATGCCTAGGACATATTCTTTAACCTAACACCTTCCGTCTAGCCTTTAAAGTGAGTCTTGGTGTGCTAGGTGATGATGCTTAGCTTCAGGAGGATAGACTGAGATCACCTAGCAATTAACTGTGAGACGGATATGATCTCCAGGACTAACAAACATTTCAGTGTATTTTAGCCCTCTACTCCTGCTGCCTGCCACCTCCTTCTACCCCTGCTCTACTCCACTTCGAAGTCCTTGCAGCCTGCCTTCACCACTCAGCCCTTCAGTTCCAGTTGACTATATCTTGAGCCTGTAGGTTGCTGTGATTTCCTAATACAGCTCTCTGGAGTCACTGAACCCTCTTTTGCTGAACCAACACTGGCTTTACAACTCAGGCATCCCTGTTCACTATCGTCTGCTCCGGGCAGTCGTGAATGTCCTTCATCAGCGGTAAGCACAGGGAACTATTGCTCTCATCTTGATCCAACCCAAGCTTACTTCAGCTGTTTGCTTTGCTCCAGGACAGGCCTAGATCAAATTACAATTTGCTTTAGACCTTGTCCCTACGGTTGAACTATTGGTCTCATCTTGATCCCTACGGTTGAACTATTGCTCTCATCCTGATCCAACCCAAGCTTAATTCCCAGCTGTTCGTTTTGCTCCAGGACAGGCCTAGAGGAAATTACGATTTGTTTTAGACCATGTCCCTACAGTTGGGTTTCAACCCTGTGTTGCTCTTTGTTGGCGCTTTGACTCCTAAACTACTGTATATTGTCTTTCCTATCTAGACCCATTCTACAGTCTTTATTCTAAGTTCATGGTTAGTAGTTTGACTTTCATTAGATTGGTCGATTGGTTGTACTAATTTGGAACTGCTTGTTTCATAGCTTATAAGATAGATTGATACTTGCCTCTTGAAGTTTTCATCTCAGCTTGAGAATATTGCTGAGTCTCTGATTCGAAATGAGAATTTTCTCTCTGACCATCACCAAAATTTTCACCAAGGACTGTTAGTTCTTGGACACCATTCTGACATTTCTCAAACTGAACCAGTCCATATGCACAGTTCTTCATCTAATCTGTGTCTTAACATTATGCCTAGTGCACAGGTCTGGATTCCATTCAACCCATAGTTACATCAAGGAACTATTCATTTATTGATTGCAGTTTTGCAGAGTTTAAATTCTCTAAGTACATCGATTTGGTGTTACTAATGAGTGGAACCAGTGAGCATGGTGCAGGCATCTTGGAGAACCCTTGGATATCCAAGAGAGAAAAGTATAGCTTTGTTGGCTAATGTTGTACATAGAGTGGTTACTCAAGTATGTCTGAGTTTCTATTCCTAGTTTTATACTTGTTTCTACAGTCATTCATGCATGAAATTCCATTATGTTCGGTTTCTAACATTCTTCTAGTATTGAGAAGCCGCCAGCCTCAGTCCTTTGGTCTTCTACCTCCTTTATGGAATAAGGAGTCCCTGAAGAAGGGGGAGTAATCATGTGTACTTTATACCAGAAAGCAGCATCAATGAAGTCTATGATCTTTTTATTTGTAATCCATGCAAACAGCTACTCTGTAGTGTAATTTGGTATTCTGATCACTCCCTTCAAGAGAGCACTAAGAGGTTTCAGCATGCACCTATCATTGCCTTTTTTTATTAACACCAAGGATGAGCTTTACAGTCAGACACTCAATCTTGAGAACAAATACAAGGCATAGGGTCCACCCACCCCATCCTTTCTTCTGATACTTTGTCATAGACAAACACCATCTACCCACAGGATCAGCTTCAACAATAACCAGATGACCTCCCAAGGCTCACGCTCACAAATGGATTCTCTCAGTTACTTTCTGCACTAGCTGCTGATAGACGCACACACAAACTCTCTCATACACACACACACACAAAAATGCGCACATAGTAATCTAGAAAACATTTATGACTACATCTGCCTGCCCCATACATGCTGGTTCCAGACACACATACGTGCACGCACACACGCGCACACATGCACACATTAGTTTGAATATTGCCATACCATCACGGAAAACAGATAATCGATGAAGTGTTGGCATCTTGATCACAAATGCGAACAGGTCATCTATGATTGTGTTCAAGAACTTGTAAGTCATTTGCCTCCATGGTAAATGTGCAACTGACTTGAGCTTGTAGTTTATAAATAGCTGTGGGCACATCATTATAAAGCCTGCAATTTCAGTTTCAAAGATGCTGTTAGAGATAGAAATGTTAAGAGGCACACAATTCAAGCCTCTAGCCTCCAAGTCAATTGTGAGTCATCAAAAACAAAAAACAGTCAAGATGGGAGTTGTGGAACACATACCAAAAGTATACACACAACTTGTACAAGAAGACAATATCCATGAGTACCAGCTCTTGTGGCGCTCATATACGAGAGAGTAAATAGAAAAACATATGACCAACAAGAACAACACATAAGACAAATATTTCATTGCCAGATCATCATACTCCTTAGTTTTATTTCCTGCATAAGAATCCCGATCCCTAAACCTGAGTAGAGGGAACCCTCTGCTGCGATCAATCTGCCAAAGGCAAAATAAATGCAGGTGAGACCCCACAGATGACCTACTTGTGACAATCAAGCTCCTCTTGCCCCTCTTCACCCTAATCTTAGCAGTCATATTATCGTAGCTGACTGATACATCATTAACCCAGTAGAAAACAAGTGAAACTTTTTAATTAAAGAAAATTAGTGCATGTTCCCACAACACTACAGGGTTAAACTTGGGCACACATTGAAAATACTATTCATAACCGCAACCTTCAAAAATAGCTTAGATCAAATGCTCAAAAGTTTCAGACAGATTTGCAACCACAGTGTGACATGGGCTTCGCTTTTGTCATCCACAAGCTGTTCTAACAATAAATTTTTGCACAAAACGATATATGTTCACACTTTGATTCCATTCTCATATTGTCACAAAGGCTTCTTTTTATCAATAACTTTCATGCAAGCCCCCATGTTGTATAGTTTCGATTAAGCTTAAGGGTGAAATTTTGTTCAATGAAGTAAGCAAGAGATTGTGCAGTAAGAATGCCCCTACTTGCAATGCGTAGGAAGAGGAGAACATACTTCAATGTGCATGGCTTTGCCAATCTTCCAAAATTCAATGCAACATCCAACTCCAGAACTTGCAATTATCATCCAAGAGGTCTTATTATCCAGCAGATATAAAAAGACAATCAGCTGACAGATAAAGCTGACCACCACAGACTTTGCTGATAAGCCCTCCATGGACTTGTTCTTGTTCCAAAACTGGATGTCTGCAAGTATTTAAAATGAAAATTTTCAAATTATTCTGTTCAGCACATGAGTATACATTTTATATATATATATACATGAGTATACAGTCTATTTATCGTAACAGAGCTGTGCTCAACCAAGTTACTGAGCCCCACGCTGTGATCTATATGGTCTATGTGCAATAGTACACAATGACCCTAGGAGAGTCAAATATAAGAGAAATATGAGCATGTGTACAAAGAAACAACGTAAAACCTAGTAAAATCTTCCTAGCTATTATAAAATTCAAGAAACACAAATAGAACATACCATTCTTGAAAGCCAAAAAGTCAAATATCGAATGCAACAAAGACACACACATCGTAAGAGCCAGCAGATAAGGGTTTCCCTCCAAGAATACTCTCTGTACACAGAAAACCATGTATCAATGGTCTATACCAGAATTAGTCCAACATACAATCAACTGAAGTAGCAGGAAACATACTTTGAGCTCATCAGCTTCTCCTTCAAGCATGCTTCCATACTTTCGATGGATTTGGAAAGACTGATCTATTTGCAAGAAGAGCTGCCATTTTGTTAAGCTAATAGGACTTATTTCAAGGTTCAGCTCTAGCTCCTTCACACTTTCATTAACAGGTACAAGTTTGTCCCTCAGTAACCAAAACTCATTAAAATAAACTGTTGGAAAGTAGTTGCCGGTCCTGTTATCAACAATCAAGTCTGTTTTCCAAATCAAGGATTTGTGAGAGATTTTGAAAACACGTTTGTTTCAAAACACCAAATCAGAAACTTGAAGGTACCCGAATTTCTCTGTTTGGGACAAAAAATTTGAGTTAGCCTTTAAAGTTAGAAGGATCCATTGTGCAACAAGCCCACACAAGAAAAAGGGGGGAAACAAGATGAATGCTCATAAAGCATTCATAAGGCCTGCCTCAGATGTGCAGCTTGGAAGAGAGAGAGAGAGAGAGAGAGAGAGAGAGAGAAGGGGGGCAGGGGGGGAAGGGGGGCGGGGGGGGGGGGGGGGGGGGGGGGGGGGGGCTTGCCTTGAAATAGAAAGAGAGAGAAAGAGGGAAGAATAGGTGGAGATCACATGCCCTTAATCAATCATAAAAAACAAAAACCAGGCACCTGGTCCAATAAACAATTCACGAATAAAAATAAAAACAAATTCGGAATTTTGCCCATCTCCAAGAAGAAGCCTTCACTAGGGCCTACAGAGAGGCAGGCCAAAAAAGTGTGGAACAAAGGGTATAACTCCTCATCCAGTGGGCTCAACTCAGCAGAAGTATGAACACACCTTCCAAAGCATGAATCCCTTCAATTTGGGCATTTTCTTTCTCTCCTTAAACAAGATTATGGATTGATATAGCTCACATTCTAATTTCAGCTTATTTGTATCATAAATGAATGTTATGTTTTATCCGCTACTCAGAGAAACTGTGGCCTTTACACGTCTCTTCACAACAGATACTGGGCCTATAACTATCACACCGATGCATCCAGTAGTATAGACAGTGCTAATAAGGATACTATCTGCAATGTGAGGAGGAAGACCATTCCTGGAATACCTGCACAAAAAATATAACACAGAACATCCAAAAAAGGGGAAAGTTATGCGGGTCATCCCATACTCAAGCTTAATGCAACGAAATAAGCTTCGCCACCACTCAAATATGAGAATCTGCATGTATTGCTGGCACACAGAGTGCAGTGAGTGACACACCGAGTAAAATCTTCAACCAAACTGATAGTAACATTAGGCTTCCAAAATGGCACATATTCCACTTGACTTTCCTGCTCCACCTCTTCCATGCTACTAGGTATTACCTGGATAACCATTCCACACAAAAATAAATAGATGGCAAAGAACGTTTCCTACTTTAATTGAAATCTTTCACCTGATAAATAGAAGCAATAACATTTCCACAGAAACAAATCCACTACAATAACAAAAAGGGAAGGCTAAGAGAAAAAAATTTACATTGATTGAAAAGACGGGACCTAAAAGAGTGAAAAATCGACTCATTAAAATAAAATTAAAACTAAAAAGTCAGATATAAGAGAAACTAGATTTATCTCAGCAAATCAAATCTAGGTGACCTAACGCACAGATATTTGATAGAGTCTCTTCAGCAGATCAGGAGACAACTTATGTTACCGGAGGATCTGGAAGTGCTTGCTCCTCATTTACACCGGCCAGAAGACTTTTCTTTTTGTCCAGCTTAGGTTTTGGGAAAAAAATCACAATCGCTGCATACAGCAAACAAAGAAAATGAGGAACAACTATCAGTAACCAGAAATCACCACAAGTTTTAGTAGTATGACTTACGAGCAGAATTTTTATATCAGATCACTCACGATGTGATCTATTGAAAGACAAGGAGTCGTATTCCGGATCATTTGGATCAGGAGTATATCCAGAGCGACTTAAGAAAACATGGGCATAAACGCTTCCATTGTGCTTCACTGCCTGCACCAAGGCAATCATATGATTAATATCAGAAGTTCCCCAATGACAGTATGATGGGATACTCACTAAAGTAGTAAATGGGTACACACATTTACCTCAGATAGGTGGTATGCAAGATGATGACGACGAACACTATCAGGTCCCCACACTGCATATGGTATATTTGTTTCATGCCAAGCCAGTGCTTTCTCATTTCCAAAGTCATTAAAAGTATCTTCTTCGGATATGTACAGCCACGTATCCTAAATACACAAGATCCAGTCAGTAATGTGTGCACAGCCATGTGAGTTTAAAGATCTCTTACTACTGTATAGAAGCTCCCCTCAAATGCAGATCTATTACTGCTTAACAGAAGCTCCCCTTAAATGCAAACTTTAAAACATTTTGAAGTATGACAGAACTGCAAGCAGCAACTTGTGAGCAATTTTTTTTTTGAAAAAAACAGAGCTAATTATATTACTTCGAAAACAAGATACAAGAGGTCAGCATTGCAGCTGACGGGCTGCGTTCACAAATCGGACGCAGCCCAAAAAGATAACAAAAGTAAAGCTCTCTCTCACGGAGGGATAAGGCGAGTGTGAATGAACAGCCAGAGAGGTGGTGAGTAGCGCCACTGAAGGCCCTACGAAGCCTGCTCGAAGAAGAGGCCCTGTGTGTCCCAAACCCGAAGGAAACGTCTCCGCTTCTCCCGACCGGCCCGGGAGTCCCCCTGTATCTGGTCCCACTGGCCTTTGAGGGTATGTATAATCTCACTCCAGACGTCAGTCATGATCTGGGCAGTCGATAAGGAGGTGCCACCGAGGATCTGCGCGCAGCGCGAGGTCCAAATGTGCCATCCTACGATGCTGCTAATAATCTCCCAGACTGACTGCCTCTCCTGAGCTCCTGTGTCAGCCTCTGCCAGGTGCTGCGGGATACTCTCGAGCGGCCCCCACGTCCCCTGTGTGATAAGGAATGTGGGGTCTTGCTGACATGTCTCGAATAAGTGATAAAAACCAGGTGCGGTGCTGCACCAGCAGAACGCGCCCCAAGTGATCAATCCTAGCTCTGGTGCTGCGCGAGTAAGGATCCCGAAAGTCCACCTCCACACTTCCTGGGCGCGAGTGCAACTCCATAGGCAGTGTTTTGGTGACTCCTCGTCCTCATGACAGATCTGACAACGTCCGTCCTGGCCTATCTGCCGCAACCAGCTCCCCACTAGAAGACCTTTGTGGGCAAGAAGCCACAGGAAGTAGGAGATCTTCCGAGCCGCCAGCTCTCCCACAAGGCCTTCCAGAAGGCCTGCAAAAAGAACCTGGAAATACCCTGTGCATACCAACTGGGCCGCTGGGTGGGAGGGCAGCTCTGCATCCTCCCGAGAACTCGCCTGCCCAATGTCGTGCTGCAGGCAAAGAAAGAGGTCGGCCCCTGACCTGTCACAATCTCTGGCCATCTCCACTCTCCTGGGTCCCAATCAAGCTCTGACAAGGCCCGCCCCTCCCAAAGCCAGAGTCGCCAAAGCTGCAGCTAATCCTGCTCTATGCTAGGATCGGTCCGCCAAACCTTTCCCACGAGGCCTACGACCCGAACCCTCTGCCATGGGAGTAGGGGGTCGATGAGCACATCCTCTCTCCTGAGTCGTCCATCCCCCATAACCGCGAAGAAGGAAACAGAGGAGTCGTCCATCCGCCCTGTGACCACCAGTGGGATGCCACGGGGGGTGAACTGTCCCAGCCAACGGTCATCACCAGGCATGAGGATCTGAAGCTCAGGTGGAACCAACCAATCAGCTGAAATCGCACCGTCGATCTCCGTATGTCTCGCCTGGGCTCCACGGGCACCTCCAACTACGTCTGCAAGATCAGCCGTCTCCAAATGTCTGTACGTGTCCCTCCAAACTCGAAGAGACCGGGCTGGCCCCCGCATCCAGCCGTCCCACCTGATGTGTGATCTCTCCCCCAACTGAAGGCCCTCGGCATCTCTGACCTGATCGTTCCAGATAAGCGGCTGGCAATCGATCTCCTCCTGACAGCTAGGAGGGGACTGAATGAGACTGAGGCGGAGCCGCCTCCAAACCATGAGGAGGCTACGAACGAAGTGGGGAGCGGGGCTGAGTGAGCGGGACGGAAGTGAAGATCCACCTAAGGGACGGAAGCCACTCTCCACCTTGGTGCGGGACACAAGAACCGACCCCCTGCTGAAGTAACATCTTCCACGTTTGCCCTCCCGGGGTCAAACCGCGGATGACTAGCTTGCCTAACAGGGCCTGACTCTGAAGCTCTGGATCGATGACCCCCAGGCGACCCCCAGGCGACGGAAGAATGACTGTCTGCCAAGCAACCCTGGCTCTGGTATCTCTGAGGCCATCCTCCTCGAACCAAAGGAAGTTCCGAACCAACCTCCTAAGCTGTGCCACGCTGGATCTCGAGAAACACCAACAGGAAGCCACATACCAAGCCGTGGCTAGGAGGACCTGGTTGACTACCAGGGCACGACCTGCAAGGGAGAGCTTAGCAGTGCTCCAGAAAGCCAGCTTCCGTCGGATGGAATCTAGCACCGAGAGAAACTGCTGAGCTGGCGTGATATCCAGGCCAACCTGAAAACCGAGATATCTAGCTGTCTGTCCCCGCGGAATCCACCTGAAACCCAAAAACCTCCCCCACTGAGAGCACGCCCCGGGGTCTGTGAGAAAACCAACTAATTTGTTCCAGTTGATTTTCGCACCGGAAGCCGAACAGAAGACCTCTAGGGCCATCCTCACTCTCTCCAGCATCATCTCATCATCCTGGACATACAGTGCTGTGTCATCCGCGTACTCCGAGTCCAGGAGCTCCGTGTCCTCCCGGAGTGGAAGGCGAACACCCCTGATCCCAGTAGACCTCGCCCGAAGGTAGTATGTCATAGCCTCAGCGAAGAAGAGAAACTAGTAAGGAGCAAGGGGGCAGCCCTGACGCTTGGCGTGGCAAGGACAGCCTCAAGGCAGACATCGGGCTGCAACATCCACACAGACAAGGACCTGTAGGGAGCAACACCACCTGGCAATGCTGCACGTGGAATCAGCCTACTCCCAGTAGCAGCAATTGGCCAGGTAAGCTGGTCAGGCTCTGACGTTGGCCAACCATCAAGTCTTTCAGCAGCAGCTCCTCCAGCAAGTAGCAGCAAGCACTCGGGCGGTTTTGTTATATATTGATGCTCTACATGTTTATGCTAGCTTGTATGCAAATGCTGAAATCTCATGCCTAAATTCGTTCTCAATTGATTTTCATGCATAGTCGATATTTTACTCCATGATGTCAGGTAGCCTATCCCAAATTCCTTTCATCAGATTTAATCCTGAGTTGCAAGATCCCAACCAAAGATATTGCTGATGTGGAATTTCTCCAGGCCTGGGTGCAGACAAACCGGACACTAAGCTCAAAGCAAAGCGACCTACCTTCAACTTTTGGCAACAGCACAGACGAAAGAGATCCGTTAAGCCGCCCGACCTTTCAAACACGTTAGAAAACCCATCAAAACGCGACCTTTTCATAGTTTTCTTTCAAAATGGGAGTTAGAAAGGCACGGGGAGCGCGTCAAGGATCCATCCTTAGAAATCTTCGTCTTTATCAATTTAACAAAGATCTACTAAATTGTGAAAGGTCATTCCGGGAACCACGTCGGGAACGCAGCCCAAAATAAGAAACCGCATCGACGGCCAGATCGCAAGCAGGTGGGAGGATGTTACCAGGTTCTCGCCTTTGGAAATGAGGTTGTGCATGAGCAAGGCGGGGTCGGAAGGCTTCTTTGCAGAAAACATACGTGTGGCGATGAACCAGAAAAGGCCCATTCGCAAAATGCCAGTCATCATCTGTCCAAAGCCCTGCTGCTGAGGCTGCTGGCGACCATTGTTGGCGCGAACTGCTGGTACTAAACCGCCAGAAGCAGCACCATCCGCAGAGGGGGGAGCCATAGCGACTGTGGAAACACAAAATTCCGAGGTCGCACAATTCACCTTGAAAGCCTCCCAATAGCAAGCGCTGCTTCTTTCCTTTTCTAGTGAATTGCTGAGAATTCATCAAAATGCTAAAACCCACTATGTTGTTTTAGAGGAGCTTCAAATCTTTTCGGGGATATTCTCCTCTTACCTATACGTGCCCTAGGACTCGTGTCTTTCAACAAAGAATGTTTATAAGAGGCCCCATCCCACTCCTAGTAGCGCTGCTGTCAGCTAGTCATTCGCTAGTGCACCCCATCCCCATAGCAGTTCAGAGTCGCCGATGGCTCGAGCACCCCTCAAGCTATGGTGGACATTCTCTCAGTTAACGACGGCAGACTCACCACGTGTCGGTGGTGAAATCTCCCTCTCACTTCGAGGTCTGGGGGGTACCTTAGACTGTCGCCGAAAGATGGTGGGTGGGATAGTACCTATGCATGAAGATTGTGTATGGGGACGACCATTGGCCTACTAGGGGCTCTATGGGGACGGCCTCTTAGCACTGCTTCCTTAGGTAGTGCTACATTGGACTCCTTTTGTGAATTTCCACATGTAATTTTTTTTTAATCGATTAAGTTGTGTGTTTCAAATTGGATGATCCTACAAAAAATGCCTTTTAATAGCCCAATGCCCTTTTTAAAAAGTCATTTGCTTTCTCTTTTGGCACTTGCTTTACCACTATATACTAAGAGGCAATGCACAGGTGCACTTGTGCACTCTTGTTCTCACATCTGCGAGTTTTTAATTTTACATATTTTGCATGCTTGGGGGGGTTTCACACCCAAGAGAACTAGCAGGGGCGTCCTACACATGGCAGGATCTCATATGGCGCCTGCAATATGGCGCCTGCAATGTGCATAGATGTCCCGTGCGCATGTGCATGCATTCGAGGGTAAGGGGCCATAGAGGTTCAAAATTATGGTGGGCCACACAACATGCTCAAACAACCACATCTAATCTTGAAGTGAGATGGTGAGCCAGGCGATAGAATCAAACATGCATCCACTTGCCTAGGTGTGTAAAGAATATACACCCAGACAAGGATACTCACACTGCACTAATTTGGACACATCTGAAACCCCCCTTATTGGATGCTTTATGTCTAATAGAAGATCTATTATAGTCTCTCTTTCTTGCTTGGCTATGTCTATTAGGCATTGTCATGAATATAAAAAGGGAGTCATATGCAATGGTGCACTATGAATATAGAAAGGGAGTATTTTAGCACCTAGGGCTAGAAGTGTACATGAATCCAACCCTAGTTAGTAATCCTTAATGAAAAACATGCAACTTATATCATATACGAATTATGATGAATATGTAAATTCATAAGCCCATAGCTTTCATGATGTATGTATGCATATGGCAATGCTCTCATGTAATAGTACTTGAAATAGAAGTAGAATGCTTGACCACCACAAATGTAAACATGCGCATGAGTGGTATGGATTGTGTTGCTTGCTAAAAATATGGTTTTAGATGGACCTTAGAAATTAACCACATGGATCAATCAATTTTTTAGATGAGAGGACTTTGAAACATTATCTATCAATGTTACGCATGACAAAATAGGAAAGCGTTTCGAAAAATGCATTCTGGTAATAACAACCATAGGATCTGTTGGGTGTAAGTGCTCCACTAGGAGTGCTCTTTGTGTGTGGTCCTTTGTGTGTGAGTGTGTAGGTGTGCCATGTGGCACCTAGGGATTTATCCCATATAGATTAGTGTGTGGTACATTGTACTTGGCACTATATATTGTAGTGTCACATCATGAATAAATCAATCTAGATCTTTGTGCCTTCTATCATGTGTACTTTCCTTTCCTTTCTCTTTCATCGTTAGATTTTAGGATGATACCAATTCCCAACAATTGGTATCAGAGCCATAGACTCCTCATCCATAGCTCCCTCTTCCTAGCTCATAGTTAGTCTACTCTAGTTTTTCTCCCTCTTCTAGCTTATCTCCTAGCTCCCTTTCATCTTATTCTCTTCTCCTCTCCTTCACCTCAGTCATAGCTCACCTAGCCTAACGTAGATTCTTCTTCCCTCTCAGCTCGAGATTATCCTCTCCAAACTCCTCTATTTCTGGTTGCAGGCCGCCATGGTTCTGGTTACACCTACCTCTGGCTAAGCACGGAAATGCTTCTCTTCATAGGCCCGCACCCCTTCTGGTTCGTGTCAAGATGTTTCACGCCCTGCATCAATCTTTCTCAGGCTGCTGGCTGCGAACACCTTTCCAAGATTGTGTGCATCTCATGAGCTGCTCCTGACCAGAAAACTTTGGGCTGTGCACATGCCCTCTCTCCATCTCGATGTGCCCACGTCTTCTTTCATGATACGATGCTGGTCGCTTCCATTTTACTGTCGCAGAAGAAGGCCATCCTTCTCTGTTGTGCTACTGCTGGCCGTCATTATCTGAGAAGCATATCCCTGTTGCTACTGCGTGACATTTCTACTGGAGGGGTTTGTTCCTGATCAACATGTTGCTTTTCATGGCTTCTCTAAGGCTGCTCAAGCTGTCGACAGCCATCTCTTCTTTATTCATTATCTTCGATATAAGGTGATGCTGCAGCAGTGCGCCACACTTCCTTCTCAAGCTGCGCTGCACACATTCATTTTGTGATTGGTCTCTACTCAAGGTTCTGCTGTCCTCTGTTATATTCAGCAAGAAAGTATTGTTCTGCTTCTTTTTGGATATCTTGCTGAAGAACAAATTATTTTTCTGCTCTTGATTATGTGGTTCCAAAGGGAGTTGTTTTCACTCAGATATTCTGATATCTCAGCTCTTTGTTGCGTTCTCTTGCCATACAAAAAGATGTATTTTTTTATGAGCTGCAGATTTTTATTTCAGTTCTCTTCTCAAAGATATTAAAGAACTGAATCTTATTTCTCATGTAAGGGATTAGACACTGCCACGAAAAGTGGTAAGACCTTCCCATTTTCTTCATGGTTCTGCTGGGTTCTATGCACTTGCCTTGTGCATAAAAAGATGTATTCTCCATGATGATATTTTATGATTATGGGTACTCTGCCCTGGTACAGCCTAAAATGAATCTCTCCTTTTGTACACACCTTTGGCCACCACATGATGTAGGCCATGTGGAAGATCTCTCTTTTATGTGTGTTTTGATGTGTAATGAGTTGTGGGCCTTATTATTTTGTCCCTACCCATGAGGCACCCCTGACATGGCATGAGAAACTGGACCATGAGTACCAGATTTATCCTTGACCAGCAGGAGAGATGTCCCTTGAGGAGGGTTGCGTGGCAAGGTCCATCTCTCTCTCTCTCTCTATGTGATTGTGTTTACCAGATCCTTCTCTTGTCTCTACCCTTGGAAACCCATAACTGACACTAGTGCTATGAGATTTATCCTTGACCAGAGACACTGGCATGAGAAACCATAAGCCTAGATTTATCCTTGACACAGTATGAGGATATTCCTTGAGGAGGGATTCTTTGGATCTTGGTTCTTTTGTGGTTTTTGTCCTCCTAGTGTATCACTTAAGGAGGGTTTGTTGGGTGTAAGTGCTCCACTAGGACTGCTCTTTGTGTGTGGTCCTTTGTGTGTGAGTGTGTAGGTGTGCCATGTGGCACCTAGGGATTTATCCCATATAGATTAGTGTGTGGTACATTGTACTTGGCACTATATATTGTAGTGTCACATCATGAATAAATCAATCTAGATCTTTGTGCCTTCTATCATGTGTACTTTCCTTTCCTTTCTCTTTCATCCTTAGATTTTAGGATGATACCAATTCCCAACAGGATCAAGCTGTGTAATTTCTCTAGAAAATGATAGATGTGATGTGCCATTTGCATATCTCAAATTTTTTGGTTCCTGCTTCACTAATAGTAAGTTGTTGCAATTTTCAATAAAGTCTTGAAGATCCACATAATTATTGAATCCAGTGATGTAAGCAAGTGAAATTAATTTGTTGTCAAGTGGTAAGTCATTGTGTTACGTGTACCTTTTGAAGAATATATTCATTCAAAGAGTGATGTTTGTAGCGAATTGCGAACTCTAGCAAAAATGAAGAAAAACAAAAAGAACTAGTGGGTTAGGCATACAATGCTTAAGTAATATAAACACACATGAGAAAAAGGTGCTCATTAGAATGTGTGCACAAGGACTGGGAAGAGAGGGGAAAGGGAGGGGGAGGGGGAAGTAGAAAATCCATACATAAAGTATGGCGAAGACTTGATAAATTTCTCTCCGTTAAATTCACAATCATGGGGGAATGTGCCATCCCTCCATTTTTAAAATGATTACCGCCAGTGTTGGAGGTGTAGCACATGGGAGAGCACATCCACTGTTGGATGCATTGCACAAAAATAAAGCAATCTTGCAATGTCATACTTACGTGGAGTGTCAACTGCATCTTTTGGTTTCCAAGTTCGCTTTGCTCAAATTTTGCTATAGGAGTGTACCTGCAAATTAAAAAAGAGTACTTTATTGATATTTTTGTTTTATCTTTTGTTTGAGCTACTCTTTTATGATCACCTAATGAGAACTATAATATTGCAAAGGCAAATAGTAATTACCTTTATGTGCATGTGCAATTGTAGACGTTAGAGTAGCATAGTAGTAGCATCGGGCACAGGTCGTCCTAGGAGTATTCTTGGGCTTCTGGGTTCCTACACATCTTTGTGGAAGCTTCCCTCCCTAACAAAAACCCTCTAAAATTTGAGGTATCAACCTCTCTCTCACTCATTGTTCTATTCCTTTTCTTGATGATAGTTGCACTCTACAGTGATTGAGTCTGCACGTACATTATTGAGTGACTCATCTATAACCATCGCACAAAAATATGGAGAGGGGCTTTGGTACTAGCAATGCAATGTTGTTGGTTCCTATGTACACATTCCATGACTTTGCCCACAGGAACTGTTGCTCTTCTAAAATTTTCTTAATAATAAGACCTTTGGCAAGAGGCCTATGACGAGCATGGGTGAATCGTGCAAGTGTTGCTCAAACTGCTCAACATACATGCCATTGTCATTGCTCATTCATTCCTCAACAAGTAAGCCTAGTCTACCAGTGCCATGCTCAATGCTCACCGCTAGTCTGATAGGCACAAAGCACAAACACTTGATAAGCCACTTTCCATAGCCAATGCAGCATGATTTTTGCATTGTAACAATTCTCCTAATGAGACACTAGAACCTCTCAAGCCTCAACTGACCCCTAGTGCTTTGGGGGGCAATAGATGGCATGCTACCAACATGCCTTTGGGGTTGAAGGAGCTTTGGTAGCCCCGCAAGGCTTTACTTTCACGTGGCTTTACCAGGTGTGGAATTCTTTTGTCTCTTTGGCTGGTCTTTGCTGAAATATTTTGCAGTAAATCTCGTAGCTTCCTTTTAACTGTAAGCTAATTTGGCAATAATTGTGATGTATAGGTGCACCACCCACCCATTCTTCGCACATTGGAACTGCTTACATTCGATTTGACTCCATTACTAAAATGTGTGCTAGAGACGCAATTGACATCTAAAATAGGCGTTGAAAGTTCCATAAGTCAAATGTAGGTGTAGAAACAAACATCTTGGAGCATTTTTGAATGTCCAAAGTAGAAAAGAGAGTGCTCACCTAAGAACAATAACAATCCATGCAAGCAGAAAATGAATACATTAGGAAGAACTTCACACAATAGACACTTTCTCTTCAGCTTGGAGCGGGGTGGCAAAGGGTTCCAAAATGTATGTATTCACTAAATCTCTGGCACAAGATCGATTGCTACTACTCTCTCAGGATGTCATGCGAGTGAAGTATATGTATACGCATGAATTGTGTGTGGCTCATCCACAATGACTGCATCTGAAAAGAAGAAGAACTCACAAGAAGAGATATCTAGAAGCTACTGACACTATGAGAGTTGCAATGAAAAATACAAATATTCAAGCTCTCAACACAGATTGTCATGTGTTAGCTTTTTCACAAGCAATCCAAAACAATGGAGAGCCCTGGTGCAGGGAGTTGGCAAGGACATCCCCATGTAACAAGGCGATGAAACAAAGAAGACAATGCTTGTGGAGAAAACCCACAGGTGAGTGTCCCATGCGTCCAACAAGAAAAAGGACTCCATGCGTCCAACAAGAAAAAGGACTCTGCAATTCAAATGACTCAATTTAGGTTGACAAGATCAAAATAGAGCAAGATGGTGGGCATCGGCAAGGCTCTTCCAACAATATGATTTCCTCAAGCCCTCTGAAGCTCCCAACACGCACACACATACCCCTAATCCCATAGCAAAACACTTCTTGATTTGGAAAACAACTTGTTTGTACTCTCCTTGCTTCTCCACCTCATCCATTCAATCACTTGAATGTACTTCATTACATTTGAGTGTTGGCGCTCTACTAGTTGCCTACCTTTATATTTATATCTCCAAATGCTATTGAGGACAGAAATCCTTGTGATTCCATGAACTAATAATAACTAAGTATATTAGTATGGGCATTGAAAAGTAGCTCATAATGGCCCCATTGATCTAATGGTTTAGAATGTGCCACATGGATTTGAGAATTTCATAAAATGATCTAGTGCTAGACAAGTAATCATTGTTTTCACCATAAGATTGTGATTTAACACATGGCTTACCATGTTCACAAGGAAAAAGCTTCTTACATGGAATCGAATCACAACATAGAAGAGAATCCATGTTGTAAAAATTGAGAGAGAGAAAGAGAGAGAGAGAGAGGGTTGGCCCTCCCTTCAAAAAGTGGAATGTATAAAAGGCCAAATGGTTGACTTTGTTCTTCAATGTTGTATGCACAAGTTTGGAATAAGATCTCTCTCTTTCTTTTTAAGAGCGTTTTGAGTCTTCTCTTGTTTTCTTTTTGTGTTTGTCACTCCATCCTCCTTCATTCCCCTCTTGTTTTCGCTCCTCCCTCTCTTCTTCCATCTCCCCTTCCCCTTCCCCTTCGCATGGAAACACATTGTGATAATCCGGGAGTCTCAGCAGTGACACTTAAGGATGGCTCATGCTTGCATTGCTCCCACAAGGAGGAGAGGTTCCCTCCGCATTCCTTCAAGATCCCCACAACAAAGGAGTCACCATAGGACTACACATTTTTGGCATTATTGCCGAGGAGTTCAAGGTATGCTTTTGCAATGCATAAGCTTTCTCTTATTTTCCACCCATTGCTCAATGTTTCTAGCTTAATTAGGATCTTTGATTCTGGAGTATAGGTGGTGTGGTGGAAAGTTGGGTGTGGAAAAGAAGAAGTTGTCTTTTTTTATCATTCAAGCATTTTGATTGATTGAAGGTTGTTTTTGGTTATTTAAATCATAGGAATAGGTAGTAGAGATGATTGCTAAGTGGTGTGTGTAGTCAAATCTCACAAAAAACACTAAGAAATGAAGCCACAAGCAGATTTCGAAGTGCGTGGACACTCACTTTGGGAAAATATCTTATTTCGCACTTTCAAGTTGTTGTTTATTGTTATTTTTTACTTTGAGTAGGTAGAATAGATAGAGTAGTGTCCTCTACAGCCTCCAAACCCTGCATAGAAACTCAAATATCTAACAATCACCAAAAACCAATTGTCAACAGAGCATGTCTGTGTGTTGTTGTGTTTAGGTTAACACAACAAGTCTCAAAGTCGCTATGTTAATAACGCAGTGACCTGTTGCTTTGATTGTTATCAATCAACTACCACTGACACCTCATCCACCTCACCCACTCATTGCCATGTGACATTATATGAACTGACAAGTGCCAGATCCAAGGTCAACTTGTAGTTTTAGGGTTAATGCAGCGACCACCAAGTCACTACTACAACAGTCATTGCTATGTTTGACCCACTGCTTTAAGGCTCTCGTCATGTTAAGATTCATTACTATATTGAGGTCACTACATTAAGGACAATGTTATGACTTCTAAGTCGCTGCTCTATAAAAACAGGCTACTTTACCATTAATGCAATGTAGTGACCAGATAATGCAACGATCTACAAGTCGATGATTTAAGGCTAATGCAACAACTTGCTGCTTTAACGCTAGAATTGCACAGTGACTAAAATTGATTGTAACAGCCAATGTGGGTTACCAACACATCTACTTGAGGTCTGGTAGAGTGCTAGGATTCAAACTAGAGCTAGAGGACAATGCCTCTAATGATATTCTATCCACCTCAGTGTCAATTCCTTCTGGGATCTCGACCTTAAGTTCATATTCAGTTCACGGTCCCACATACGTGGACACCTTGAGCTCGGAGGACACAATGAGCTTTGACACAACAGCAGGTGAAAACTCAAATCCCAAGGCCTCCATGGCTCCTAAGTCTAGCTCCGTCAGACCTCAATCTCCCACACCATCAACCGAGCATTAACCATAGCCTAATGGCTAAGGGAATCATTCTCAAACTTTATGGGAAGGTTTGGTTTGTTTGACCCCACTTTGGTAAATCCCTTTGTAAGGCAAACTAGTGTGCTTGAGGAGCCACAAGGTCCTCCCACAGCTCTTGCATCAGGAAGCGCAAAGAGTATCCCAATGCCCACTTCAACAGTGAATCCTATGGGGCCTCATTTTTAGTTTTATGAGGGAGAGCCATCCTTCATTAGAATCTTTGACCCCAGAATACCTAGCTTCTAGTTGTCGAGTCCTGAGATGCAAGGGAATGAACAAATGGACTTTGAGGGGAACATGCTTCCATGAATAATGGCTTCTCACCCTCCTCTATACCCAGCTCGGGTGGGAGCCCTAGAAAGCACTCTCTACCCCTCAATTGCACCCTATCGAAGACGAGTACCCAACTGAGTGTGTGAGGGAACTTGAGGATAGAAAGGGGGTAAGGAAGGTCAAGTCCAATCTCCATTGGCTGAGATACGTCGATGCTGTGATGGCGCACCATGAATTCTCTTCCAACTAGGGATCCAGGTTAGACAGAACTAAGGCCCCCATAGTATCTCTAAAGGCAAAAGAGCCCTCTAGAATCCAAAACCATGCATGAGGATAAGGCCCTAAGGGGCCAAAGCAAGAAGACTTCTCCTAAGGAGAAGCAACCCAAACTAAAAGGCTTGGAGGAAGAGAAGAAGAAGAGACTAACCTCCACTAAATCCCTAAGCAATTTAAAGCCTACATGGTTCAAGACTGCAAGATACTTCTTGAGCAAGCCAAGAGTACTTCCAAGGAGGGAGACCAATATGGTTATGATGGTCTAGTTGTGGTCAAGGAAGTAGACCTTGCTTCAGAGGATGAACACCGAAACCGGTCTATATAGCCAATGACCTCATAGTCGAGCAAGAAGAGGCCCTAATTGCCATCCTACAAGAATATGAAGACCGCTTTGCTTGGAATTATATCAACATGAAGGGCACGCCCCTTTAAGTCATGCCACATACCATCCCACTGAGGGATGACATGAGACCTGTGAGGCAAAGGCCCTATCTCATGAATCCCAAATATGCGATTGTGATAGAGGAAATGCAAAAATTGATCAATGCGAATTGATTTATGAGATCAAACATACAGTCCGAGTGTTCCCCATTGTCATTGTGCTTAAAAAGAATGGCAAATTTTGAGTATGTGTCGATCCTAAAAAAGTCAGAGATGCCACACGTAAGGACCATTATCTGCCGTCGCTGTCACTGCTGCCCTTTACACAACATGTGCTAGAGAGAGTCATGAGGAAGGAAGCTTATAGCTTCCTGGATGGATTCTCTGGGTACAACCAAGTATCCATAGCACCAAAAAATCAACATAAGACAACAAATCAAGAATAAGATAACAAATCAACAAACTGTGTGCTTAACAATGACTCACGTGATAGAGGCTAGCTGGAATGACTGGGAACACAAACTTACTTTCGTTGCACTCCGGGTTCATTGCAAGGCATACAAAGTCATGACCAATTGCACACACTGTAGCCTTGTGTTTGGAATAAAAGCAGTAATCCTTGAAACCACCAAAGATCCCAAAAAAACTATAGCCAATGATAACTACTATTGGCAACTCATCAAATCTCTTATATATCTAACTACCACAAGGCTAGGTATCTATTATGTAGTACTCTCAATAGCACAATTTATGTCAAATCCAAAATAGTCTCACTGAAATGCAGTCAAGAGAGTTATAAGGTACGTCAAAGGCACAAGATAGTTTGGAATAGATTATAGAGCAAGTCATCCAAGGTTGCATGGATACTGTGACAATGACTATGCAAGAGATCTTAAGATGAGGAGATCCACATAAGGATATGAATTTTTCCTTGGTCAAGGTGCTATATCAAGGTTGTCAAACAAACAACCAGCTATTTCTTTGTCTTCAATAGAGGCAAAATACAGGGCACAACAAGTGCACGTGAGGCTATATGGCTCAGAATACTATTTTAAAAAATCGATTACTTTGAGGAGACAAATCCAACAAGAATATGCTATGATAATCAATTGGCTCAAGAATTAGCAAAGAGTCTAATATATCACTCTAGAACAAAGCACATTGATGGCAGAGAGGACTTCACTAGAGAAAGAGTGTTACTTGGTGACATCACATTGCAACATTGTGACAACAAAGAGAATGTTGTAGACATCTTCACCAAACCACACTAAGGAAAGAAAACTCTGACAAGATCTTGGTTTGACTCAAAGGATAGAAATTCCCATTAAAGGGGTGTGATGGAATGTAATGTTCCGTCCCTCTTGCATTCCCCATAATCATCACCTTGAGAGAAGGCCTACTTCATGATGTTAATCTTGAGGGAAGGCATTGAGGATTCATCTAAACATCATCTGTTTATATTGTGCATAACACTAACACCAAGAAGGCTCAAAGACAAAAGGGTTGGAAACCATAGCTCTACCCCCAAAGGGTTATGCATATATTCATTATTTTCAACTAATATAGTGTATAGTTAGTCATTTATGGTCTGCTCCCTAGTTGTTGCCTATCTCTTCATCTCCACCCTTCTCCTCTCCCTCTTCATATTTGCTCATATGTTGTTGTCTGCCCTCATCATTTTGTGCATGACTTGCACCCTCTTGGCTACTTTGCATGCCCTAGAACCACTTCATATGTGATGCATTCCCTTGGCTAATTCTAATTCCTCCTTCATTTTAGGCCAATTTGCCCCCCTTTTCATCTCCTTGCTTCCAAAAACTTTGGCTCTATTTTGCTTTGGAGGAATGGTAGTTTAGAGTGCCTCGTGAACTTGATTTGGGCTCCTTTTCCACTAGTTATCATAGCCCACTTCCTTCCATTGACATCTATCTACCTATTCCAATGATTGCCATTCATTTTTCCTAGCCTACTCTCCAGAAAAGGACTCTTTGTATATCCTCTCCATGCCCACTCTCAAACACTCTCCCTACCCTTCCCCAATAGGATTGTCAAATGTTAACCAAAAAATTTTCTTGCTTTTTTATCTCATGTTTGAGATTTATGGATGGGTGTCATAGTTGCTAAGGTAGAAGGAAGAGAGAGAGAGAGAGAGAGAGAGAGAGAGAGAGAGAGAGAGAGAGACAGAGAGAGAGAGAGAGAGAGAGAAAGATAGAGAGATGCATAATTCATGTGGTGAGAATATCTTATTCTATGTGCACCAAATTATCACCAAATCATAAAATTAAGTTATGCACATCAACATACCATCCAAAATCCATCTATAATATTTCCCCCTAAGCAGTCATCACTTTAAAACTCAGGGCTATGCCTCTAAGTGAATGGGGAGTTAGGCCATACCTCTAAGTGAATTGGGAGTCTGCACTCTCGCAACCCACATAAATACACCTTCAAAGCCAAATTAGTTCATGGAGGTGAGACCATTAGAAGGACCGATGAATGTTATCTACACGATAGATAACACACTGAATCCACTTTAAGGGAAAGGCATTGTCCCTATGAATAATTTCACTTGTACAAAAGGATTGGTGAAAATCCAAAGCTCAGTAAGAACCTCTTTTCAGTTGGGCAAATGACATAACACAACTATCAAGTCATCTTTGATGGAGATGAATGCACAATCAGAGACATATCTAGAGGATATCAACCAGTGGGAAAAGAAGTCAAGGAAGAAGGCTTATTCAAGATGCTAGATTTAGTACCGATTTGTTGCCATGTCAGCTCAAAAGCAACCGATGCCAATTTCCACAGTATGGCACAAGAAATATGGACACATCAATTTCAAAAGCTGTAGCTATGAAATCAAAATATGGCAATTGGAATTCCAAAACTTTAGCATTTAGTAAATTTGCAAAGCATGTTGCTTTGGTAAAACAAGACAAGCAATTTTTGCGGAAGCACCTCTCAAGCAAGAGGAATTCTTGATTTGATACATACAGGTGTATGGGGTTATGCACAGACCCATAGCATCAATGGTTGACTTTACTACTTGACTTTCATCGATGAGACCACATTAGATATTGTTGGGTCTACTTTGTAAAAGAGAAACCTAAAGTATTTCCTAGATTTCAAGAATTCAAAGCCATGGTTGAGAACCAGATAGGAAGAAAAATCAAAGTCATGAGATCAGATAGAGGAGGTGAATACATGTTTTCAGCATTCACAAAATTTTGCAAAAGTAATGGCATTCAAAGATAATTCACTTGTGCAAATACTCCTCAGCAGAATGCAATAGCCAAAAGGAAGAATGGTATTTTAGCAGACACTGCTAGAGAAATGCTCAGTGATAAGCATCTTTCAAATCAGTATTGGATAGAGGCAATTGCCACTGTAAACTATTTGCTTAATTGACTTCTAACCAAATTGATTCAAGGTATGACACCTTATGAGGCATTCACTACATATAAGCCAGGTGTTAGGCATCTTTACATATTTAGCTCCATAGCATATGGCCACATACATGATTATCATTGTAGAAAGTTGGATGTTAAGTCACATAAATGCATCATGGTTGGCTACAATGAAGAAAGAAAAGCATACAAATTGTATGATCCTAGCAACCAAAAGGTCATATATCCATTCAAAATTAGATCACATGGGCAAGTACACATCTCTATCTTACACTCGAGATCTAGGTAACCTATACCTACTCGGGTAGATAGGGAGAGAAGGGCAGCCGGCGAGGGGGGGTGGAAGAGGGGGGGGAGGGTAGGTGGAGGGGAAGGGGGGGTGGAGAGGGAGGGGTGGGCAGGGGGGGAAGGCGGGGGTGGAGGGGGGGGGAGGGAGAGGAGGGGGGGGAGGGGGAGGGGGAGGGGGGGGTGGAGGGGATGGAGGCGGGGGGGTAGGGGATGGATGGGTGGGTGGAGGGGGAAGCAGGGGTGGGGCTAGAGGGCATGGATGGGGGGATGGAGAAGGGCGGGGGGGGGGAAGGAATGGAGGGGATGGAGAAGGGGGAGGGGGGGGGTGGACGGGATGGAGCAGGGGTGGAGAGGGAGCAGGGGGGGAGGAATGGAGGGGATGGAGAAGAGGGGTGGGGTGGAGGGGATGGTGGGTGGAGAGGATGGGGGGTGGAGAGAGAGGGGGCGGGGGGAGACGGAATGGAGGAGATGGAGGGGGGTGGGGGTGTGGAGGCAATGGAGGGGGGGGTGGAGGGGATGGAGGGCGGGGGGAGGGCGGGGGGGGTAGGGAGGGGATGGAGAGGGGGGGGTTGGAGGGGATGGAGGGGCGAGAGGTAGGGGGGTGGAGGGGATGGAGGTGGGGGGGGATGGAGGGGCAAGACGTGGGGGGGGGGTGGAGGGGATGGAGGGGGGGGGTGGAGGGGATGGAAGGGGGCTGGAGAGGGAGGGCGGGGGGGGGGGGTAGGGGATGGAGTGGTGGGTGGAGGGGGAGGGGGGTTGGAGACGGAGGGGGGGGTGGGGTGAGGTGGAGGGCATGGACGAGGGGGTGGAGGGGGAGGGGGGGGTGGAGGGGATGGAGGGGGGGATGGAGAGGGGGGGCCGGGGATGATGGTGGAGGAAACTTGACGGGCGAAAAACTTTGACGAAAATACAAGGAGAGGAAGAAATGGTCACCTTAACGCTCTCCAAGTCTTTCTCGATGTAACAGCATTGTTGAGGGTGAATGGATGGTGGGTGGATGGCTAGGTTATCGCTACGAGAAGGGCTTGAAATAACTCACCATGTGAGGATGGGAGTAGGGTGGTGGTCGATGGAGAGGGAGAAAGGTCTTACATAGGGCTAGGAATGGGGAAGAGAATGGAGGCTATATGTGGGGTGGAGAAGGGGGGGGGGAGGAATGGAGGGGATGGAGAAGGGGAAAGGGGGGGGTGGAGGGGATGGAGGGGGGGTGGAGAGGAAGCGAGGGGCGGGGGGGGAGGAATGGACGGGATGGAGAAGAGGGGGAGGGGGGGGCGAGGAATGGAGGGGATGGAGAAGGGGGGGGGTGGAGGGGATGGGGGGTGGAGAGGGAGGGGGGGGGGGAGAGGGAATGGAGGAGATGAAGGGGGGTGGAGGCGATGGAGGGGAGGTGGAGGGGGAGGGGGGGGGTGGAGGGGATGGAGGGGGGGGGGGGGTAGGGGATGGATGGTGGGGTGGAGGGGGAGGGGGGGGGGGGGAGGGGATAGAGAGGAGGGGGGGTTGGAGGGGATGGAGCGGGGGGAGGTGGGGGGGGGTGTGGAGGGGATGGAGGGGGGGTGGAGAGGGAGGGGGGGGGGGTAGGGGATGGAGTGGCGGGTGGAGGGGGCGGGGGTGGGGGGCGGGTGGAGGGGATGGATGGGGGGGTGGAGGGGGAGGGAGGGGGTGGAGGGGGGGGATGGAGAGGGGGGGGGGATGGTAGTGGAGGAAACTTGACAGACGAAAAACTTTGACGGAAATCCAAGGAGAGGAAGAGATGGTCACCTTAACGCTCTCCAAGTCTTTCTTGATGTAACAAGATTGTTGAGGGCGAATGGACAGTGGGCGGATGGCTAGGTTATCGCTACGAGAAGGGCTTGAAATAACTCACCGTGTGAGGATGGGAGTAGAGTGGTGGTCGATGGAGAGGGAGGAAGGTCTTGCATAGGGCTAGGAATGGGGAAGAGGATGGAGGCTATATGTGGGGTGGAGTGGGTTTTTATAGGAATGGGTGTAGGGTTAGGGTCAAACCCTAAGCTCTTCCCGAGCCATAACTTTTCATGGTCAGCTCGGATCGCTCTTTTGTAAAAAGGTGAAATGATTAAAATTGCAAGCTCTACGCATTCATGTCCATTACCTAGCCTATTTTGTTTTTCAAATGGCTTCTTTTTAAGAAATAAACAAAATTTCTTAAGGTAGTAACCCAAGGTTGATGCTTGGGGTTGATATGTTTGGTTAGAGTTGGAAAAGAAATTTTACTCTCCTTGCCCTTGAGTGTTATGTTCATGAAAGCTCATAGTAGTTAGTTTTTTACACATACTTGCGTATGTTTACTCGTTACTTGAGACGCTAGTCTCCTCGACAGTGGCGCCAAATGGGATTGAGATGAAGAGAATGTTGTTGCAGTAGAGAAAATACTTGCTGTAGGTGATCCAAGTGCTCTTCATGTGTCTTGGAGTAGATAAGAATCTCCTTGAACTTGGTCCAATAAGTCATCAATCCTGGGAAGTGGATACCTATTCTTCACTATAATCTTGTTCAAATCTCTATAATCAATGCACAACCTTTAAGAACCATCAGATTTGAGAACCAAGATAACTGTAGAGGCACATGGGGAAGAGGATGTCCTGATTAGAAAATAAGAAAAACCCTAATTTTTCCTTTGAGAATAGCTCAAACCATAACTTAGACCTTCCCCCAAGGTGGCCAAAAAATGTTTAAAAAATAGAGAATAAAGGTGAAGATCAAGAAAATAAGAATACCTCCTTGGACTACATGAGCAGTGTCCTAAAATGTAGAACATGTGTGCACCATAACTCTCAACTCTTAAGTAATGAGAATCCAAATGCTTGCTCGATCGTGTAGAACCTCACCCCAAGGTGTGTTTGATGGATTTGATGACTTTGTTCCCTTTTCCTAAGTGTTAAGCTCTAGGGATTGGTAAAAACTCCTCATAAATTTTGATGTTTGTCTCCTTCTTTGAAATGTTAAATGGTGTGTCTCCTTCTTTGATGTTTGTCTCCTACTTTGAAATGTTAAATGGTGTGTTGATATTGGTAGACTATAGGACTTCCATTGAGCAAGTACAAGTAAAAGTAGCAATGAAGGTAAGCTAATGCATACCCATGAGCACCCTACTAGAGATTTATTGATAAAAATGTGTAATGTATTTAACTTTCTCCAATGACAAAAGAAAGGGAAAATGAAAAAGGACTAGGATACCAACGTTTAGATAGATGGTAGTTCCAAGATTTTTACCAACCCTTATTTGGATGTCCACCATGCTCTTTAAAAAAAAGAATTGAAACTAGCAATTGTAAAAGCCCCATGCTTCCCCAATCGAGGATCATGTTCTAGTAACACTCTTTCCCAAACACAATACTTGACAACAGCTAGTTAACAAAGTACTAAGCTATTACATAATCATGTGATGTACAGTGTATATATATATATATAATCAGTATAATCAGTAAGCATGTAAACTTCTGCCTATGAATTGTCTGACTTGTCAAGGAAATTCTGCTCGGAATCTTCTCGATGCTTATTGCCCACAACTTATTCCGAGTCGAATCGCTACAGACAGGATCTATAGAAATGGTTACTCACAAAGTCGGCGACCCCAAGCACCATCAGACATGCAAGGAGACCCATAAACCCCACAGTCTGCAGCTTATACAGCCAGTGATCGAAATACAATATCCTGTTCGCCCATGCCCTTGGGCCATATGAGAGCAGGGCTGCGTGAAACACAACTTCTGAGACCGCCACATACTGATAAAAAACCTGAATCGCGAATTGTAGCAGTTGTCCTGGCAGATGAAAGGCCGGATATCCGATGTATGGCCAGAAAGAGAGAGACAGTAGACCTGCCAGAACACAAATCCAAAACACCATCACCCATTTGCTCGATTTGTAGTCCGATTCCCCCTCCACGTCAGAGGGGTATGCATATACTTCCACGTAAATTTTGCTTGTTATCCAGGGGAAGACTATCACTCTGCCCAGACCCATCATTGCGAAGCCCATGCCCATGTTAGGAAGAAATGCAATGCCCGCCGTGGAGATGGTGTAGTACACAGCAAGAACCCCCTGATATGCAGCACTGACGGTAAGCAATCCTTGTGAGCTGAAGACGCCGGAGGATTCCAGCCGTCGCACGTGGTAGCCCTCCAATTTCTCTGTAACGATGTAAGGAACAGGCGTTTTGAATGGATGAGCCTCGTAATTAATCAGCGCCTCTTGTTTCTCGCCCCATTCCTTGGCAGCCACTCTGTATGCAAGGATGGAGTAATATCGCCATGAAAGGTTCACGGGATTGAAGTATCTGAGCAGCCACGATAATTTGTTGATTAACGAAACATCGACCAAGGTAGTATCGACTTCTCCAGCTAGCAGATGCGTGCCGATCACCAACAAGAATGATCGAACAGCAGAAGCCAGCAGATACAAGTCTGTGGGCTCGGTGCAGATGGTGAAAGAGTCCATTAATTTCGGCTTTCAGGAGCCCGCGATAATTGCCACTCCCTCCTTAGTTCATCCTGCTGCGGTAAGCGTCATGTTCTTGATCATCTGATCGATTGATGTGCAATAGACATGCCGTACAATACGCCAGGTTTTCTGTTGCGTGTTCGGCGCATCTCTCTCGCTCGGTCCGTCGCAAAGATCAATGTTCATAAACTCTAAGTTGACCGGAAGTCCACGAAGTCATCCATCATATAATACCCCGCACTGCTTCTGGCGTAATGAGCCAACATTTGTCCAAAGCAGGTGCCAGGCCCACGAGGTACACTGTACACTTTAAAAGTGTGACTCGTGAGGAATACGTCGAGGCTAGAGCCATGGTTATTTGAGATAACAAGGTCGGTGAGATAACAAGGTAGGAGGTACAGTGTACACTTTAAAAGTGTGACTCGTGAGGAATACGTCGAGGCTAGAGCCATGGTTATTTGAGATAACAAGGTCTGGATCCGAGTGTCATTATAAGTCTAAGTGTAAAGTAGCTCCATAAATGTTTTCAATAACTTGTAAAAGGAAAGGATAGGTGTAAATTGGAAGGAAAGGAAAAGAGAAAAAGCAAGTGAAGGTGAAGACTATGGGGGAAAGGTCTATGAGTAAAAGAGAGGAGAGAAAAGAAGTGAAAGAGGTGTGGGGTGGATGGACCATTAAATAAAAGGGGGACATGTCTATTATGGCAAGAGTAATATAAAGCTGGTCTCTTAAAAGAGACAAAGAAAGCCTAAAGAGAGAAATTCTTTTAGGGGACTGGAATAATGCTGTAAGTGTGCACGATAGATCCCGTGAGGGAATCGAGATGCTGTATCAAGAGAAATTAGCTTGGAGGCTCTTTGAATCAAGCTGTGAACTGGTTGAATGGAGTGAATTTGAAGGGATGCAAGACTTGAAGTGCTTCATGTGGCACAACAGCTTCATGGAGAGTAGCCCAATTAGATAGAATTTATTTTAGCAGAATGGGTGCGTGGATTATGCCTATCATATAGGGTGAGATCCTGAGAGATGCACTCGACTCATATCACTCTCCTTTGGTAGTATTCTTTGACTTGCAGGGAATCGAACAAGGCAAAAAGGGCCCATTACCGTTTAAGATGAACACATCTATGATAAAAGAAAAAGGGAGTTTGACGCAGGAATATCATATGCATGGAGCAGGGACGCAAGGAAGTCAGCGATGTCAGGAAATGGTAGAACATCATAAATGCAGCAATTGCCTTTGTGAAGGAGTACGGTAGGCAACGAGCAAAGAACAGAAGACTCTCAGAAAACATGGCAAGAGAGGCTAGGCTTTCTATTTAAAGAGCAATTCGAGAGAACCCCAAGGACATTATTCTCTCAACTCTTTATAGTGAAGTTGAATAGTTTCTGAGACTCTAGGAACATGAAAAGCTCAAGGCAGCAAAGGTTCAATCAAGACTGGTTTGGCTTGAGGATGGGGACAAACCAAATGCGTTTTTCTTCAGAGCTATAAGGGAAAAGAAACAGAGAGAGTGCATCATAGTAATCAAAGAGGATAATGGGAGACTGATTACAAGAGATAAGCCAATTGCTAAGGCATTTGCTGAGTATTTGGAACGTATTGCAGGTTCAGAGCCCTCTCACCCCACGAACTATGAGGACAGAATGAATGAATACCTAAGAAGATATGCCTAGAAGGGTAATGATACATGAAGAACAAGTTGCAAAGACCCATCTTAGAGGATGAGATCAAGTATGAAGTAATGCAAATGCCTAAGGATAAATCACCTAGACCCGATGGCATTCCAGTGGAATTCTATCAACACTATTGGGAACTGTGCTTAATCCAGTGGGTTTGTAACAGAAAAGAGATGTCGTGGGATCTAAATACTGGAATCATAAAACTTATTCAAAGAGCCACGATAGGAGCAGATTAGACCAGTGGAGACCACTGACCATGCTTAACAATATTTATAAGACAGTAGCCAAGATACATGCAAATTGGGTAAAATTTTTACTTAGCAGATTGATTCACCCTAGACAGTACGGTTTCATTCGAGAAGGACTATCAAGGATGCGGTCCTAAATGCATTACTAGCTATTGATTATGCCTTGACACAGAAGGAAAAGTATAGCATGCTGAATATGGATCTAGAGAAAGCATATGATAGGATAAGCTGGGACTTCATCCTTCGAACGATGGAAATGCTGGGCTTTCAAGGCAATAAATTGTGCAACATAACTAAAATGCTATTCGCAAATGAAAGGGCAACGGTGTCCCTAAACGGTTATCATTATCAGAGTTTCACTCTGCAAAGGTCAGTGAGGCAGGCCTGCCCACTAGCCCCCCTCTTATTTACTGTAGTGACAGAACCCCTCCTTTGTCAAATCGACCATCAGTTAAGCAAAGGAAGCATAAAAGTGCACACAGTTTTTGTGGATGACAACACAAGTATTCTGAAAGGTTCGCGAGAAAACGTTGGCAAATTCCTTAAGACGTTCAATGAGTTTGCTTTACTTTCATACTCGAAAGTCAAATAACTCCAAGACTGAAGCATTATGGCTAGACTTGGGGCTGAAACCAGACTGGGCAAAGAGCCTCCTAACCAATTGGATACCTACTGGGCAACTGATTCACTATCTAGGATGCCCCTAGGGGTGGACACCTCACTTAAGAGCAAGTTTGACTGGGCCTTCCAGAGGATTACTTCCAAAATAGACAAATGGAGTGGCAAGCCAATCTCTCTAACAAGGAGGATCACGATGGCGAAGTATGTGCTTGAGTTAGTACTAGTGTATGTCTTATCTTTGTTGTCGTTCGCTAGTGCCTGCCTGAAAAATGTTGACAGGAAAGTCACTGATTTCATCTGAGAGGGGAGATGGCGTGCATTTAGCTCAGATATGTTATTTACTCCCAAACAAGGAGGACGAATAGGATTATCTAGTATGAAATCAAAATTTTATGCTCTATGCTTTAAAAGTCTACTCCATCTTGGAACTAATTAGCCATGGGCCATTATAGCCCAATGAATTAATTTGTAGGAATGCCCCGAAAGGTATATCAGACCCCTAGCAAGATGTCCTAATGTCATCAGAATACCTCAATCAGAGACAAGTATGGAACCCAGGGGGATGCAAATGGAGGACGCCACAGCAAGTGGAAGAATTATTTGATCTTAGTAGGTCAGAGACGCAGCTGATTAGAGACATCTTGAGAAGAGTGATGGAGAATTGGTCGACTGGTCACATATACAGAGAGGCAATAGACTTCAAGGGATTTATCTGGCGAAATGGTAAGACCTTTACCAAACTGACACTCAAAGACTTCAGGGATGAGCCGAGACCAATTGGAATTCTGACCCCCATAGACAGATCCACGACCTGGTGGCTCAGGTCACCAAAGTATGGAAAGCAACTCCATCGTTTAGGCTTAACTCACTACTGTGGAGAGTTTTGGTGAGCAAAATGCCATTGAAATCCAGAATCACAAAGTGGAACCATAGAGTATCGCCATATTAGAAACCCACATGCACCTATTTTAGTGTCTAAGTAACTCTGGTCAAGACTGGAAAATAAGATAAACTGTTATTTAAAACGCTTCGCCCTAATGTACAAGATGAGGGGTTATACAACCTAAATATCAGGATGAAGCTGAAGTGGAAGGTGGCATTGTTTGGGGACAAGGGTGGTCAAAATGATCTCATACACAAAAAGATGCAAGTTCTCATAGCTTTAGTATTGATGCATCTTGCGAACTTCAAAAATGATGTTTCCTTTCAAAGGTTACCAGTAGAGAGCAAACTGGAAGAGATTAGAAGAATAGTTAAGTTTTTTGGAACTCGAGATGAGCCATACAGTGCGCTCAGCCGTTTATGACGTTAGCTTAGCCTTTTAAAGGCGCCTTTATACTTTCTTTGTAAAAATCTTACTCTTAATAAATTTTGTTTTACTCTCAAAAAAAAAAAGCCAAGAAGATTTAGGACCTCCACAAGCAAACAAAAACTTAAACCCTGAACACATTAGGAGCTCTTAAACTACTACTAACACACACTTAAAGCTCATACTAACCATAGTTTGCATGGTCAAATTGACCAAATGGAACTTTAAAACTATGGACGTAATTAGCAACTCAATAATCAATACATCCCTTAGAACCCTTATAGGGCCCAACAAGGTGGGGATCCCACTAATGCCCTACCTTTGGGAGTGTCATTATAAGTTTAATTGTAAAGTAGCTCCATAAATGTTTTCAATAACATGTAAAAGGAAAATGATAGGTGTAAATTGGAAGGAAAGGAAAAGAGAAAAAGCAAGTGAAGTTGAAGGACTATGAGGGGAAAGTTCAATGAGTGAAAGAGAGGAGAGAAAAGAGGTGAAAGAGGTGTGTGGTGGATGGACCATTAAATAAAATTGGGGCATGCCTATTATGGCAAGAGTAATATAAAGTTGGTCTCGTAAAAGAGACAAGAAAGCCTCTAGCTTTAGAGAGAAATACCAAACAAAAGACAACCATTAGGATCTCCACAACAAAAGACGAGAACATTTAGGACCTCCACAAACAAACAAAACCTTAAACCCTAAACACACCAGAAGCTCTTAAACTACTACTAACGCACACTTAAAGCTCATACGAGCTTGGTCAAATTGACCAAATGAGCTAACTTTAAAACTATGGACCTAATTAGCAACTCACTAACCAAGACATCCCTTAGGACCCTTGTAGGGCCCAAAAACCACCTCATAAAGAAGAATACCTCATTTTCAACGTTTCAATCGTCTCTTTTTAAAATTAATGTGCATCCTAAAATCCAGGCTTGTGAAAGTCTCATCACATTGTTAGGGCCAGTGCCCATAAGGCCACAAATGTGCAGCTTCAGGGTCATCTTCAGAGACTAAGTTTTGAGAAGCCTCAAATCCATTCTCTCACGTGAACCAAAAGGAGAGTCGCATGAATGAAAAGGGGCGTCTTTAATGCATCTGTGGACAAGCTGACGACTTGCATGGAGCTGCATTTTTATAGAGCAGTTTTTATTGGCTACTCAGAGGCTCTAGATTGTGGAAGCATTGAATATAAAGGTCAGAGCCAAATGGCAGTCCTCTATTGGCTGGATGAGAAGTGGAGCACAAATGCTCAAAGTTGCAACCTCTAAAATGGAGGTGCGAATTCGAGCATCAATGGCGCTCCATCCCTGCATCAAAATCCATGCTAGCTCCATCAGTGGTGCATCGTTTCCTGTGTGTGCACTAATCCTTAAAGCTCTCACCACATTGTGAAGGGAGTGGTCCCCCAGAGAGTCCTAGTGCATAGGACACTTTATAACTACATAGCAACTACACATGCACTCCCATGCAAGACAAGCCATTAAAGGTGCAAAGAGGAAGTGTAATCTAGAGAGACAAATTGAGCTTCAATTGAAGACAAAAAGAGCTTATTCCTTGTCTTCCATTTGTCATCTTTTCAAGAACTGGAACACATCACATACATATTACATTTGGGAGATGTCGCTCCCCTCTTCGCCTTAGTATTCGCAAGTTTTCAAACCTCAACACATGCATACAAAATCACAAGCCACTGATCAGCTACTTGACAAAGTCAATATTGTCCTCTCCCAGCTCTCACAAACAAACCAAGCCCTCATGTCTCCCCTCATGACATAAAATCATTAGCCCTTGAAAGAAGTTTTACACTGACGAGTGTGACCAAAACTGTTCTAGGACTTATTGTTTGAAGACAATTTCGTGGCTCGCTCATTTCATTGACATTAGTAAGTACCAATAGTGGGACAACCAAAGGAAAGCACATGAAATCGGTGCCATCCTCAAAGGCATTGTAGCAATATGGTACTCTTTGCCTTACGAGGTTCACTATATGTAAATCCTCTATATCACATGCATTCAAGGCCTAATTTAAAAGTCCCTCATATATGAATTCTATATGAATAAAATGCACCCTTTTCTATCCAATCTATGAAGAAATGGTACCCTTTTGTATGTAAAAGCTATGCCAAAAAAAGATTTTAAAATCCCCTTCTGTTGAACCCACATGCTATGCTTACATATATATGGGTGACTTATTGAGAATTTTGCACAAACAAATCTGTCTCAAATAGCACTACAACAGCCAAAAAACTTGTGTCATCAAATCAATGAACCTATAGCACAGTTTGCTGCCAAAATGAGTCAAGTCCTAGTACCAAAAAACCCAATATGACGGAAGAAATCAAACTATAATTCCTTTAGCCACGTCTCTGACATGACCTAACATGTTAAACCGTGCATCAGGGATCTAGATCATTCCATGATGCAATCCAAGTTACCAATGCATCGAATTGAATTAGCAGTCACTTGACAACAAAACTTCCACGACCAGTTACATACCTATATCAAATTCACTAGTAGAGTTAGCAGTCCCAATGGACATTTACATCCAAAACGCACAACTCAAAATGAATACAAGTTCACTTCCATCCTGTGATACCCAGGAACGATCTAGGTGTTTCCTTTGTAACATATCTGGCCATGTCGTTAAACACTACAAAAAAGCTCCAAGATGAAAATCCCAACCGACACCACAAATTGTTCAAAATTCAATCATAGTCTCCTATGCCACTTCATTGGCTTACACACAGTGAAACATGTAAGCAGATTGCAAAGGAGGTTAGTCACCCACAAAATATCCTCCATATTTCTGTAAAAAAATTCATCACCACTCTCGTTGCACATTCCAAGCACACTCACGCTTGCAATTCTTGACTCAAGTTTTTCCTTTTCATCCACCACATCAACCATCATTGGGACACACCGTTTTTGAACCTAAACAACCCCTCAAATCAGATGACCACCTCAAGATGTATAAGTCAAGCACTCATCAAGCATCATAGGAGTAGTCCCATTTGTTCTTAACGACACCATATTCAACCATTACTTTACATTTTTCCATGATAGTTTGTCCCACTGACAATACGTGGGGACTAGTTAGCTATGCACAAAGCCATGATAAATTTCAAATCACATACAATTTCTTTGAAAAACCATCTAGATATCATTTGGTGCAAATTCCTAATCAACATTCAATAGTCCCAATTAGTAAATAGTCACAAAAAATAGTTCCATTGCACACAAGAACGCAAAAATAAAAAACTTGTTGGACCGATTCCTATATGTCATAGCCAACCCTAGCTTCCCTTCATGCACAACAACCCTCATTGTTCATTCAATATGCACACGTAGTAGTCATCCCATCAAGATGGCCCTTAGGTGATAATCACTAAAAGAAGCTGACACCGTCACGACAGCAATAAAAGACATGTTCAAGGAAATCTTGCAGAAACATCAAGGCATCCAAGAGCTCATAAGGAGATCTTAGTTTCTGCATCAACCTTAGAATTTTGGAAACATAACTCAAAACAATGTATACCTGCTACCAAATTTCAAAGCCTTACTCGACCAACTCAGCAATACTCAATCACAATGATACCTAATGGAATATACAAATTCACAGTGATGCCATTTGGGCTATCAAATGCCAGGAGTAGTTTTCAACGCATGTTCAATTTGATTTTCTATGTTCTCATTGAGAAGAAAGTACTAGTAGTCTACACCAATGACATCCTCATCCACACTAAATCATGGGAAGAACACATTTTAATCCTCAAATAGGTCATTGCACAAGCTCAAATTCCTTGGATACACAATTTAGGCAACAGGTATCAATATTCATCCATCAAAGGTAGAAGCCTCACCAACTCACCCATGTGCACTACATCAAGCAACTAGAATAATTCCTAGTTCAATTTTCCACCAAATTCATTCCTCATTATGTCCACACCATGGCTCCATTCAAAAAATTGTTACAAAATAATCATCATTCCATTGGGATACAAGCTACTCATAGGCATGCACTAAACTGAAAATATTGGTCATTGCAGCCATCATTTTGCGACATCCATATTTTTCACAATCCTTTTTTTAATGCACATGTCATGGAATTGGTGAATTTCTACTCCAACAAGATCAAGAAAAATGACTAGTTACTCCCACTATGTTTCATTAGCTCCGAATTTGAATGCAATTATTCAACTAGTGAATGAGATTTGTTGTCAATTGTGTGGACTTTTGCAAACTTCATCCTTACCTTCATGGTAGCTTGGTCACATTTGAAATAGACCATAAACCCTTAATTCCTCTCCTAAAGAAATACCACGCTAATCCTACATTACTTAGATGGATTTTATCCCTACAAGAATACACATTCTTCCTTAAGTATTGCCTAGGAAAAGAGAATACCATTGCTGGTGCCTAATCGAGGCCTAATCACAACCCCGGTGATCTAGTTTGTAAAACCCACCAGTCTAGCCCTTCATGCCATTATCTTATCCATCAAAAAACCCACAATCAGTTCCCATCACTCTTAGTTCTTGCTCAAAGACAATCTACTCTACTTATGCCACTCCCAAATTAAACCTGGCTTACTCATCACTACATAGACAATTACCATACCCATCCATGGTTTGAAAATTTAGGTCTTCATAGGGTCCTCGCCTCACTCTGCAAAAGCTTCTACTGGCCGAACATGCATCACTCAATCACAACTCAACCCTAACAGTGCACCACATAGACCCAATTCAAAAAATTCCAAGAAAAGTCGAAATCATTATAGTCAATTGGCCATCCTAATTGGTTTCATGGGATTTGATCGGCCCATTCCCATAGTCAATCCATGGCAACAAATATGTCACCATGTTCACGGAAGACCTTACCCGATGGTGCTCTATGGCAACAAATATTGTTCATAGAATACCTTACCAGAATGGGATTTGATTGGCCCATTCCCATAGTCAATAAATGGAAATTAATATGTCATGGTGTTCACAGCATACCTTACCCCACGATCCTACATTCCCCCTACAAATACCTTAAATTCACCTATCTAATTGATTCAAGAGGCAATTGATTGGCTTGATCACCTCTACAAAGTTCAAACACTCATCAAATCCATAGTCTTGAAGAACCTGCCAATTGCACAACAAAGGCAAGCAAAGAATGACAACCAAGGACGGAATGTTTCTTGAGATTCCTTCCATTCTTGGAGACATGTGGCACTCTAGTGATGCATCTAAATGCTTTATCTTGGCCAAGGAATACTATAATGAATTATAGAGATCATTAAGAAAATTTTCAATCTAAATAACCATAATTCAATGATTGTTGGGATGCATACAAAAAAAGCTACTAACATTGTGATATTGTCAGTTACAAGGCAAATCAAGTCTCAAGTTATTAGACAAACGGTATGGATACGAGGCCCATATTTGAATAGTAATGTCATGAAGAGAAGACATGAAGAATGATTATAAAGAGACATATCACAAATCATCCACAGTAGACACAAAGATACCTTCTCTAATGCCTTTGGCTAAATAGCTAAAACTACTAATATGATGCTATACATGAAGAAAATGAATTATTTACTTGAAACATAGTTCACCCTTGATCATTGTGTTATTTTTTGACTGGGTCAACACTAAATAATTATTGAATCATTGTAGTAATGCTTCCCAACAATCTTGGACAGATTTTATTTTCCTATAACATCCTGATAGCTTTATGAGTGAGATTATTATTCTCGAAATCATATCTATATAATTACTTGAGGATATATGTGAGCTCCAAAGGCTTCTCAGTCACCTTGAATTGTTTTGGTAGAGCACTTAGATCAAATTTTAATATTTTTAGGCTACCATTATTGTCCAACAATAGATTCTCAGGCTACACACAAGAGGATTTAGTTGCCAGTCTGCAATGCATCAATTTCTTTGAAGTAACACTGCTCTATTTTAGTATAAAAATATACAGCATAGAAAGGTAAACTAACCCATGACATTCTCCTTCCTAAGGACTCTACATAATAAGCACATATGCTACCACATATATTTTGCATAAAATAAGAAGTCTATTCACATGGCTACCAATTAAAATAGAAAGATGTATAAGGTAGAATTCTTGACCTCCAAATCTCTGTGGTACACCCCCCTACTATGGTGCCAGTCCATTGTATTCATAAGTTGTTGAAACTAATTCCTTGCTTTATCTACTGACAACTTTCCATTATGAGTGTGCAATAATATTGATGAATAATACCAGTAGATGCGATTTCTTATTTCTATTGTTTTCTTGACCACGTTTGAGCTAGCATCTATGCTAGAAGCAATTGATGAAGGTATAAAAGGTCCTAGGCCAACCATGACCCTATAATTTTTTAAACATGTTGGTTTCCAGGATGATGATATCTTGTTTGAGAGTATCTCTTACAAAGGATAGGATAGCGTTAAGGTGCTAGAGTGCATGATGCTACTACTTGCTAGATGCTACTAATACAAGTATGGAAGAACCTAGGCAACAAGCTAGGGACCTAAACTTCCTTTGAGCATTGGACCGACAAGTTGAGGGGATCTAGTTTGAGATTATTTCATCTTTAAAATCATGCAAGCGAAGAACATGTACTATATTTGTTATGACCATGTCATCTTTTTTCTCCTTAGAAAAACAAGACTATAAGGGCTTGGGAAGCATCAAGGAAGAGGGATCCAAAAAAAAAAGCAAGATAGATGAAGAAGAGGAGCATAATTAAATAGCTAAGAGTAAAAGCAAAGAAAATATTATGTCCTTTATACAAAGAAAATAAGAATTTTTTTCCAAATAAGATGGGTTTTGAGATAATGCATCAAGTGCTTGCATCACAAGCTATATAGGGGTGTAGAATGCAAGTGCAACACTACTTTCAACTCTTAAAGACTCTCTATAAACCCTAGAGAAGCCAAAATCTAGCAATATACTATGCATCAAAAGAGATACTCTCACTTGCTTGTTGAATGCATTGTGACAAGACAATGAAATATTCATCAGGTAGGTCTCTAGACTTCTAGATATATACATCCAAAAAGATTTTGTTATGCCCAACATATCCTATCATGCAATGAAGATGAGAGAAGCTTCCGCTTTAGTTTTTCAAATGTCAAGCTCCAAGGAGAATTTTGTTGAGGAAGTCCAGGAAATTTAATGTCAAGTTCTAGATAGAATATATGTGCATGTCTCCAAACAAAAAGGATATATGTCAACAAAATGTTGGTAAAAAGTAGTACATTGAACATCAAACGTTGATGGGAAAGTCAAGGAATTCATTTGCCAACAAGTCTTAGACAAAGTACACTTGCTTATCTCTAATCCAAAATCATATAAGCTAACAATGTGTTGTTAGAAACTAATACATTAATCATTCATATTGATGGGAAAGTAAACAAATTTATTGTCAAGTTTTAGAAAGAGTATACTTACTTATCTTCAAACTAAAAGGATACATGTCAGCAAAGTGTTCGTAGAAACCAATACATTCATCATCCACCTCATTTTCTAATCACTTTAGGGTTCACAAGCAAGCAGTTCATCTTAACACTATGTTTGCATTTATTCAAAGAATATAGTGATGTGAAGCATGATTGAATGTCTAACTTGTGTCTTTTCATGTGCTTCAAAGCTTGAACCTATGCTTACAATATGTAGATGTAGTTCAAAGATTATTTCTCATTTGCTTATATGGTTGTATGCTAGGTAAGATGGACTAAAAGGCATGTTCGAGATATTGCTTTTTGGATGCCTTAAAAGTGACTCTCCTCTTTGTAATTTAAAAGGCATTCATGAATCTATGTGCACATTCTAGTGGCTATAGGATTTCATTCCTAATACTCCATGGCACATGCATATGCTAGAATGCATTTGCTTAGAGTTTTATTTCACATACCATTTTTTGACATGCATGCAAAAGCTTCCATCATGATTTTAATTTGCAATTCTAGCTCTTTTTTACCCTTCAATCTCTCCCCCTCTTTTTTGTTTTGAATTCTAAAATGGTCTCTCTCTCTCTCTCTCTCTCTCTCTCTCTCTCTCTCTCTCTCTCTCTCTCCCTCCCTCCCTCCCCCATTCCCCCCCTCCCTCCCTCCCTCCCTCTCTCTCTCTCTCTCTCTCTCTCTCTCTCTCTCTCTCTTTATCTATCTATCTATCTACCTATCTACCTATCTACCTACCTATCTATCTATCTATCTCTATCTCTCTTACCTACCCATGGGTGGAACACGTTAATAGACAAGCCTTTATACTTTTGGAGATAGATAGATATGATCATTTGACTAGATATTTGCACTCTTAAAAGTGAGTTCATTCTAAAATTCTAAGAAGTGATGAGGTAGAGTAGACATTTATTTGAGTAATGGATTCATAGTACTCTATTTTAGCATTTTTCAACTCTATATAGATAATAGTTGTACTCTATTTTAGTAAAAGTGCTAAAACTACCAAAATAGAGTTCAAAAAAACACTTTAAAAACCCATGTAAATTGATTTAAAGGATCTGTTTTAAATCCATTGAAATCGATTTGAATGATCTATTTTAAATCCATTCAAATTGCTTTAAATGGTCTTTTAAATTATTTGAATGATTGGTTTTAAATGAATTTGAACTGTTTAAAATGATTTACACAATTAAAAACACCTACTTTCATTTGCAAACTGTGGTAATTAGTTAACTCACAATATATGACTAAATATCACAGTTCTTTGCATGGCATACCAATCCACCATCTTGTTGTCACCCCGTTTATTGCATTAATGTTGCTAGAATCATCAAATCTATTGTGTGGTTGTGGCATACCACATGGACTTAAGCTACTATGACCACCATGTTGGTGCCTACTTGTGGCACTACTCATGCATCTTTGAAGCCATGGACATGATTCTTGGTGTAGGGCATATTATGACCATGCTAACCATTGCACTTGCTAGAGCACCGCCATGGCTACATCAACCTGTGCATCTACTATAACCACCATGCTTGGTGATGTGGAGCATATGGCATTGACAACCATTGACTAACCCATGCATCTACTATAACCACCATACTTGGTGATGCAAAGCATGTGATATCGTCAATAGAGGAGGGTGCATGAAGAAAAATAGCAGAGCAGGGGTAGATGAGATCAAAGTAGCCAAATCCCAAATGCCACAAACCCTTATATTAATCAAAGTTCGAGCCACCGCGGTGATTGGAGGGTTAGAGGGGAAGAGATAGGTGTGCTGCCCAAATAATCATGAGCTATTTTAAACCATTGCCATTAATTAATCAAAATCCAAGGAGGTTGTTGTGCCATCCAAATAATCATGAGCCATTTTAATTTTGCAGGTCACCACGATGGCTGGTAATTAACTGCCATCCTGGTGAAATATTAGCCACCACTGATAGTAGTGGCAATTAATTACCCACCACTGACATGGTTGGTAATCATGAAGTAGATGACATCGACCTGGTAATTAACTTGTAATTAATTGCACTCCACTAAGCATGGAAGCTTGATGACTAGTAGTTAACTATACTTTATAGATCTTGCAAGCCCAGTGGTGGTAGGTTGAACGCAGGTTAACATGCTACGCTTTTATAGTTTACTAGCATATTTGTTAGCATATCAAATCTCCACCTAACACAATTATAAATTATATTTTGAAAGTTATATATTGTGAATTCATGTGTAGGAATATCATACAATGCAATTGGCATTTAGAGGAGGGAGCATGGAGAAAGTGGTTGCTCTCACCTTGAAAGTTTCTTATAGTCGAGCTACAAACTTCAGCCTTCGCTATTCCATTCCCCTCACTATTTTGTCTTCTATTCCTCTTGACTGTTTCTTTCTCCCTTGCACTAAGATTGCAAAATTTAGCCTCCACTATTCCATTTCCTTCACTGTTTCATCTTCTATCCCTCTCGACCATTTCTTTCTCCCTTGCACTCTTCCTATAAGTTCTATCCCCTCTCATAATGGATACCCCTAGACACATTGAGTTCCACAACCTGAGTGCATAGCTTGAAAGCTCCTCACATGGTCTTTTCTCCCCTTCTACACAGTCCGAGAGCTCATCACACAATCTTTTCTCATCGTCTCTGCAACTCAGTGTGACATTCTCTCCTTCTCTGATCTTGAAATCATGACACCTCACTCTTCAAAAGCCCAATTTGGATGCTCTGAGCAACTTCACCAAGTTCCAGGGGTGAACGTGGAGGGAAAAATAGTCTATCAAGGTCAGAAGATTACCATCACTAATAGCATGATTGAAAATGTGCACGGCATTCCTAGAGTCAATTTGCAAGAACACTTCTTGGAGAAGCAATGGAAGAGACAAGATATTCTAGATGTATACCCCAACGCTCAGATTAGTAAAGATCATTGAGTCAAGCTTTTTATCTTGCCAACAAACCTCCAGGATGTGCTGAAGCAAACAATGCACTTCTTTCCTAATACAAGAGGAGCCGTGAAGTTTTGATAGTTTCAAGTAGTAGTAGAGCAATTGAAAAGATGTGATGTCTCTTTCACAAGGGCGATCTCCAAGAGCTTGATGACCAGAAGAATTGTGTGGATAGCAAATCCAACTTGTCAGCTCAGTTTGCTAGAGTTGCAATTCACCTGATGCATCTACCCTCAAAGGGATTTTTGAGCAATATGATAAGAAGAAGTCTCAAAAGGTGACTTTCTACAAGAGAAAGCCATCGATGCAACAAAGGCAGTGCAACTTGAGGAAGTTCCCAAGGAGGGTGTAGAAGCAAGGGCCTTCCTTGTAGGCATGAGAGCAACTTGAGAGGTCTATAGGATTTCCGTAGCTTGTACTGCTGCTGCTGTCAGCTATATTTGGCTTTAGTGGAGGTTGGAGGTCACATCCCTCACTGCCTTTTCTTGAGATTGGAGAGCTTGGTTCATGTGCACTTCTTCAACCTCTTTCTCATCTACTTGCGCTTGAAGTGCCCTGACCTCTCTGGTGACTCCTTGGAATTGGTCTTCGATTGCTGCTGCATTGCTGCTGTAGTCTATCTTTCCAATTCTCGTGCATGTTCCTCCTTGAACACACTATTCAAAATTTTTGGACTTTCTCTCTTGGTTTGGACTTTTTTTTGGAGCATATCCTTTCCACTCAACTTCACTTAGTGAGCTAAAAAATTGGGTTTTTTGAGCACTTAATGGGTCACTTATATACAAATATGGCCTTATTAAGCTAGTAAAAAGTCAAGTGGTAACCTCTAATTTTAAAAAAAATGGCTCGCTGAAGCTATAATTCCCAAACTCATGCATGGTGCCTCCATCCAATAACTATAATAATAATAATAGTAGTCTCCTAACTCAAGTTCAATTTTAACACTATGAAGTGAAAATATGACACCATATGAAAAGAGTTTGTTGAATTCAACATATAAGTGGTGTATAGATACACCATTAAAAAAAAAAAAAAGAGTTTGTTGAATTCAATACATAAGTGGTGTATAGATACACCCTTTTTTAAAAAACAAACCATACAATAAATTATCTTATTGGTGGTGTATAGATACACCATTTGTATGGAAAAAAGCATACAAAACATTATCTTATGCATCTGAATCTCGTTATTGGTGGTGTATAGATACACCATTTGTATGGAAAAAAGCATACAAAACATTATCTTATGCATCTGAATCTCGTTCAGAGTCATCAGACTCATGTAATGTATTTGAGCTTGATGGGTCAAGTCTTGCCAAATGATGTTTAATATGGACACGACTTGGATCAGGGATTGTGATACATTTTTCAACATTGTATCCATGCTTCTTTTTAAAACTTCGTGTCCTCGATTTCCAGCAATGAATAATGCTACTGACTTCCACCTCTGTTAATCCCTCATTATTTGGAACCCATTCACGTTTCTTTTGCAAGCATCCCTCATAGAGTTGTTTTATTGTATATCTTCTCGGGAGATTTTTTAATGGCTTTGGTTCATACCATAAAGCTGTAAATGTTATAGGAGTTCCCTTGTCATCCCTTTCTATCTTAGTAACCTTTGCAACCCAAAGTGGGCCACCTTGGTCATCCAACTCTGAACCCGGATCACATGCCCAAACTGCAACAAATAGACCCTCTTCAATCTCATTACATGGTATAAACTCTGGTAAGGGTTTGTCTCCCTTCCTGCCACAATATTTTTGAGGTAAAAGGCATTCCTCTGCTTCCTCCATATCTACTAACATATTTATATCCAAAGGAAAACTTGGTGACCTAGCTTGTTCCGGCCAAAAGGATTCAGAGTATTCAATGCTCATTAAGTTTTCTTGTCTTTCTAAAGATTGGATAAGTGCTTTAGTTGATTTAATTGTCTCCAAATTCTTAGTTGATTGCTCAGGATATTTCTGCATCATACTTTGAAGATGTTTAATGAAGGCTTTCAAGCCTTTCATTTCATCTATGTCAAGTGATTTGTTTTTTGCAAGAACAAATCTAGTTTCCTCCAATGGAATTATTCGTTGTAACAAAGCATATGACTCACTCCATAAATGATCTCCATCTACTGAGTAGTGCTTCCATTGCATCACTGGTATATTGTTATGCATGTAAAACCGAAAGTAGTGTGGATTTGTGTGTCCTATTAGGGCATCATCTCCTGTTTGTAAATGTGGCTCTATAAATGCTCTCCAATCTACCATCCTCTCTAAGATAGCCACTTCTGATTCTTCCTTACGAGAACCTCCAATTTTTTTCCCAATTCGAAATAGCATATCCTCCATTGTCAAAACATCCATTGCCTTCAACTCACCAGAGATAACATTGAAGATTTGATCTATGTCTTCATGTGTATGGCCGACAAGAAGAAAGCCAACTTCCACTTCTTCAAATATTTTCAGACCAACCAACATAGAGCATAAAGCAAATATATATTTATTCTTGTTCTCTCTCCAACAATTATCAGCTTGTATTCGCAATGTGTTAGGCAAACATCCGCGAGCATCTCTGACCTTTCTTATTGCTTTCATGATTGATGTAACAACCTGGTTACTATCATGGTCATGCAAACTATCAATCCATACATCACAAAAGATTCGGTATCCATGTACTAATACTCCACACAAGTGTGTTTTTAGTCCACGTTTGCCCTCCAATGCCGGTGGGATACGTCTATATCGTGGCAAAGTGGTTGTATTCTGGTCCATGCCATCAATGGTGATGCACATGGACTTATTGACATGTGAAATAGCTTCCTCTCTCCAAGAAGCATACAACTTTCGAGCATCCTGCACATGACGTAAATGGATTGATCGCCATTTAATATATCTTCCTCGCTGCTGCTCACATTTACTATGTTCAATGGCATTTTTTAATTCATCACATGTCTTACATTTTGACATCCTTTGCTTTGATGGTGTCTTGACATGGCAAAAATCTTTACGCCAAATTTTGTACAAGGTTGATCGTGAAATCATGCTCTCGTCTCTGTCTTGTAAAGTTTTATTGACAGTCTCTAGGACGACCTTCTTTGTCATTCCCAAAGGAAGATGTTGTTGGCATTCGACACGTCCATCTAGCATTGTTTGTTGAAGATGAGGCTGCGGTAATGCATGGTCTTCGAGAACTTGCTTTAATGTTGCGGTTGCATTTATAGTGCTTCCATGGCATTTAAGCTTGTACGTATTTCCATGAATTGTATGAATAACTTTTTCTTTCACCTCTGCCCAGATGGTCCAATATGTGCCATGTGATAGTCCAGTTAACCATTGATATCCTCGATTGCAAATGGGTCTCCCATTAACCATGGGTTTCAATCTAGGTTTACAGTGTCCTGTGCTCAAATCTTGATTAGTGCCTTGATGAAGAAAGCATGAAAACTCTTGAAGAAGATAGTTATGTCTATTAGGCGCTGTCTTACTCCAAATACCAAGGCGTATGGCTGCACAATCATCTTTCCCAACTTTTCTAATGCAAAGTCTCTTGCAACAAACTCGCATAAGCATCCTTTCCATATTCTCCTCGGATAGCATCACATGTCTCTTTGGTTCTGGAATTGATGCCATGATTCTTCGCCTCTTCACACTCACATACTTTCTTTTTGTAAATAGTGTCTTGCGTTTTCTAGTTGTAAGACCATCAAACCTCGAATCCATTTCCCTTGAATCTTCATCTTTATAATCAAATGCTATGTAGGCTTGAGAATTATTTGATACCTTATAATATCTTGGAAATGGCAATCTGGTCGACATGTTCATTGATGTCAATTTGTTGCTAATGCCTCTTGAATTTTGTGGTTGAATTGTTTCTCCTTCGTAACTCAAGATTCTCCCATCTATATTCTCTGGCATGCTAGCAACAATATTCTCAGATTCTCTGCCCCTTTTGCCTTGTATTCGAGTGGTAACATCATGATCATTGTCACTAATATCATCAATTCCTGTTATTGCATCACTTATCCCATTGATCTTTGCGTGTATTTTTCTTTGTGGTCCCATCTTATTATTTTCAACACATCTTCTGTCTTTTATATCAATAAGCATGTTTGAGTCACTTGCAGCACAAGACAAGTCTTCTATACCAGTGAGCCTGTTTGAGTCACTTGCAACACAGGATAAATCTTCTATACCAGTGAGCCTGTTCGAGTCACTTGCAACACATGACAAGTCTTCTATACCAGTGAGCCTGTTCGAGTCACTTGCAACACAAGACAAGTCTTCTATACCAGTGAGTATATTTGAGTCACTTGCAACACAAGAAACCTTTTCTGCATCAACATCTGTTACTATAATGTCCTCGATACCTGTGAGCATGCCACTATGATACTCTTGATTACTACTATAGCTTCTTATCAATTTGGATCCCATTTGTGTTATAGTCTTTTTCTTCTGATAATATTCTGTTGTGTCTTCCATGACATTGAAGGAAACTGTCTTGGGCAAACTTGATTTCAAGAAAGCTAACCCCCATTTACAAGTACTATGAACTTGTAGTTGAGACGTAGTATTATGGACGTCTAATTGTGAAGTACTATCCATTGCATTTTGAATGACACCTGCACTAGTCAACTTAATTATCTCCACTATACAGAGAAAACTCTGAGCATAGCCCTTAAAGTTGCCAATTGCTAAAACTTCTCCGAGGCGAGATAACATCTGTACTTTTTCCCCCTGGATATAAGTTTTCTTGATATCTTGAAAGTATGTCTTTGGAACAATTTCGTCTTGGTCCCAGAGTGTTCTGTGTGCTTCCATATCAAATATATCACATTGTAAGATATCTCCCAATGTTTCAAAGTCTCCATGTGGATATTTTAAATGTACTTCAGGATTTACAACGTTGGTGATTATCACTACACATCTTCTCTCACCACAACGTTGAAAATGACACACATTCATAGGATCAAGACTATGAATTCGTCCAAAAGCCACCACTTCATTCTTCTCATATAACACCACATCCATACCCTCTGTTAGGGTGAATACCTGTTTTATGTATAAAAGTAAATTAGCAACTCAAAATGAACATTTAATAAATAATCATTGAGCTTATTATTACTTAATAACTTCTATATCAAAACTAGGAGAGAAGGCATTAACCTAAACCCTACATCCTAAACTTTAAATAATTAATACCAAAACATCTTAACCACCGTAAATCCTAAACTTTAAACATTTAATTGTTAAACCCTAAATCCTAAACCCTAAAAATATAATCATAAACACTAAACCCTAAACACTAAATCTTAAATCCTAAGCCCTAAATCCTTAACCCTAAATACTAAACCCTAAACCCTAACCCTAAAATACAATCAAAATTTTATGATTTTTCTCGATTTGTGCAACATGTTAGATATACCCCCAACTCAAGCAACACGTTGGGGGGTATATCTGACCTGTTGCACAAATCTAGAATTTTCTCGATTTGTGCAACAGGTCGGATATACCCCCCAACCTGTTGCTCAAGCAACAGGTTGGGGGATATACCCGCAACCTGTTGCTTAAGCAACAGGTTGGGGGGTATATCCAACCTGTTGCACAAATCGAGAATTTTCTCGATTTGTGCAACAGGTTGGATATACCCCCAACCTTGTTGCTCAAGGTTGGGGGGTATATCCTACCTGTTGCACAAATCGAGAATTTTTTCGATTTGTGCAACAGGTTGGATATATCCCCCAACCTGTTGCTCAAGCAACAGGTTGGGGGATATACCCGCAACCTGTTGCTTAAGCAACAGGTTGGGGGGTATATCCAACCTGTTGCACAAATCGAGAATTTTCTCGATTTGTGCAACAGGTTGGATATACCCCCCAACCTGTTGCTTGAGCAACAGGTTGGGGTATATCCAACCTGATTGTGCAACAGGTTGGATATACCCCCAACTTGTTGCACAAATCAAGAAAATTCTCGATTTGTGCAACATGTTGGAGTTACTCCCCAACCTGTTGCTTGAGCAACAGGTTGGGGGTATATCCGACCTGTTGCACAAATCAAGTATTTTCTGGATTTGTGCAACATGTTGGATATACCCCCCAACCTGTTGCTTGAGCAACAGGTTGCGGGTATATCCCCCAACCTGTTGCTTGAGCAACAGGTTGGGGGGTATATCCGACCTGTTGCATAAATCGAGAAAATTTTTGATTTGTGCAACAGGTCGGATATACCCCCAACCTGTTGCTTAAGCAACAGGTTGGGGGTATATCTAACATGTTGCACAAATCGAGAAAAATCATAAAATTTTGATTGTATTTTAGGGTTAGGGTTTAGGGTTTAGTATTTAGGGTTAAGGATTTAGGGCTTAGGATTTAAGATTTAGTGTTTAGGGTTTAGTGTTTATGATTATATTTTTAGGGTTTAGGGTTTAGGATTTAGGGTTAAAAATATAGGGTTTAGGGTTTAGCTTTTAGGGTTTATGATTATTGTTTTAGGGTTTAGGATTTAGGTTTTAAGGTTTAGTATATAAGATCATGAGCTTAGAGTGTAGAATCTAGGGTTTAGAATTGAGAATTAGGTTTTAGAATTTAAGTTATAGGGATTAGGATTTAAGGTTTAGGAATTATAACTATTATATAAGTTTAAGAGCTTAGATTATATAACCTAAGATTTAGGAAACTTTAGGATTTAAGATTTAGGGTGTAAGATTTAAGATATATAGACTATATAAAATATGCATTCTAAAGTATTTAGTTTAGATATATATAGACTATATGTTATATGCTTTCCAAAGTGTTTTGTTTATAGGTATGATACATTGCAAAGGCTTTACTTTAAGTAAGTATAAGTCTACCTAGTCAAAGTAGGATCAAAGTATCCTACTGATTAGGGACAAGCACATAGGCTAAAAGCACACCGATTCATATTTTTTTACATTCATGCTGCATGGTGTATCAAAAGGTACGATCCTTTGCAAAGGCTTTACTTTAAGTAGTTACAAGCCTACCTACTCAAAGTATCCTACTGATTAGGAACAAGTACATAGGCTAAAAGCACACCGATTCGAAGAAGTGATGTATGCACACTGATTAGGAAGAAGTGCATGGTGTATGAGAAGAAATGAAAAAGTATTTGATAAGAAATATTCGAAGAAATATATATTCCATATCATGGACATTCTAAGAAATATGTATTCCATATCATGGATACCATGGATATCTGGTGCTTGCTAAAGTAAAAAAAAATGATATGGATGCAATGATACTGTAGTCTTCTAGATTCTATGGTTTTAAATACCTACCTTACAAATACATTATCTAATTTTGCATTCTTTCGACTAACCAACAAGTATTATACACATGGAATCATGGATATCTGATGGTTACTAAAGTAAAAAAATGATATGGATGCAATGATAGTGTAGTCTTCTAGATTCTATGGTTTTAAATAACTACCTTACAAATACATTATCTAATTTTTCATTTTTTGACTAACTAACAAGTATTATACATATGGAATAAAAGCATACATGCTAAAAGTAAGTGTGTAAATTTTAATATTTTCTAAATTTTAAAATTAATTTAATTCTTTTATTGACTACTTTTTAAAATTGAAAGGTTATTAGTATATAATCTACATAATTTTAAATGTTATTAATGTATAATATTAATTATTTATATATTTATTTAAATTTATATAATAATTAATTTATATTTATATTAGTTTTTAAGTTAATAATGTATAGAAGAGCAATATATTCACTAATTCTTCATTGTTTTAAGACTAAGTATTATATAAAGCACATATGCTAGAAGATCTCCTTTCAATTTTTTTCTTAAATTAATGTATTTATATATTTATTTATATAATAATTATATAATATTTATATTAATTTATAGATTAATAATATATATTTTTAGTAAAATTATATTTTAACATTAGTTAATAAAAATTTAATTTATTATATTATGGGTAAAAATATTATAAATGGATTTCTTATATTAATAAAGTGTAGTGAGAAGAGTTTTTTGAAAAGATTTATGATTGAATTTTGTTTTGAAGTTGTTGCGTACGCAATAGGTAGGACATTTGAGTGGTTTTGAGATTGACAGAGATATTTGTAATAACGTGTAGTGAGAAGAGTTTTTTGGAGGATTTGTGGTAAAATTTTGTTTTGAAGTTGTTGCGTACGCAATAGGTAGGGAGGTTTGAGTGCTTTTGAGGTTGAGAGAGAAATGTGTTATAGATTTTTTTTTTTTTAAAGGAGTTTTTTGGAGAGATTTATGATTGAATTTTGTTTTGGAGTTGTTGCGTACGCAATAGGTAGGGAGGTTTGAGTGGCTTTGAGGTTGAGAGAGAAATTTGTAATAGATTTTTTTTTTTGGTTGATGAGTTTTTTTGAGAGATTTATGATTAAATTTTGTTTTGAAGTTGTTGCGTACGCAATAGGTAGGGTTTGAGTGTTAAATTTTGTTTTGAAGTTATTGCGTATGCAATAGGTAGGGAGGGGTTGTGAGAGTTTGAGTTAAAGAGTAAAATTTATGGAAAAAAAGATTTAATGCTAAAATGGTTTTTTAAGTTGTTGCGTACACACAAGTTTTTTAGAAAAAGATCGGATTTGAAAAAAAATTCAAATTTATAAAAACTTGATTCTTAGAAGTTCTTGCGTATGCAACAACTCACCTCTTGCATCATTTTGAAAATTTTTGCGAATCCTGCAACAGGTTGATGAGAGGAGAGAAGCGTGGAGTGTAAACGAATGATCTTTGAATGAAAGAGAGAATGAAGAATGTTCTACTTATAGTGAACCTAAAAGAACTAAAAAAACCTTAAAAACTAAAAAAAGCTTAAAAACTAAAAAAAGCTGACTTGACCTAAAAGCTATCCATTTCCTATAAAACTCTACTTCTCCTCATTCTGTCTCACAACTCTCTTATTCTCTTTCACAACTCTCTCCTGGAGCTCCACCACCTCTCCACTCAGGTACTCCCTCCCTCCCTCTTCTCCAACTTCCTCTCTCCCCTCCCCTTCCCGTCCCTTCCCCTCTCCTCCCGCTTCTCCCCTCCCTTCCCTTCCCCCTTCTCCTCTCCTCCCTCCCCAAGGCCCTTTCCCTTCCCCTTGCCTGCTCCCTCCTCCTTCCGTCCCCTTCCTTCCCTTCCCCTGTCGTCGCTACCCCGCTCCCACCCCCCTCCGCCCCCCTTCCCTCTTCTCCACCCTTCCCACTCCCCTCCCTCCCTCCGTCCCGCCCTCCGCCGCACCCCCCTCCTGCCCTGTCGTTGATCCTCTGCCCCCCCTTCCCTTCGCCCTCCCCTCCGTCCCTCCCTCCCTGCCGCCCTCCCCCCCTCCGCCTCCCCCTTTCCTCCCCTCCGCCCCCAAGCCCCCCCTTCCCTTCGCCCTCACCCCCGTCCCTCCCTCCCTGCCGCCCGCCCACCCTCCCCCCCTCCGCCTCCCCCTTTCCTCCCTCCGCCCCCAACCCCCCGCCCCCTCCCGCCCTCCCCACGCCCCCCCCCCGCCGGCGCGCCCGCCCCCTTCCGTCGTCGGAAGGGGGCGGGCGCGCCGGCCGGGGGGGGGCGTGGGGAGGGCGGGAGCGGAGGGGAGGGGAGGGGGGGGGGCGTGCCGGGAGGGGGGGCTGGGGGCGTGGCGAGGGCGGGGCGGGCGCGCCGGGAGGGGGGCTGGGGGCTGAGGGAGGGGGGTGGTGTGGGGAAGGGGAGGGGGGGGCAAGGGCGCCCCCCCCCCACCTGTTGCGCACGCAACAGGTGGGTGGGGGGGGGGGGGGGGGGCACGCAACAGGTGGGGGGGGGGCGCCCTTGCCCCCCCTCCCCTTCCCCACACCACACCCCCCCCTCCCCTCACGCCCGCCCCCCCTCCCCTCCCGCCCTCCCCACGCCCCCCCACCGCGCGCGGGGGGGGGGCGTGGGGAGGGGGGGAGGGCCGGGCGTGGGGGGCGGGAGGGGAGGGGGGGCGTGGGTGGGGCGGGGGGCGTCGCGATGGGTGGGGCGGGGGGCGTGGGGGTGTGGGAGGGGGGGTGGAGAAGGGGAGGGGGGCGAGGGCGCCCCCCCACCTGTTGCGTGCGCAACAGGTGGGGGCTTCCCCCTCCCCTCCCGCCCTCCCCACGCCCCCCACCGCGCGCCCGCCCCCCTTCCGGACGGAAGGGGGCCCGCCCCCCCTTCCGAATGGCGTGGCGTGGGGGGCGCGGGAGGGGAGGGGGGGTGTGGGTGGGACGCGGGGGGGCGTGGCGAGGGCGGAGGGGGGGCGGGCGCGCCGGGAGAGGGGGCTGTGGGAGGCGGGGTGTGGGGAAGGGGAGGGGCCGAGGCGCCCCCCAACCTGTTGCAACAGGTGGGGAGCTTTACCCCACCCGCCCCCCTTCCCTCCCATCCGCCCATCCCTCCCGCCTTCCGCTTCCCTCCCCTCCGCCCCCCCAACCCCTCCTTCCCGCCCCCCGCGCGCCTGTCCCTCTCCCCTCCGCTCCCACATGCCCTCCCCTCCGCCCCGTTCCCTCCCTTCCAACCCTCGCACACCCCCGTCCTCCCCACGCCCCCGCGCGCGCGTTGAGAGGGGGGTTGGGGACGGAGGGAAGGGGGTGGGGGAGCGCGAGAAAGGGAGGGGGCATCGATGCCCCCACCTGTTGCGCACGCAACAGGTACCCTTCGCCCCCCTCCGCTTCCCTCCGCCCGCCCGGCCCCCGCTCCTTCCTTCCCTTGCCCCTCCCCTTCCCTCACCACATGCACACACACGTGTGGAGAGGGAAGGGGAGGGGCAAGGGAAGGGGTGTGGGGAAGGAGCAAGGGGGAGGAGGGCGGGCGGAGGGAAGAGGTGGGCGTGGGTGATTAAAATAAACTAACTAATTAAAATAAAATAATTTAAAAAAATATTTTATTTTAAAAATTAAAAATAAATAAAACTTAAAAAATATTTAATTAAAAATTTATTTAATATTTTGAGTTTGAAAATCATTGTATTTCTCATTTTTTATTTTTGATTGTTTTTCAGAAAACTATAGCTTTCATGGCTTCCAGTTTTGGTTCCAAGGTGTCTTTCAAATACCTTGAACATGCTTGGTATTTTATGGAGCGGAAATCAAAGTATTTTTTGGTGATCACTTCAGAGAACATATCAAGCCCGAAATATTCTGCAGAGGCAGTAAGAAATGGTGGCATGGTATCAAACATCAATATTAAAGAAAACAATTTAATAGAAATTGTGTGCCAAGGAAAGAATGACGAGGTGGTTTACAAGTTACGAGTTACTCCGAAGCACTTCTTGAAACCGTTACCAGATTCAATTGAGGGATCCCAAGAATTACTTAATGCCTTAGAAGCATTGAAGAAAATGTGGGATGCATTTCCAAGTGGTGGTGTTGAACCTTCAGGGGCATTAATTATGCCATCTATTCAAGTACCGTCAATATCTGTGGCGGTAACTCCGATAACTCCAACAAGTGTAACTACAGTATCTCCAACTGTACCTACGCCATCGACTGCTGCAACTACAGGAACAAGAAGGAGTGATCGTGGAGTAGACTCAAGTGCTATAGCTATTCCTAGAAAGAGAGCAAAAATAACTCCTACTCCACGTGGAGATCGCTCAAGTGCAGGCTATTTAAAACCTGGCGAAAAATTGGATAGCGATGAAGAGAAAGATCAGCAAGAAGAAGATACAAGTCTCGAAGACTTTTCTATAAGTGTGGCGGACTTACATCCTCCAGAGGATGAGGGATACATTTGGGGATTTTCACAATTCAGCGTGGCCACAATGCTTATTGATCGAGCTTCATTGTTCACAAATCAAAGAAAGCTCGATAAGATATTTGCACGCAAATTGTATGAAGATACAAGGAAAACAAGAACTCCCGTTGCCACTAATATCACTCTTCGTCCTATGGCGTTTAAGAGACTTCAAGAAGATGATCCCACATTGCCTGATGTCACATTTCAAAAGCGCGTGGACTTTCTTGATGCTTTTGAGAACTTTAGAAAGAGTGACTTTGTTCGTGGAGAGGCTTTGTATCAAAGCCGATATGGGAGTGACATCGAGAAGAGATACATGCTGGCAAAGAATAGATTCTTAGAAAGATGTAGGTTTGAGCCCATTGATGGGCAACACTTTTGTGAGGCTTGCAGGATCGCCCTTGATGAGGGAAGAAAAGGAAACTTGCCACAGATTGAGTGGATGGAAAAGTTTCAACGGGTCATTTGTCATATATGCATATTTAATGATGACTCGAAGTACATTCTAGAATCAGAGAGGCTGAATTCTGCTCCATTTAGGTTGAAAAAAAGCTCTTCTCTTTCTGAGATCTTGATAAAGGCAAGGGAGTTATGGATGGGCTGTGGAAAGCCACAAACAGTGAAGGGCAGGAGACCTACATCGGAGTACATGACAAAGAGGACTCGGTTCTATAGATGCTTGAAAGGTGTTGTAAGCAATACGCAAGGCATACCAGGTAACAAGGTTGAGGCAAAGGATTTGAACACCGCTGTTGCAAGATACAGGGATGTTACCTGCATTGTCTTCCGTGAAGAATCAGTGTTTCAGAGCATCGTGGATGTTTGCCAAGCATATGAAACAGGAAAGATATCCTTTGAGGCACCAGAGCACATTGCAACTCAGAGGAAAGAAATAAAGAAACCAATGTCTATTGTTTGGTGGAGAGCTTTAAGGTTTGTTCCAGATGCAATAACAGAAGAAGTATGCAAGAAGATCCTAAGTGGTGACTGCTTCTTTGGAAAGAAGAGCAAGCATAGCAACTTAGATGAAGTGGTCACCCGAATGATTCAAAGTGAGGCTGCTCTCTCGGCACTATTATTTTTATTGAAATCTGATGATGAGATAGCTGGCAAGTCAATTGATGTGGATAAGAAGAAAGCACTTAGCCTAGGTCAACTCCTTGATAAAACATGGGCTAGAAAGTTGGCTTCAATGGATGCAGATGCCACACCAACAAAGGATCTAAGAGCTAAAATGCCAAAGGTTGTTGAGACAGAATATATGGACATTAAGAAAAAGGCCTTGCAGTCCAGTACCCCCAAGGTAGAGCAATTGGTGGTTTAGATGATGGTTCTTCATTCAGCTTCTCTTATGATATCCTGCTATCAGAGAATGATACAAAATTTGCACACATCAATGGCATTGATACGGAGCATTTCATAACAATGAGCGGTCATGCTTGGGAGAAGCCATGCGTATTTTTCATAAATGAATTGCAAGACCTTGCAGTGTCACAGATAGTTGAACTTGTGCGGTTTATTGTTGAAGGTCCTATGGCAGATAAGAAAAGATCAACGTTGGTCCTGTTCGTGACAGAATCACAAAGGGATGCCCTATATGCGAGTTTGACATCTTCATTTGGGTATTTACTTTCAAAAGTATACCATGGTATAGTCCTGCGTAATCATATGACTGTCTTGGAAGGCACTGCCATTCAAGTCTTGCAGCCTTTCTTGATGTGCTTCTTATCGAGGGGTGGTGGTAATCTAATCCAAACTCCTTTAAGGACTCTCGAGCTTCATTACTTTGAGGACCATAAGGTTAAGCTTGATGCAGCAATGGTGGATTACAGAAAGCCGATGGATCCTGATGTGATACTAGAGATGACAAAGAATTTATTGAATGATGGGTGGGAAGTAGCATTGTATCGAATGGGTTTTGCTGCTGAGAAATTGCTACGGCAAGGTAAAAATGTAAATGTTATTGATACCCCCCATCAAATTGAGTTCTTTGACACATATTACAGTTGCACTACTTTCTTTGAGGAGGAAAATGTCAAAGAAGAGGGTAGTGAGTCTGAGGGTGATGATTCTAGCTCAGGTGATGATGAGGATGAAAGCTCTGCATCCGATGACTTACGGCAAGAAGAAATCCGCACAAAGAATAAGGGTGATCAATTGTCAACTAGAGTCAAGGAGGTTCCTCTCATCATACGGGAAGGTTCACGGCAACAAGAAGTTACAGTAGTACAGCACGTCACAGGTAAAGGTAAGGCTAAAGAGGTGGAAGCACTTCCCTTAAAATTAAAAGTGAGGAAGGCACCCTTGATCTTGGATGAAGGACAGGCAAGTGGATCGATCTTGGGTGAAGGACAGGCAAGTGGATCAAGCAAGGAAGCCTTACTCAAAGAAGGTATGGACGAGGCAAAGCATGACCAGGAGGAGTTACCAGGAGGCATAGATGGTTCTTCAACCATGACCTTACAGACTCCAGAGCAGCCTACTAGTCAGGAACCTAGTAGCCAGGTCCCTACTTACCAAGAACTTGGTCATGAGACTCTAGAGCAGCCTACTAGTCAGGTGCTTGGAACTGAAGAGCAAACTAGTAAGGACCTTGCTACTGAGACTCCAGTCTTAGAGCAGCCTATTAGTCAGGACCCTGGTAGTCAAGGGCCTGGCATTGAGGACATTGGTACTGAGTAACATGTTGGCTAACGGCTTTGTAATCACAAGTTTTGAACTTCTATGTAAAGCTAATATCTAATGAAAAGTTTACTACTTTTTTTATTTCTTTACTCTCATTATTATGTATAAAGATTGTTTATGAGGGCCATTTTATACTTAACGGTGTTTTTTAATACCAAGTGTGGTGTATATGTACACTACTTACACATAAAAGGATTTATCTACACTACCTTTCTAAGGGCTTTATGTACACCACCTTTCTAAAAGAAATGGTCATAAAGGTGTGTGCACACCACTTATACATAAAGGTGTTTATTTACACCACCTTTCCAAGAGAATTGGTCATGTATTGGTCATCTATTGATGTTCTTACGTGATTATGAAGATGTTTATGTAGACCACTTTGTAAGAGAATTGGTCATCTATTATTGGTCATGTATTGATGTTCTTAGGTGATAGTTGCTCAATTCACAAGAAGTTATGAAGATGTTTATGTAGACCACTTTGCAAGAGATTTTTGTGAAGTTATGAAAATGTTTATGTAGACCCCTTTGTAAGAGATTTGGTTATGCATTGATTTTTGTGAAGTTATGAAAATGTTTATGTAGACCCCTTTGTAAGAGATTTGGTTATGCATTGATGTTCTTAGTACTTAATTATTAAATCTTTTGTTTTGAGTTGGCAAATCTAGTTCAAAATCATTAAATCTTTTGTTTTGAGTTGGCAAATCTAGTTAAAAAACAACATTACTAGTATATTCAAAATTTTTGGACTGTTTTTTAGTCCATTTCTCAAATTGGACTTTACACAAGTCCAAAAATTTTGAATAGTGTGTTCTTGGCCAAGTTAGTGAATAGTTCTGACATTTGGAGCATATACATCCATCTAGCATAAATATAAAGAGAAAATGGATGATATGAAATCCCAAAAGATAATCATCTCCAAGCTTGAACTCCGATTGCTAGTACACAACAATGAGGCAATGGAAGACAACACTAATGAAGTCCCACTACAATGCACAATGGTGGTTTACCAAGAGCTTGTGGCTGCTCTACAAGTGAATGATCACCTCAATGCACGAGTGCTTATCCAATGGAAGAAACTCCAAATCAAGATCATATCTGCTCATCCAACAATCAAATGGGAACATTCCATAGGGACCAAAACTTTGCGATAATTTGCCAAGACTTGTCCTAAGATGAGAAAAATATATTATGCTTGTCTACACATGTCGGGTTTATAGCACTCAAGATTTCTCATTTGCAAGGTGACTTGCGCTTGTTGAGGAATGACTTCAGTGGTATTGGACCATTGGTCCAAGACTTATGCTTGTGAAGTGCTCACCTCTTTAGCGGTAGCAAGTTGGTCCTTTAAGATTCTGCAGTCCCTTGTTAGCTCTTCAATGCTGAATGTGCATATTGCCAAAGATTGTTGCATGTCTTCAAGTTTTTTTGGCAATCTTGGAGCTCTTCTTCTTTGTGGATTAGAGTGAGTCAATCTTGTTTGAGTGCCTCCATCTGCTAAGCATGTGAAGAGGTCAAGTAGTCATAGGAGGTCTATAGGATTGTCGTAGCTTGTACTTCTGCTATCAGCTCTATTTGGCTTTGGTGGAGGTTGGAGGTCACATCCCTCACTGCCTTATCTTGAGCTTGGAGAGCTTGATACATGCGCACTTTTTCAACCTTAGTCTTGTGGTTGAGATGGTGGGCTCTTTCTGCACATCCTCTTTAGTGTGGCATTGTTTCTAAACCTGCATCCATGTTCATATGGTGTACCATTGATCATTAGATTAGTTGGCATGTAGGTATGATATTTGTGTGTGTTTGTGAGAGAGCTTATTTTTACACATGTTTTGATAGTGTGGAATGAAAGTGTGTGGCACAATTATTCATGCAATCAACTATGTGTCTAAGCAAAAGCGTGTGTGCATGTGACATAGTAACTAGGTAGGGACTAACTATATGCTTTTTTTATTCTTGCTAGGATTTCAGAGGGCAGCTAGGACTCAGGCATCACTTCTGAGCCCTCGGTTAAAGTCGGTTGATGCTACCTATATGTGTGAAGACGTACATATGCAAGTGAGTGCTCATGATTCATTCTAATCCTAACTAAGGAAGACTTGGGTTTCCCAAATCTTCATTTTTGTTGTTGGGGATGGCTTGCATGTTGAAGTAGTAGCACTTTAGTCGACTCCCATTTATGGTTGTGTCTAATTAGAATCCATTCAATGTTTCTAGCAACACAGCTCTCATGGGATTCATTTTTCTTACTCGGTAGGGTGCTTGACCTAGATACTTGGAATTTCCCTTGTGTACTTTGGTATTGTATAACAAGGCCAAATCACCTTCCTTAATGTCTTTGGCTTTAAGATTCATGTCAAACCATGCCTTTCTTCCACGTTTTTCTATTGTCATGGCATGGTAGGCGACTACTCTTGTCTCTATGTGCTTCTCCAATTATTGATAGATTCTTTCTTTCAAGGATGCATGATCTCTGCGTTCTCGTATTACTATGTGTAGGTTTGGTATTACAAATTCTAGTGGGACCAATGCTTCAAGGCCGTACACCAATTGAAAAGGTGTATTCCATGTACTGACCTTGAGTGTGGTTCGGTATGCCCATAAGGCTACATTTAGTTTCTCTACCCAATCAGACCGTTGTGGTTCTACTACCTTGGTGAGGATAATTCATAATATTTTATTGGTGGATTCGGCCTCTCCATTCCCTTGGGGGTAGTAAGGTGTGCTTTTTCTATGGATTACCATAAAGCCAGACAAGAGTTCTTGAATTACCTCATTTACAAAATGCATGCCCCTATTCGACACAATTTCAATGGGACATCCACATTGGGTGATCACATTCTCATATAAGAATCTTGCTATGCTTCTGGCATCTGCATTTCTGACTACTTTAGCTTCAACCCATTTGGTAAAGTAATCAATGGCCACCATGATGTACCATGCCTATGTTCCCTTTGCTCTGCTGGATGGATGGGACCTACATATTCAATCCCCCATTTTTCAAATGGTTTTTGTGCAACAACTATTGTTAGGGAATTGAAGTCTTTGTGTTTAGGTTTAGTGCTGCCAGGCCCACACCCAAAGCTTAGGGAACATTCTCGAGTGGTTCCTAGGTCAGTATGCAATCTATGCATTTGATTGGTCCCATGTTTGGGTACTCAAGTGGTCTATTGGCATACATCACAACCTTTAACATATTCATAGGCCTTTGCCCAGAGTGTTAGCCACTAGTAGCCTGTGAGGAGGACTTTTCTTGCTGTGGCTTCCCCTTGGAAGTGTCCTCTTGCAATGCCTTCATGGACTTCACTTAGGATTGGCATGATCTCATGAGGCATTACACATCTTCTTAAAACCTAGTCCTTGCCCATCTTGTACAGTTGTCCTACAATGTGTTGATAGGATGTGTTGATAGGGTGCAGCTTTTAAAATTAGTTTTCTAGCATCCACTGCTTTCATTTCAAGAGGTGGTCTTCCTACCATTAAGTACTCAATGATATCTCCACACCAATCTGGAAGAGCATCTATTTGAAATAGTGTGGCATCTTGCAAGTCATCTTCTACTCTTGTCGCTTCTTCTCCCAACTTGACACGAGACATGTTATTGGCAATGTAGTGTTGGACACCTTTGTGGAGCACTATTTTAGAGTTGAATTCTTGAAGCAAGAGGAGCCATCTGGTTATTCTTCCTATTGTACACGGACGGTTCACAAGATAAAGCAATGCTTGATGATCACTGTAGAAGACAAAATCATTTGCCGATAGATAGTCCTAAAAAATCTTAACACTATACACCATTGCTAGGGCTTCTCTTTGTGTGGTGGTATAGTTGATCTCCGCATCATTGAGTTGTCGACTGGCAAAGTAGAATGGGTAGTCTTTCTTATGTTCACCAGGTTGACAAAGCACACTCCCGATTGCATACTTGGATCCATCAGTATGAACATGAAAATCAATATCCCAATTGGGAGATATAAGGATGGGTGTTGTGATTAGGCACCACTTTAAAAGCGCAAAGGCTTGGTCGGACTCTTTTGTCCATAAGAATTCCACTAATAATTTGTAAAGTGGTCCTGGCTATCATGGCATACTACAAGATAAATCTTTGATAATAGCCCGCATGTGGCATAAAGACATGACATTGTACGCCTTTGGAATTTGTAGGAGGAGGAAATTCCATTATGATTTTTGATTTTGTCCATGTCAATTGTAATTCCATGTTGAGAAATGATGTGTCCCAAAACAACCCATGGGTGAGCATGAACTAGCATTTTGTTGGATTTAGGGAGATGCCATAATCCTTGCATTTGATTAGTACCGCTTCAAAACATTTGAAGTGGTCTTTTTTGTTCGAGTGGATGCACAAATCATCCAAGAACACCTGTAAAAACTTATTCAAAAATGACTTGAAAGCTTTGAACATGACCCGCTAGAATATGGCCGGGGCATTACAAAGGCCGAATGGCATGACTCTATAGGCAAAAATACCCCATTCTATAGAAAATGTTATTTTTGATTGGCCTATAGGAGCAATTGGCACTTGGTTATAGCCAGTGAAGCCATCCAAGAAACCATATATCTTGGAACGTGCCACCTTTTCCAAAACTTTTTCTATTTAGCGTAGGGGATAGTGATCCCTTATTGTGGTGGCATTCACATTCTTTAAGTTTACGCATATTCAGAGCTTCTTATTGCATTTAGTGTGAAGATTATGGGAGAGAGGGAAGGAGTCTCACTTGAGGCTTTCTCACATGCACAATGGGGGAATACACACGAAGGTGGAGGCTGAAAACAGTTTTTCTCTTCTCAGTTGTGAAAGCCAAAAGAACTCAAGTACAACGAGATAGAAGAACCCTATATGTGGGTCTCAAACCAAACTTAACTAACTAAGGTGGCATGCTAACTGAGCCACGAACTAGTGTAGATAAGGATAGCTGTCATCCAGCTATTATTCGTGGGGCGGTGTACCAACCGCATCTCCAGCTAACAAGTCGGTGACATAAGTACCCAACGGTCACCCTGGCATATCGCGAGTGGAGCTCGATATCTCAACACTCCCCCTCGAGCTCAATCCCAAATCTTGCACACCAAGCAGGTCTCTGAACTTGCGCAGCTTCTCTGCGCCCAATGCTTTCATGAATATGTCAGCTACCTGATCCTCTGTGCTGACATAAACTAGATCAATAAGACCTAGTAAAACCTTCTCCCGCACATAGTGATAATGCACCTCAATGTGCTTTGTTCTAGCATGAAAGACTGGGTTCTTTGCCAAGTGTATACTGCTCATGTTGTCACAATAAATGACAACCAGCCCATCTGTAGACTGATGCATATCATAGAGTAGCTTATGCAACCAAGCTACCTCACATGCAGCCATTGCTGCACCCCTGTACTCAGCCTCTGTGCTCGACAAGGCAACTGTAGGCTGTTTCTTGCTGCTCCAAGTGACTGGAGCACTCCCAAAAGAGAACACATATCCACTGGTAGATCATCTATCAGAAATACTACCAGCCCAATCAACATCAGTGTATCCATGCAACTGTATCTGAACCCCAGCCTCATAAAATAGTCCATACTGCAATGTGGACTTCACATACCTAAGTATGCGTCTAGCCGCATCCAAATGTGGTTTCCTTGGAGCCTGCATAAACTGAGTTACCAACCCAACATCATAGCTCAAATCTGGCCTGGTAATAGTCATGTAAATCAAACTTCCTACTATGCGTCTGTACATAGTAGGGTCCTCCAGAAGCTCACCTGCATCTGTGCTCAGCTTCACATTCTGCTCCAAAGGAACTGAAATAGGCTTACAGCCTGTCATCCCATATTTGGACAGCATGTCCAATCCATACTGCCTCTACAAGAGCTGTATCCCACTTGGTGATCTAATCACCTCAATGCCCAAGAAATAACGCAGCTCTCCCAAATCCTTCATCTCAAACTTCTGCCTCAATAGCATTTTCACATGAAAGATATCTTCATCACTATCACCTGTGATGATCAAATCATCAACATAAATGACCAGCAGCATAATCTCTTTCTCTGTTTTTCTCACATAGAGTGAGAAATTTGCCTTGGAAATCTGAAAGCCAATAGTGACAAGATACTGTCCTATCTTGTCAGACCATGCTCTAGGTGCTTGCTTCAAGCCATACAAGGCTTTCTTCAACCTGCAAACAAACTCAGGATGAGTAGCATGAACATAACCTGCTGGCTGCTCCATAAAGACCTCTTCTTGCAAATCACCATGCAAGAAGGCATTCTTTACATCCATCTGATGTAAAGACCATCCCTTTGATGCAGCCATAGCAATGGCTGCTCTTACGGTTGCCATCCTTGCAACTGGGCTGAAAGTTTCTTCATAATCAATGCCATATGTCTGTGCATACCCCTTGACAACTAATCTTGCCTTGTATCTATTCACAGAACCATCTGCATTGTGCTTGATCTTATAAACCCACTTACAGCCAATTGCATTCTTGCCTTTAGGCAAAGGCACCAATTCCCATGTAGCATTGGCATCCAAGGCATCCATTTCTTCATCCATGGCTTTCTCCCATTTTTCATTTCCCATGGCTTGCTCAAAAGAAGTGGGTTCTGGTTCCTGTATCACTTTGACCATATAGGCATAGTGAATGGCTGTAAATCCATCATATTTCAGCCTATCCACAGGATACCTAACCCTGGTAGACATGCGCAAAATAGGCTCACTTCCAGGTGCTCTCAAAACATCCCTGGTCTTCCTTACTCTAGGTGTAACAATAGAAGGAATACCCAACTCATCATCAATGCTCTGTTCTGAGCCACTGGATTCACCATCCACATAAGAGTGACCTGCATTCACATCAAACATGGGCTGATCTACTTCTCTTTTCCTTTTCGTGATACCTGCGTACCACTATCTGCATTGCTTTGAGGGGATTCTCGTGATCTCAATCTGCCTGTCCATGGCGAAGTATGTGAACCACTGGTAGAGGACACTCCAGGTCCACTGATATTTTGTGATTGCTGCTGTGCATTCTGTGCAGCATTACCATTTTGTGCATCTACATCAATCATCACATTTACTGGTTTATACCAGCTGCTCATCTCATCAAAAACAACATCTCTGCTCACTGTGAACTTTCGTGTAGAAGGGTTATAGCATCTATACCCTTTCTGCTGCAGAGAATAACCAATAAAGACGCACTTCTCAGCTTTTGGATCCAACTTGGACCTCAACTCATCTGGCACATGGACATAGGCAATGCAACCAAAAATCTTCAAATGAGAAATATCTGGTTTCCTACCAGTATACATCTCCTCTGGCGTCATGCCATGTATTGCTGCAGTGGGAGTCCTGTTCATTATATAGACTGCTGTAGCAACTGCTTCAGCCCAATAATAATCTGGTAGATCTTTTTCATTTAGCATAGCCCGAGATACCTCTCCAATATGCTTGTTTTTTCTTTGCAATTCCATTTTGCTGTGGGGTATGACTGCATGAATATTGCTGCTTTATACCATGCTCCTGCAAGAACCTTGCAAACTCATTTGAGAGGTACTCTCCCCCTCCATCTGACCTTAGGCATTTTATTTGCAGGCCTGTTTCTTTTTCAACCATAGCTTTGAAAGCTTTGAAGTGCCCAAACACTTCACTTTTCTTTTTCATAAAATACACCCACAGTTTTCTGCTGAAGTCATCAATAAATGTGACAAAATAGTGACAGCCTCCAATAGATGCAGCTTTTGTAGTCCACACATCAGAGTGGATTAATTCCAATGGCTTTTTACTCTCTTGAACATGCCTAGGAAAAGGTTTCCTTGCCTGTTTCCCAAATTGACAGGCTTCACAAATCTTGTGCATTTCTGCAACCTTGAATTTTGGCAATCCTGCAACAATATTTTGGGCTTGCATTGATTTAAGTCGCTGTATATTAACATGACCAATGCGTTTGTGCCAGATATCAATATCTACAACTACACCGGTCCCATGTGCAAACATTGTTGCACTCAATTCAGGCATGTCTACATCCAACGTAAACATCCTGCCCTTCTTCTTTCCTTTTGCTATCAAGCGACCATTATTCTTCATATCCTCAACAAAGCATCCATGAGGATTAAATCTGACCTGCAAGCCCTGCTCAACCATCTGACCAACAGAAACTAGGTTCTTAGTGATGTTCGGGACATGAAATACATCAGACAAGTATTTCTTTTTCCCATCTTGCATAGACAAAGGAATTTTGCTAATCTGCACAATAGGATGTGCAGTATCATCACCAGTCTCCACAAATCCTGGTTTTTCCATTTTTCTTGCATCCTGCATCCATTCAGCGTGACCTGTCATGTGGTTTGATGCACCCGAGTCAACATACCACACATCATTGCTTTCTTCTGCACTTGTTACCGAATTTGTCATATGCTGCACCATAAACAAATGCTCATTTCTATCATCACCTTGTCTACTAGAGGATGCATAATTGCCTTGCTGCAATTTTCCACTCATAATGTCATTCTGCTTTTTGTAGCAGTCTTTAGCCATATGACCCATTTTGCCACAATAGTAGCATTCAACAGTGCTGTTTGCATTTTGGCTTCTCTGCCATCCACCACGACCTCTTTGGCTCCCCCTGCCTCTAGAGTTCCCACGTCCTCCTGCATAGGACTGGTTTTCTTGCGTTTGCTGCATATTCTGATTTCTACCACGGCCTACAGATCGACCTCCTCTACCTCTGCCTCTACCTCTGCCAGCATTTGAGTAGAAGACAGTTTCTTTTGAAGTTCCTGCTGAAGAAGATGCACCCCCATTTCTCTGCTCTTCAGAAATTAGAAGAGCAATCAACTCCTCAAAATCAGGAAAGTTTTCACGGACGGCAATGGATGTTCGGAACTGTGCATAATCCTTTCCTAGACCATTCAAGGTCACAGAAACCAAATCGTCATCATCCACTGATGACCCAATGGAAGCAAGTGCATCTGCAATTTCTTCACTTTCATGTGGTAGTCATTTATGCTTAAATTTTCTCTCTGCACATTGTGCAACTCCTGTTTGAGTTGCATTTTCCTGGCTTGCGTATTTGTGCTATACATTTTTGCCAAAGTATCCCATGCCTCCTTTGGCGTATTTGCATCCTGAATATGCACAATCATGGAGTCCGAAATACTGATAGACAGCCAGTACATAACTTTCCTGGCTCTCTCATGCCATCCTTTGAATGCCTGCATTTCCTGTTGACTGGGAACGTTAGGAAGAACAGGTTCTTCTTCATTTCCTATAATGAATTCCCAATAGCCTTTTCCCATCAAGAAATTTGTCATTCTAAACTTCCATGCCTGGAAGTTGTTCTTGTCAAGCTTTTCAGTGACAATCTGTGAAAGAGAATCAGATGCCATTACAGAACACTGCAAAATATTCTGTCACTGCAAAAAACACAGCTTTTGCCTCACACGAGCAGATCTGCAAAACCGACGATAGTGGTATTTCACCACACAGTCACTTCCTAGTGATGATTTTGCATCAACAGGCAACAGGCATGAATCTGCAACTCCTAATATCTCTGCACACAGGCATACGATGCAATTTTTGCGGCACCTTTCCACCGACTAGTCGCGTAGTGGTCGCACAGCAAAAAACAGGGCCTTTTTCTGAGTGCCTACGAAGATCTTCCGCCTTCAAAACGGGCCCCGAAACGGCCTCAAATCAGAAAAATACTATCACTAAGGGCTTTGCCCTGTCCTGCAGCATATACTGCGCTCTCGCCACACCACGAATCAATCTGAAACAGTGCACTCCTGCACTTCTGGCTGTGCTACCTGCAGGCATACTAACTGAGCCACAAACTAGTGTAGATAAGGATAGCTCATCCAGCTATTATTCGTGGGCGGTGTACCAACCGCATCTCCAGCTAACAAGTCGGTGACATAAGTACCCAACCGTCACCCTGGCATATCTCGAGTGGAGCTCGATATCTCAACATTTAGGCATGATGATGATGGGTGAAACCCAATCGGTGTGCACTATCTCATAGATGAATCCGGCATCTAAGAGTTTTTCTAGCTCGTCATAAACCATGGTGCCATACTTGGGATTTGAGTGATAAGGTCCACATACCTTAGGGTGAACACCTTCCCTTATAGGTATCATGTGTACTGCCACATCTGGTGAAATTCCTTTCATCTCTTTGTATGACCATGCTAGGTATTCTTCGTATTCCATTAGGAGTGCTCTGAGCTTGGCTTCATATTCCTGTCGAAGCTGTTTCCCAATGAAAATCAATTTTTCTTCCTCCCCTTCAAGGATGAGGTCTATTGTTCGTGTTTTTGTCGGTCCGTCATAGAATGAAGTTTCTCCAATGCTATCAGCTTTGGAACTTCATATTCTCTTAGTGGTCTTGGCATTGCTATGGGGACACTCCCACTTGCGTACTTCTTGAAGTACTCTGGCACTTCTCGAAGATCAGCCTCTGATGGTGTTGAACAAGCATGACATGTGCTATGGGTACTGGGTGGCATAGTATCATTAACCAATTTGTTAGATTCTTGCTTTCTTTTTCTAAAGTCTCTTGATCGATCTTCATCCGCACATGTGGCTTATACTTTTGAAACTTCTTACATTGGGAACCGTGGGGTAACTTTTCCACTGGTAAGGTGTTCCCAAGTAAGGATTCATTTGCTATGCATATGAGGTGCATACTCCTTCCAGTCCCTCAGGGGACCATTCAAGAGGAGGTGGATTTGATTTTGAGGGAGCTTGCTTTGCAAGATACGATTCGACAACCTTCGTTTGGACTTGTTCGAATTCATTGAAGTGTTCGGCACCCTTGGCTTTTTGGCGATTTCCTCCAAGTCTCTTGTAGGATCTGTTGCTGTTATTCAACTTTAGAGGTTCAACTTTAGAAAGCTCGACCGCCATTAGGGCATGCAGAATGGCTGTCATTATCAAAGACTTAATCTTCAATTTGGGCATTCTCAGCCTCAGTTTCAAGGTCCCAAGGAAAATCTGAGTCATTATTGGTATGGGTATTTTCGTCAGGTTCATTATTCCATTTGAGGTCAACCTTAAAGAATGGCACATGTAGATTGATTGGTTCTTCATTTGTGAGTGGAGGATGTATTTGCATGACCTAACATCTATCTGCGAGAAGATGGGGTCAAATGAATGGTAGTTTTCAATGGTTGCTAATGTTTGTATCCAATTATTGACATTGTTTTGTGTATCGCCCGCTATGGCATGATGTTGCAGGGGAGCTAATTTGCTTGAGATCGTTGTTGAAGAGGTTTCATCCAATGCTCTAGGCAAAACTGGTTTTATTGCTCGTGTCCCAACATTCACCCTAACTACGGTGTTGCGATTTTGGTTTGTCAGTATATCTATTCCCTAATCATGGAGGACTGATGCTTCCCTCAATCAAGGATGTCCCAGCAAGATTTGATAGGATTTCTTGGGGAGATCCAAGATTGTGTATTGAACAAAAAAGTGGACTCCTACGACTTTTGTTGACACGCCATTCACTATTCCTTAGGGTTTTGCCTATGAATCATCGGCAAGGCGTATGTTGAAATTAGCCTTTTGCATTGGTGCGAGACCCCATTCATCGTAGAGCTCCTTGAATAGGACATTTACACTTGCTCCACCATCCACTATGGCTTGGACTTCATTATATGCCTTGTGTATAAAAGGTATAGTAATGTTGCGTATGTCATCTCTCTCACCCATTCGCACAGGGATATCTTCTATGTCTTCCATAGGTGGAGGGGGATTTGCGAGTTCAATCTAGCCTTTGAAACTCTTCCAGAGATTGGGACAATTTTGTATTAGGATTTTAATGGGAATCGACACAAGGCAACTTAGAATGCTAGAGAGTGTGGCTCCTTCAAGTTGGCATGATGATACATTATGTTGCAGATTCTGTTGTTGGAACAGAGGCTTGAGTACAGTATCAATACTTTATGGGGTCAAGTCGAGGATTGGATCTCGTGCTTGTGAAGATTGTGGGAGAGAGTGAAGGAGTCTCACTTGTGGCTTTCTCACATGCACAATGGGGGAATACACACAAAGGTGGAGGCTGAAAACAGTTTTCCTCTTCTTAGTTGTGTAAGCCAAAAGAACTCTCGTACAAAGAAATAGAAGAACCCTATATGTGGGTCTCAAACCAAACTCAACTAACTAAGGTGGCATACTAACTGAGCCACAAACTAGAGTAGATAAGGATAGCTGTCATCCAGCTATTATTCGTGGGCGGTGTACCAACCGCATCTCCAGCTAACAGGTCGGTGACATAAATGCACAACAGTCACCCTGGCATATCGCGAGTGGAGCTCGATATCTCAACACTCCCCCTCGAGCTCAATCCCAATTCTTGCACACCAAGCAGGTCTCTGAACTTGCGCAGCTTCTCTGTGCCCAATGCTTTCGTGAAGATGTCAGCTACCTGATCCTCTATGCTGACATAAACTAGATCAATGAGACCTAGTAAAACCTTCTCCCGCACATAGTGATAATGCACCTCAATGTGCTTTGTTCTGGCATGAAAGACTGGGTTCTTTGCCAAATGTATACTACTCATGTTGTCACAATAAATGACAACTGGCCCATCTGTAGACTGATGCATATCATAGAGTAGCTTATGCAACCAAGCTACCTCACATGCAGCCATTGCTGCACCCCTGTACTCAGCCTCTGTGCTCGACAAGGCAACTGTAGGCTGTTTCTTGCTGCTCCAAGTGACTGTAGCACTCCCAAAAGAGAACACATATCCACTGGTACATCGTCTATCAGAAATGCTACCAGCCCAATCAGCATCAGTGTATCCATGCAACTGTATCTGAACCCCAGCCTCATAAAATAGTCCATACTGCAATGTGGACTTCACATACCTGAGTATGCGTCTAGCCGCATCCAAATGCGGTTTCCTTGGAGCCTGCATAAACTGACTTACCAACCCAACAGCATAGCTCAAATCTGGCCTGGTAATAGTCATGTAAATCAAACTTCCTACTATGCGTCTGTACATAGTAGGGTCTTTCAGAAGCTCACCTGCATCTGCGCTCAGCTTCACATTCTGCTCCAAAGGAACTGAAATAGGCTTACAGCCTGTCATCCCATATTTGGACAGCATGTCCAATCCATACTGCCTCTGTAAGAGCTGTATCCCACTTGGTGATCTAATCACCTCAATGCCCCGGAAATAACGCAGCTCTCCCAAATCCTTCATCTCAAACTTCTGCCTCAATAGCCATTTCACATGAAGGATATCTTCATCACTATCACCTGTGATGATCAAATCATCAACATAAATGACAAGCAGCATAATCCCTTTCTCTGTTTTTCTCACATAGACTGAGAAATCTGCCTTGGAAATCTGAAAGCCAATAGTGACAAGATAATGTCCTATCTTGTCAGACCATGCTCTAGGTGCTTGCTTCAAGCCATACAAGGCTTTCTTCAACCTGCAAACAAACTCAGGATGAGTAGCATGAACATAACCTGCTGGCTGCTCCATAAAGACCTCTTCTTGCAAATCACCATGCAAGAAGGCATTCTTTACATCCATCTGATGTAAAGACCATCCCTTTGATGCAGCCATAGCAATGGCTGCTCTTACGGTTGCCATCCTTGCAACCGGGCTGAAAGTTTCTTCATAATCAATGCCATATGTCTGTGCATACCCCTTGACAACTAATCTTGCCTTGTATCTATTCACAGAACCATCTGCATTGTGCTTGATCTTATAAACCCACTTACAGCCAATTGCATTCTTGCCTTTAGGCAAAGGCACCAATTCCCATGTAGCATTAGCATCCAAGGCATCCATTTCTTCATCCATGGCTTTCTCCCATTTTTCATTTCCCATGGCTTGCTCAAAAGAAGTGGGTTCTGGTTCCTGTATCACTTTGACCATATAGGCATAGTGAATGGCTGTAAATCCATCATATTTCAGCCTATCCACAGGATACCTAACCCTGGTAGACCTGCGCAAAATAGGCTCACTTTCAGGTGCTCTCAAAACATCCCTGGTCTTCCTTACTCTAGGTGTAACAACAGAAGGAATACCCAACTCATCATCAATGCTCTATTCTGAGCCACTGGATTCACCATCCACACAAGAGTGACCTGCATTCACATCAAACATGGGCTGATCTACCTTCTCTTTTCCTTTTCATGATACCTGCGTACCACTCTCTGCATTGCTTTGAGGGGATTCTCCTGATCTCAATCTACCTGTCCATGGTGAAGCATGTGAACCACTGGTAGAGGACACTCCAGGTCCACTGATATTTTGTGATTGCTGCTGTGCATTCTGTGCAGCATTACCATTTTGTGCATCTACATCAATCATCACATTTACTGGTTCATACCAGCTGCTCATCTCATCAAAAACAACATCTCTGCTCACTGTGAACTTACGTGTAGAAGGGTTATAGCATCTATACCCTTTCTGCTGCAGAGAATAACCAATAAAGATGCACTTCTCAGCTTTTGGATCCAACTTGGACCTCAACTCATCTGGCACATGGACATAGGCAATGCAACCAAAAATCTTCAAATGAGAAATATCCGGTTTCCTACCAGTATACATCTCCTCTGGCGTCATGCCATGTATTGCTGCAGTGGGAGTCCTGTTCATTATATAGACTGCTGTAGCAATTGCTTCAGCCCAATAATAATCTGGTAGATCTTTTTCATTTAGCATAGCCCGAGATACCTCTCCAATATGCCTGTTTTTCCTTTCTGCAATTCCATTTTGCTGTGGGGTATGACTACATGAATATTGGTGCTTTATACCATGCTCCTGCACGAACCTTGCAAACTCATTTGAGAGGTACTCTCCCCCTCCATCTGACCTTAGGCATTTTATTTGCAGGCCTGTTTCTTTTTCCACCATAGCTTTGAAAACTTTGAAGTGCCCAAACACTTCACTTTTCTTTTTCATAAAATACACCCACAGTTTTCTGCTGAAGTCATCAATAAATGTGACAAAATAGTGACAGCCTCCAATAGATGCAGCTTTTGTAGTCCACACATCAGAGTGGATTAATTCCAATGGCTTTTTACTCTCTTGAACATGCCTAGGAAAAGGTTTCCTTGCCTGTTTCCCAAATTGATAGGCTTCATAAACCTTGTGCATTTCTGCAACCTTGAATTTAGGCAATCCTGCAATAATATTTTGGGCTTGCATTGATTTAAGTCGCTGTATATTAACGTGACCAATGCGTTTGTGCCAGATATCAATATCTGCAACTACACCGGTCCCATGTGCAAACATTGCTGCACTCAATTCAGGCATGTCTGCATCCAACGTAAACATCCTGCCCTTCTTCTTTCCTTTTGCTATCAAGCGACCATTATTTTTCATATCCTCAACAAAGCATCCATGAGGATTAAATCTGACCTGGAAGCCCTGCTCAACCATCTGACCAATAGAAACCAGGTTCTTGGTGATGTTCGGGACATGAAATACATCAGACAAGTATTTCTTTTTCCCATCCTGCATAGACAAAGGAATTTTGCCAATCTGCACAATAGGATGTGCAGTATCATCACCAGTCTCCACAAATCCTGGCTTTTCCATCTTCCTTGCATCTTGCATCCATTCTGCATGACCTGTCATGTGGTTTGATGCACCTGAGTCAACATACCACACATCATTTTGTTCTTCTGCACTTGTCACAGAATTTGTCATATGCTGCACCATAAATAGATGCTCATTTCTGTCATCACCCTGCCTGCTAGAAGATGCATAATTGCCTTGCTGCAATTTTCCACTCATAATGTCATTCTGCTTTTTATAGCAGTCCTTAGCCATATGACCCATTTTGCCACAATAGCAGCATTCAACATTGCTGTTTGCATTTTGGCTTCTCTGCCATCCACCACGGCCTCTTTGGCTCCCCTTGCCTCTAGAGTTACCACGTCCTCCTACATAGGACTGGCTTTCTTGTGTTTGCTGCATATTCTGATTTCTACCACGGCCTGCAGATCGGCCTCCTCTACCTCTGCCTCTACCTCTGCCAGCATTTGAGTAGAAGACAGTTTCTTTTGAAGTTCCTGCTGAAGAAGATGCACCACCATTTCTCTGCTCTTCAGAAATTAGAAGAGGAATCAGCTCCTCAAAATCAGGAAATTTTTCACGGACGGCAATGGATGTCCGGAACTGTGCATAATCCTTTCCTAGACCATTCAAGGTCACAGAAACCAAATCGTCATCATCCACTGGCGACCCAATGGAAGCAAGTGCATCCGCAATTTTCTTCACCTTCATGTGGTAGTCATTGATGTTCATGTTTTCTCTCTGCACATTATGCAACTCTTGTTTGAGTTGCATTTTCCTGGCTTGCGTATTTGTGCTGTACATTTTTGCCAAAGTATCCCATGCCTCCTTTGGCGTATTTGCATCCTGAATATGCACAATCATGGAGTCCGAAATACTGATAGACAGCCAGTACATAACTTTCCTGGCTCTCTCATGCCATCCTTTGAATGCCTGCATTTCCTGTTGACTGGGAACATTAGGAAGAACAGGTTCTTCTTCATTTCCTGTAATGAATTCCCAATAGCCTTTTCCCATCAAGAAATTCGTCATTCTAAACTTCCATGCCTGGAAGTTATTCTTGTCAAGCTTTTCAGTGACAATCTGTGAAAGAGAATTAGATGCCATTACAGAACACTGCAAAATATTATGTCACTGCAAAAAACACAGCTTTTGCCTCACATGGGCAGATCTGCAAAACTGACGAAAGTGGTATTTCACCACACAGTCACTTTCTAGTGACGATTTTGCATCAACAGGCAACAGGCATGAATCTGCAACTCCCAATATCTCTGCACACAGGCATACGATGCAATTTCTGCGGCACCTTTCCACCGACTAGCCGCGCAGTGGTCGCACAGCAAAAAAGAGGGCCTTTTTCTGAGTGCCTGCGAAGAACTTCCGCCTTCAAAACGGGCCCCAAAACGCCCTCAAATCAGAAAAATAAAGTTACTGAGGGCTTTGCCCACACCCGCAGCATATATTGCGCTCTCACCACACTGCGAAGGGCGTCTCAATCTGAAACAGTGCACTCCTGCACTTCTGGCTGTGCTACCTGTAGAGATTTGCTCCCAAACTCGAAATAGGAAAGCAACACTTGTCCTCTTACCAGGACACCACGAACTTGGCTTGCTTTCTTGAGCTCCTTACCACGAACAAGGCTCTGATACCATGTGAAGATTGTGGGAGAGAGGGAAGGAGTCTCACTTGCGACTTTCTCACATGCACACAGAGGTGGAGGCTGAAAACAGTTTTCCTCTTCTTAGTTGTGTAAGCCAAAAGAACTCTCGTACAAAGAAATAGAAGAACCCTATATGTGGGTCTCAAACCAAACTCAACTAACTAAGGTGGCATACACACAGAGGTGGACGCTGAAAACAGTTTTCCTCTTCTTAGTTGTGTAAGCCAAAAGAACTCTCGTACAAAGAAATAGAAGAACCCTATATGTGGGTCTCAAACCAAACTCAACTAACTAAGGTGGCATACTAACTGAGCCACAAACTAGAGTAGATAAGGATAGCTGTCATCCAGTTATTATTCGTGGGCGGTGTACCAACCGCATCTCCAGCTAACAGGTCGGTGACATAAATGCACAACAGTCACCCTGGCATATCGCGAGTGGAGCTCGATATCTCAACAGTGCTTGCCAGAGGAACTTGTGCTTTTTTTTGAAGAAGTCATCTTGATTGAATTGGAATATTAGGGTCCTTGGTGGCCTCTTTTTATTGGCATGTAATTACATTCACAAGTTGTGATATTATGCTTGCCGGCCCCAGACTTTGATGGTCCCAACATTCACCCTAACAGCAGTGTTGCGATTTTGGTTTGTTAGTATATCTATTCCCCAATCATGGCTTTGGTGGAGGTTGGAGGTCACATCCCTCACTACCTTATCTTGAGCTTGGAGAGCTTGATGCATGCACACTTTTTCAACCTTAGTCTTGTGGTTGAGACGGTGGGCTCTTTCTGTGCATCCTCTTTAGTGGCGGCATTGTTTCTAAACCTGCATCCATGTTCATATGGTGTACCATTGATCATTAGATTAGTTGGTGTGCAGGTATGATATTTGTTTGTGTTTGTGAGAGATCTTATTTTTTCACATGTTTTGACAGTGTGGAATGAAAGTGTGTGGCACAATTATTCATGCAATCAACTATGTGTCTAAGCAAAAGCGTGTGTGCATGTGACATAGTAACTAGGTAGGAACTAACTATATGCTTTTTTTATTGTTGCTAGGATTTCAGAGGGCAGCTAGGACTCAGGCATCACTTCTGAGCCCTCGGTTGAAATCGGTTGATGCTACCTATATGTGTCAAGATGTACATATGCAAGTGAGTGCTCGTGATTCATTCTAATCCTAACTAAGGAAGACTTGGGTTTCCCAAATCTTCATTTTTGTTGGGGATGGCTTGCATGTTGAAGTAGTAGCACTTTAGTCGACTCCCATTTATGGTTATGTCTAATTAGAATCCATTCAATGTTTCTAGAAACATAGCTCTGATGGGATTCATTTTTCTTACTCGTAGGGTCCTTGACCTAGATACTTGATTTTTCCCTTGTGTACTTTGGTATTGTATAACAAGGCCAAATCACCTTCCTTAATGTCTTTGGCTTTAAGATTCATGTCAAACCATGCCTTTCTTCCACGTTTTTCTATTGTCATGGCATGGTAGGCGACTACTCTTGTCTCTATGTGCTTCTCCAATTATTGATAGATTCTTTCTTTCAAGGATGCATGATCTCTACGTTCTCGTACTACTATGTGTAGGCTTGGTATTACAAATTCTAGTGGGACCAATGCTTCGAGGCTGTACACCAATTGAAAAGGTGTATTCCATGTACTGACCTTGAGTTTGGTTCGGTATGCCCATAAGGTTGCATTTAGTTTCTCTACCCAATCAGACCGTTGTGGTTCTACTAACTTGGCGAGGATAATTCATAATATTTTATTGGTGGATTCGGCCTCTCCATTCCCTTGGGGGTAGTAGGAAGTGCTTTTTCTATGGATTACCATAAAGCCAGAATTATCTCATTTACAAAATGCGTGCCCCTCTTCGACACAATTTCAATGGGACATCCACATTGGGTGATCACATTCTCATATAAGAATCTTGCTATGCTTCTGGCATCTACATTTCTGACTACTTTAGCTTCAACCCATTTGGTAATGTAATCAATGGCCACCATGATGTAGCATGCCTATGTTCCCTTTGCTCTGCTGGATGGATGGGATGGATGGATGGGACCTACATATTCAATCCCCCATTTTTCAAATGGTTTTTGTGCAACAACTGTTGTTAGGGGATTGAAGTCTTTGTGTTTGGGTTTAGTGCTGCCAGGCCCACACCCAAAGCTCAGGGAACATTCTCGAGTGGTTCCTAGGTCAGTATGCAATCTGTGCATTTGATTGGTCCCATGTTTGGGTACTCAAGTGGTCTATTAGCATACATCACAACCTTTAACATATTCATAGGCCTTTGCCCAGAGTGTTAGCCACTAGTAGCTTGCGAGGAGGACTTTTCTTGCTGTGGCTTCCCCTTGGAAGTGTCCTCTTAAAATGCCTTCATGGACTCAACTCAGGATTGGCATGATCTCATGAGGCATTACACATCTTCTTAAAACCTAGTCCTTGCCCATCTTGTACAATTGTCCTACAATGTGTTGATAGGGTGCAGCTTTTAAAATTAGTTTTTTTGCATCCACTACTTTCATTTCAAGAGGTGGTCTTCCTACCATTAAGTACTCAATGATATCTCCACACCAATCTGGAAGAGCATCTATTTGAAATAGTGTGGCATCTTGCAAGTCATCTTCTACTCTTGTCGCTTCTTCTCCCGACTTGACACGAGACATGTGATTGGCAATGTAGTGTTGGACACCTTTGTGGAGCACTATTTCAAAGTTGAATTCTTGAAGCAAGAGGAGCCATCTGGTTATTCTTCCTATTGTACACGGATGGTTCACAAGATAAAGCAATGCTTGATGATCACTGTAGAAGACAAAATCATTTGCCGATAGATAGTCCTGAAAAATCTTAACACTATACACCATTGCTAGGGATTCTCTTTGTGTGGTGGTATAGTTGATCTCTGCATCATTGAGTTGTCGATTGGCAAAGTAGAATGGTTGGGTAGTCTTTCTTATGTTCACCAGGTTGACAAAGCACACTCCCGATTGCATACTTGGATCCATCAGTATGAACATGAAAATCCATATCCCAATTGGGAGATATAAGGATGGGTGTTGTGATTAGGCACCACTTTAAAAGCGCAATGGCTTGGTCGCACTCTTTTGTCCATAAGAATTCCACTAATAATTTGTAAAGTGGTCTTGGCTATCATGGCATACCGCAAGATAAATCTCTGATAATAGCCCACATGTCGCATAAAGACATGACATTGTATGCCTTTGGACTTTGTAGGAGGAGGCAATTCCATTATGATTTTGATTTTGTCCATGTCAATTGTAATTCCATGTTGAGAAATGATGTGTCCCAAAACAACCCGTGGGTGAGCATGAACTAGCATTTTGTTGGATTTAGGGAGATGCCATAATCCTTGCATTTGATTAGTACTGCTTCAAGACATTTAAAGTGGTCTTTTTTGTTCGAGTGGATGCACAAATCATCCAAGAACATCTGTAAAAACTTATTCAAAAATGACTTGAAAGCTTTGAACATGACCCACTAGAATATGGCCGGGGCATTACAAAGGCCGAATGGCATGACTCTATAGGCAAAAATACCCCATTCTATAGAAAATGTTATTTTTGATTGGCCTACAGGAGCAATTTGCACTTGGTTATAGCCAATGAAGCCATCCAAGAAACTATATATCTTGGAACGTGCCACTTTTTCCAACACTTTTTCTATTAAGCGTAGGGGATAGTGATCCCTTATCATGGTGGCATTCACATTCTTTAAGTTTACGCATATTCTGAGCTTCTTATTGCATTTAGGCATGATGATGATGGGTGAAACCCAATCAGTGTGCACTATCTCATAGATGAACCCGGCATCTAAGAGTTTTTCCAGCTCATCATAAGCCATGGTGCCATACTTGGGATTTGAGTGATAAGGTCCACATACCTTAGGGTGAACACTTTCCCTTATAGGTATCATGTGTACTGCCACATCTGGTGAAATTCCTTTCATCTCTTTGTATGACCATGCTAGGTAGTCCTCGTATTCCATTAGGAGTGCTCTGAGCTTGGCTTCATATTCTTGTCAAAGCTGTTTCCCAATGAAAATCAATTTTTCTTCCTCCCCTTCAAGGATGAGGTCTATTGTTCATGTTTTTGTCGGTCCATCATAGAATGAAGTTTCTCCAATGCTATCAGTTTTGGAACTTCATATTCTCTTAGTGGTCTTGGCATTGCTATGGGGACACTCCCACTTGCGTAATTCTTGAAGTACTCTGGCACTTCTCGAAGATCAACCTCTGATGGTGTTGAACAAGCATGACATGTGCTATGGGTACTGGATGGCATAGTATCATTAACCAATTTGTTAGATTCTTGCTTTCTTTTTCTAAAGTCTCTTGATCGATCTTCATTCGCACATGTGGCTTATACTTTTGAAACTTCTTACATTGGGAACCGTGGGGTAACTTTTCCACTGGTAAGGTGTTACCAAGTAAGGGTTCATTTGCTATGCATATGAGGTGCATACTCCTTCCAGTCCCTCAGGGGACCATTCAAGAGGAGGTGGATTTGATTTTGAGGGAGCTTGCTTTGCAAGATACGATTCGACAACCTTCGTTTGGACTTGTTCGAATTCATTGAAGTGTTCGGCACCCTTGGCTTTTCGGCGATTTCCTCCAGCTCTCTTGTAGGATCTTTTGCTGTTATTCAACTTTGGAGGTTCAACTTTAGAAAGCTCGACCGCCATTAGGGCATGCAGAATGACTAAGTCATTATAAAAGAATTAATCTTCAATTTGGGCATTCTCAGCCTCAGTTTCAAGTCCCAAGGAAAATCTGAATCATTATTGGTATGGGTACCTTCGTCTGGTTCATTATTCCATTTGAGGTCAACCATAAAGAATGGCACTTGTAGATTGATTGGTTCTTCATTTGTGAGTGGTTTGTGAGTGGAAAATGTATCTGCATGACCTAGCATCTATTTGCGAGAAGATGGGGTCAAATGAATGGTAGTTTTCAATGGTTTCCAATATTTGTATCCAATTATTGACATTGTTTTGTGTATCACCCACTATGGCATGATGTTGCAGGGGAGCTCATTTGCTTGAGATCGTTTTTGAAGAGGTTTCATCCAACGCTCTAGCAAAACTGGTTTTATTGCTCCTATCCCAACATTCACCCTAACTGTGGTGTTGCGATTTTGGTTTGTCAGTATATCTATTCCCCAATCATGGAGGACTGATGCTTCCCTCAACCAAGGATGTCCCAGCAAGATTTGATAGGATTTCTTAGGGAGATCCAAGATTGTGTATTGAATGGAAAAGTGGACTCCTACAAGTTTTGTTGACATGCCATTCACTATTCCCTAGGGTTTTGCCTATGAATCATCGGCAAGGTGTATGTTGAAATTAGACTTTTGCATTGGTGTGAGACCCCATTCATCGTAGAGCTCCTTGAATAGGACATTTACACTTGCTCCACCATCCACTATGGCTTGGACTTCATTATATGCCTTGTGTATAAAAGGTATAGTGATGTTGTGTATGTCATCTCTCTCACCCATTCGCACAGGGATATCTTCTATGTCTTCCATAGGTGGAGGGGGATTTGCGAGTTCAATCTAGCCTTTGAAACTCTTCCAGAGATTGGGACAATTTTGTATTAGGATTTCAATGGGAATCGACATAGGGCAACTTAGAATGCTAGAGAGTGCGGCTCCTTCAAGTTGGCATGATGATACATTATGTTGCAGATTTTGTTGTTGGAACAGAGGCTCGAGTACAGTATCAATACTTTATGGGGTCAAGTCGAGGATTGGATCTTGTGCTTGCCAGAGGCACTTGTGATTTTTTTTGAAGAAGTCATCTTGATTGAATTGGAATATTAGGGTCCTTGGTGGCCTCTTTTTGTTGGCATGTAATTACATTCACAAGTTGTGATATTATGCTTGCCGGCCCCAGACTTTGATGGTCCACTCCAATAATGCCAATTGGGACGTCAACCTTAGCCTCTCTTTGGTGTGGGACCTTATTTTTCATGGGACAATCCATGGAGGCATGGCATATGCCACAATCTCTACAAAGTGGTTGGAAAGTAGCAAGGCTACCACGATGAGGGCATTCTGTAATCTGATGATTTAGCACTTGATTGGCACTCGATATGTATCAATTGGGAGAAACTTGATTTGCATACACTAGTATTGAACCTTCTGCGCCTTCCACATAGTATACTGGCTACTCAGTTTCATACTCAAATGGCGAATCCAATTCCTCGGCTTGAAGTTGTTGTATTGGAACTGCCAAAGGAGCTAGATTTTGGCGCTCTTGGATATAGTCGTGGATTTGGATTTGTAAGTAATTGTAGGACTTGTGTCTGAACGAGAATAGGATTTAAACTAGGAGCTACTGGCACTTATGCAAGTACCAATTGCATGTACATTGGTATGGGTGCCAGTTGGTATTGTTGACATCGAGGCAAATTGTGGCACATGTTGAAGATGCAACTATTTTCATCATGGCCATCGACTACGCAGATATGGCACCACAACCTTGGCAGTGGATTTGCTTATGCAGTGATCCTGGCTCTTAGCACCGAGCATTCATTTGCTGTATGATTGGCCTTGCAACATGGGCACCATACATTTTCTCTATGTGGACAAGTTTGAGGTGGTGGCTGAGACATGTGAAGCGTTTGTTCCATGGCTTGCATCATTTCTTATTTTATCTTCATGGTCATGGCCACTAGGCGATCTTCATTACATCATTAAAACAATGAGGATGCATCTATTTTATAGCGTATATTGCCACAAATAGCTTAATTACATCAAGAGGTAAGAAACTTACATACATCATACATCCAGATGATAACTCTCGCTCGCACTCATTTATTGTCTCTCCATCATGTTTGGCTTTACATAGAGTCAGTTGTAGCCAATCAAGTGACATGTGAGTGGGGAGAAGGGTGAGATCCCATGGATATGGTTGCGCCCGCTTGTGCATGACTCTGAATCTCATCCTTGCATTTATTCTTTCTGCTTTTGCCACTTCATATCTCTTAGTCCACTTTTGCATCTCCTTGCTATTGGGATACAAAACTTATTGAATCTCTCCATTTTCTCTTTGATCATCTTTCTTTCAATCCCTTTTCCTTGGGAACCTCGCCAACGATGAGATCATCATCCTTGTTATGCCAAGCCTGTGGCATATCGGGATCCATGGATGTAAGAAACTCCGTGACATATACTAATTACTCTTGCACAAGCTATCCCTCTACCATGCTTGCTTCCAATTTGGCTCTCTGCCTTACAAATCCCTTCAAAGTTTTCATAAACCACTTGAGAAAAAACATTGACCAGGTACCTGCAATGGCCACCTCATCAACTTTGTGCACAAGCAAGTGCACTTGAGTTGTCATAATGCTCGAGGGAATGTGCTTCTCAAGCATGCATACGGCTTCGATCAAGTCCACCCAAAGTCCACCCTAGCCTTCTCGATGCTCGACATGGAGATCTCTTTTTGAGATATCCACCTATTTCACATGCCCATGTAAGATTCATAATCTTTCTACAAATTATTCAACTTAAATTGAAGAAAAAGTAATCAATGTGAGTTGATAGTAAGCATACCTCACAATACCACTGATCTTGAATATAGCATTTCTAACATCTTCTTGTAAGCACCCTTTCACTTTAATTGGGAGGATGAACTATCCAAGCAACAAAGAAGTCATGTCAATAATATAACATAATCATAATTACACTAACGCATCACGATTATTGGTACACTCATTTCTCCAGCATAGAATATCTATAAGACCTTGTGCCAATCATGGGGCTTGAGCCCACTAAGATTATTGTCCTTTGAAAATGCTCCTTTCAAGCAATGCATGTACCTTGTGAGTGTTCGAAAAGAGGCAATGCCTGCCTTGATTGCTGCCTCCTCTCACTTGGAGAGGATCCATGTTGCTTTTGGGAGGACAACTTTACGACCACACACTTGGGGCCGCAAATGAGGCATCCTATCCATAGCTTGCAAGTCTTCTCGCACTCCTCTTGAGTCTTTGTCAATCACTAACCAAGTGTGTCCAAATAGTAGCCCCCACATTCTTGAAGATATGCATGGGGTCCAAGAGATGATTGATTTGTAACTGAGCCCAATAAGGAAGCTCATGAAAGATGGATAGCCTCTTCATACCAAGAGGAGGCTCCTCTCCATTTACCCTCCAAGCCTGAATCCACTCACTTGCATTCAAATATGGTGGTGGTGGATCAAGCTGGCCTTTAGGCGCAAGATGGTCCACTAGAAGGTATCGAGCATGACCTTCATAAACCATTTTCCTCATATGTTTGGGGTGTCATGCAAGCACGCTCAAACCCTTCCCACAAACAAGACAAGCATGGTACCCACTTATTGCAAGTCCTGCATGCGTGCATGAATGTGTTAGTATAAGACATGCTCTAGAAAGAGAGTTATAAAAGTATCATTATACATGTAAAGAAACAACCACGTACCTGTGCACTCTTCATATCCTAGGTAGTTATGCATGGTCCACATCAAGATCCCCCTGACGAAAATGTCATTGGTATGTCTAGGAGATTTGGAAATATCAAAGACTAGTATGCCTCTCCATAAGATCTGTAACTCCTCTATCAAAGGTGCCATGTGTTGAGATATCGAGCTCCACTCGTGATATGCCAAGGTGACCGTTGTGCATTTATGTCACCGACTTGTTAGCTGCAGATGCGGTTGGTACACCACCCACAAATAATAGCTGGATGACAGCTATCCTTATGTACTCTAGTTCGTGGCTTAGTTAGTATGCCACCTTAGTTATCTAAGTTTGGTTTGAGACCCACATATAGGGTTCTTTTATTCTTTTGTACTAGAGTTCTTTTGGCTTACACAACTAAGGAGAGGAAAACTGTTTTCAGCCTCCACCTTTATGTGTATTCTGCCATTGTGTATGTGAGAAAGTCGCAAGTGAGCTTCCTTCCTTCTCTCCCACTATCTTCACATGGTATCATAGCCTGGTTCATGGTAAGGAGCTAAAGAAAGCAAACCAAGTTCGCGGTGTCCTGGTAAGAGGACCAGTGTTGCTTTCCTTTTTCGAGTTTGGGAGCAAATCTCTGCAGGTAGCATAGCTGGAAGTGCAAGAGTGCACTGTCTTAGATTGGGATGCCCTTCATGGTGTGGCGAGAGGGTAGTATATGCTATGAACAATTGCAAAGCCCTCGGTGACTTTATTTTTCTGATTCAAGGCCATTTCGGGGCCCGTTTTGAAGGCGGAAGTTCTTTGCAGGCACCCAGAAAAAGGCCTTGCTTTTGCTGTGCGACCACTGCTCTGTAGGTCAGTGAAAAGTTGCCACAGAAATTGTATTGTATGCCTGTGCATAGAGATATTGGGAGTTACAAAATAATCCTTATTGCCTGTTCATGCAAAATCGTCACTAGGAAGTGACTATCTGGTCAAATACCACTTTCGTAAGTTTTGCAAATTTGCCTGTGTGAGGCAGAAGCTATGTTTTTTTGCAGTGACAGAATTTTTTGCAGTGTTCTGTAATGGTGTCTGATTCTCTTTCATAGATTGTCACTGAAAAGCTTGATAAGAACAACTTCCAAGCATGGAAGTTTAGAATGACGAATTTCCTTATGGGAAAAGGCTATTGGAAGTTCATTACAGGAAATGAAGAAGAATCAGTTCTTCCTAATGTTCCGAATCAACACAAAATGCGGGCATTTAAAGGATGGCATGAGAGAGCCAGAAAAGTTATGTATTGGCTGTCTATCAGTATTTCGGATTCTATGATTGTGCATATTCAGGATGCAAGTACGCCAAAGGAGGCATGGGATACTTTGGCAAAAATGTACAGCACAAATATGCAAGCCAGGAATATGCAGCTCAAGCAAGAGTTGCACACAATGTGCAGAGTGAAAACATGAACATCAATGACTACCACATGAAGGTGAAGAAAATTGCAAATGCACTTGCTTCCATTGGGTCGCCAGTGGAAGATGATGATTTAGTTTCTGTGACCTTGAATGGTCTAGGAAAGGATTATGCACAGTTCTGGACATCCATTGCCGTCTGTGAAAAATTTCCTTATTTTGAGGAGTTGTTTGCTCTTCTAATTTCTGAAGAGCAGAGAAATGGTGGTGCATCTTCTTCAGGAGAAACTTCAAAAGAAACTGTCTTCTACTCAAATGCTGGAAGAGGTAGAGGCAGAGGTAGAGGAGGCCGATCTGGAGGTTGTGGTAGAAATCAAAATATGCAGCAAACTCAAGAAACCCAGTCCTATGAAGGAGGACATGGTAACTCTAGAGGCAAGGGGAGCCGAAGAGGCCGTGGTGGATGGCAGAGAGGTCAAAATGCAAACAGCAATGTTGAATGCTACTATTGTGGTAAAATGGGTCATATGGCTAAAGACTGCTACAAAAAGCAAAATGACATCATGAATGGAAAATTACATCAAGGGAATTATCCATCTTCTAGTAGACAGGGTGATGACAGAAATGAGCATCTGTTTATGGTGACCAATTCTGTGACAAGTGCAGAAGAAAGCAATGATGTGTGGTATGTTGACTCAGGTGCATCAAACCACATGACAGGTCATGCAGAATGGATGCAGGATGCAAGGAAAATGGAAAGACCAGGATTTTTGGAGACTGGTGATGATACTGCACATCCTATTGTGTAGATTGGTAAAATTCCTTTGTCTATGCAGGATGGGAAAAAGAAATACTTGTCTGATGTATTTCATGTCCCGAACATCACCAAGAACCTGGTTTTTGTTGGTCAAATGGTTGAGCAGGGCTTGCAGGTCAGATTTAATCCTCATGGATGCTTTGTTGAGGATATGAAAAATAACGGTCGCTTGATAGCAAAAGGAAAGAAAAAGGGCCGGATGTTTATGTTAGATGCAGACATGCCTGAATGGAGTGCAGCAATGTTTGCACATGGGACCGGTGTAGTTGGAGATATTGATATCTGGCATAAACGCATTGGTCATGTTAATGTACATCGACTTAAATCAATGCAGGCCCAAAATATTGTTGCAGGATTGCCTAAATTCAAGGTTGCAGAAATGCATAAGGTATGTGAATCCTGTCAATTTGGAAAATAGGCAAGGAAGCCATTTCCTAGGCATGTTCAAGAGAGTAAGAAGCCATTGGAATTAATCCACTCTGATGTGTGGACTACTAAAGCTGCATCTATTGGAGGCTATCATTATTTTGTCACTTTTATTGATGACTACAACAGAAAAGTTTGGGTGTATTTTATGAAAAAGAAAAGTGAAGTGTTTGGGCACTTCAAAGCTTTTAAAGCTATGGTTGAAAAAGAAACAGGCCTGCAAGCTATGGTTGAAAAAGAAACAGGCCTGCAAATAAAATGCCTAAGGTCAGATGGAGGGGGAGAGTACCTCTCAAATGAGTCTAGAAGGTTCCTGCAGGAGCATGGCATAAAGCAACAATATTCATGCAGTCATACCCCACAGCAAAATGGACTGCAGAAAGGAAAACCAGGCATATCGGAGAGGTATCTCGGGCCATGCTAAATGAAAAAGATCTACCAGATTATTATTGGGCTGAAGCAGTTGCTACAGCAGTTTACATAATGAACAAGACTCCCACTGCAGCAATACATGGCATGACGCCAGAGGAGATGTATACTGGTAGGAAACCAGATATTTCTCATTTGAAATTTTTTGGTTGCATTGCCTATGTTCATGTGCCAGATGAGTTGAGGTCCAAGTTGGATCCAAAAGCCGAGAAGTGCATCTTTATTGGTTATTCTCTGCAGCAGAAAGGGTATAGATGCTATAACCCTTCTACTTGTAAGTTTACAGTGAGCAGAGATGTTGTTTTTGATGAGATGAGCATCTGGTATAAACCAGTAAATGTTATGATTGATGTAGATTCACAAAATATTAGTGGACCTATAGTGTCCTCTAGCAGTGGTTCACATACTTCGCCATGGACAGGTAGATTGAGATCAGAAGAATCTCCTCAAAGCAATGCAAATAGTGGTACGCAGGTATCACGAAAAGGAAAAGAGAAGGTAGATCAGCCCATGTTTGATGTGAATGCAGGTCACTCTTATGTGGATGGTGAATCCAGTGGCTCAGAACATAGCATTGATGATGAGTTGGGTATTCCTTCTGTTGTTACACCTCGAGTAAGGAAGACCAGGGATGTTTTGAGAGCACCTGGAAGTGAGCCTATTTTGCGCAGGTCTACCAGAGCTAGATATCTTGTGGATAGGCTGAAATATGATGGATTTATAGCCATTCACTATGCCTATATGGTCAAAGTAATACAGGAACCAGAACCCACTTCTTTTGAGCAAGCCATGGGAAAAGAAAAATGGGAGAAAGCCATGGATGAAGAAATGGATGCCTTGGAAGCAAATGCTACATGGGAATTGGTGCCTTTGCCTAAAGACAAGAATGCAATTTGCTGTAAGTGGGTTTATAAGGTCAAGCACAATGCAGATGGTTCTGTGAATAGATACAAGGCAAGATTAGTTGTCAAGGGGTATGCACAAACATATGGCATTGATTATGAAGAAACATTCAGTCCGGTTGCAAGGATGGCAACCGTAAGAGCAGCCATTGCTATGGCTGCATCAAAGGGATGGTCTTTACATCAGATGGATGTAAAGAATGCCTTCTTGCATGGTGATTTGCAAGAAGAGTCTTTAGGGAGTAGCCACTAGGTTATGTTCATGCTGTTCATCCTGAGTTTGTTTGCAAGTTGAAGAAAAAGCCTTGCATGGCTTGAAGCAAGCACCTAGAGTACGGTCTGACAAGATAGGACAGTATCTTGTCACTATTGGCTTTCAGATTTTAAGGCAGATTTCTCACTTTATGTGAGAAAAATAGAGAAAGGTATTATGCTGCTTGTCATTTATGTTGATGATTTGATCATCACAGGTGATAGTGATGAAGATATCCTTCATGTGAAAATGCTATTGAAGCAAAAGTTTGAGATGAAGGATTTGGGAGAGCTGCGTTATTTCTTGGGCATTGAGGTGATTAGATCACCAAGTGGGATACAGCTCTTGCAGAGGCAATATGGATTGGACATGATGTCCAAATATGAGATGACAGGCTGTAAGCCTATTTTAGTTCCTTTGGAGCAGAATGTGAAGTTGAGCGTAGATGAAAGTGAGCTTCTGGAAGACCCTACTATGTACAGATGCATAGTAGGAAGTTTGATTTATATGACTATTACCAGGCCAGATTTGAGCTATGCTGTTGGATTGGTAAGTCAGTTTATGCAGGCTCCAAGGAAACCGCATTTGGATGCGGCTAGACACATACTCAGGTATGTGAAGTCCACATTGCAGTATGGACTATTTTATGACACTGGGGTTCAGATACAGTTGCATGGATACACTCATTAGGAAAAAAGGGAGCTGATTTTGGGGCCTTGTAAGAAATTCACTATTTTCTCTTTTCTCTCTCTACAAAAGCAAGAAAATATGGATACTTGCGTGAGAAATGTCAGTGTGAAAAGGAATAAATATATTCTTTCACATGCTTTACATTCAATGTTCATATAATAGCAACACTTTTCTGTGCAGAATTTAGTGATTCTGACACCGCAGACGCGTCCGCAACTAGAAACGCTGGAATCGGACATCCGGAGGCCCGGAAACGGCCAAAAAAGGTGCCATATCGCATTTTGCTGCAAATCGCATTTTTCGGCCTTTTTTGGCCATTTCTGGGCCTCCAAATGTCCGATTCCAGCGTTTCCAGTGCCGTTCTTGGGATTTTGGGCCGTTCCAGACGCGTATGCGGTGTCAGAATCATCAAATTCTGCACAGAAAATAAATTTTTTAAAGATTCAAATCAGATCACCTCATTAATGTGACATGCTTCTACGAACATATAGTACTATTTCTTTTTCTTATTTTCATCTTCTTTTGTTGAATTTTCAACGTTACATTGGCCCACTCCTAATTGGTTGAAAGCCTATTTTCTCTCTCTTCTAAAAGGCCCCAAAATGAGCTCCCTTTTTTCCTAATGGATGCTGATTGGGCTGGTAGTATTTCTGATAGACGATCTACCAGTGGATATGTGTTCTCTTTTGGGAGTGCTGCAGTCACTTGGAGTAGCAAAAACAGCCTACAATTGCCTTATCGAGCATAGAGGCTGAGTACAGGGGTGCAGCAAGGGCTGCATGTGAGGTAGCTTGGTTGCATAAGCTACTCTATGATATGCATCAGTCTATAGATGGGCCAGTTGTCATTTATTGTGACAACATGAGTAATATATACTTGGCAAATAACCCAGTCTATCATGCTAGAACAAAGCACATTGAGGTGAATTATCACCATGTGTGAGAGAAGGTTTTACTAGGTCTTATTGATCCAGTTTATGTTAGCACAGAGGATCAGGTAGCTGACATATTCACGAAGGCATTGGGCACAGAGAAGCTGCGCAAGTTCAACCTGCTTGGTGTGCAGGAATTGGGATTGAACTCAAGGGGGAGTGTTGAGATATTGAGCTCCACTCATGATATGCCAGGGTGACCGTTGTGCATTTATGTCACTGACTTGTTAGCTGCAGATGTGGTTGGTACACCACCCACGGATAATAGCTGGATGATAGCTATCCTTATATACTCTAGTTTGTGGCTCAGTTAGTATGCCACCTTAGTTAGCTGAGTTTGGTTTGAGACCCACATATAGGATTCTTCTATTCTTTTGTAGTAGAGTTCTTTTGGCTTACACAACTAAGGAGAGAAAGACTATTTTTGAAAGCCTCCACCTTTGTGTGTATTCCCCCATTGTGTATGTGAGAAAGTCGCAAGTGAGCTTCCTTCCTTCTCTCCCACTATCTTCACACCATGTACACGTCTATATTTTTAGCCTTGTACTTCCCTAGCACAAGCAATGCAAGCATGAGTTGTCTCTTCTTTATTGTTAGCCATGGTGGGATATTGTAAGTCACCAAGACTATAGGCCATATGAGCTTAACTTGACAGAGAGGAAGAGGGACAGAGAAAGGGAGGGGAAGATGAAGGGAGTAGGAGTAGAAGTGAGGGGGTGATTGAAAATCAGGTACGAGAGAGGTGAGAGTCAACATATAATGCTGAAAGAATTCAAACTTCTCGCTCTAGAATTCAAGTGTCTCTGTGTGTGTGTGTGTGTGTGTGTGTGTGTCCCCCTCTCTTCCTTCTTTTTTTATAAATTTCTTACTGTCGAGCTACCCTCTTCTCTCCCTCTACCTCTCCCTCTCCCTCTCCCCTTCCCTCTCCGCCTCCCCCCCCCCCTCTCTCTCTCTCTCCATCTTCCCCTTCCCTTGTTTCCTTTCTCGCCGTCTCTTTCCCTCTCCATTCCATCTCTCCCCCCCTTCTCCTTCCTTTTCTTCTTTCCCTCTCTTTCCCCCTCCCTCAAGATGCATTATTTGAAGGTGTGTGCTTCACTCTGCAAACACATCTTAAAAAGCCTTTGTAACTATTGCAAGGTGTTTATTGGCACCAATAAAAAGTTCTTTGAGATTTTACCGTGGCTGCTTTCTGAAACTCTGAAAAGTGTTTATTGGCACCGTTATTAAGTCTTGAAGATTTCAGAGTTCCAAAACTCTGAAATGTGTTAATTAGCACCATTAATAAGTATTGGAGATTTTAGAGTACTCTCATGGAAAATTAATCTCATGCATGGACCTTAATCGTGTGTGTGTGTGTGTGCACATATCACACACACAACCATTATTTTCCCACACTTTTATAGTGCTATCTACACCTAATTTTGACCTTTGTTGCTCATTATTGCCAATGTACGGAATAGGGATTTCTTAGCCCATGGCTTTGGAATAGATGACCAAAGGAGTTGATACCTCCCCAATGGATAAAACCCCACTTGATAAAGCATGGGATGGGGCATTGGCAACATCAAACTAAGTGTAAGTGTTGGGCGATTGAAAGACAACCATTAAAATTGGTAGAAGCGATCAGCAGATGATGAAACACCCTTTATGATACTAGCTTTCAAATAAACCACATAAGGTGTAAGGTGAAGTCTCACTATTCTTTCTCCCATAGTAAATCAAACTATACATGTACAACTCATTTATGGCCTTCTTGGCTCCATCTCTCATGTTTCCAAGAGGTACTTATTGTTGGTATTACTTTTCAGGCACTCGACGGTTCCAGTTTTTGCATAGCTATCATATCAACAATAATATCTATGGGGTTTCTAAAGTAGGCTCCAATTTCACTCCCTCAGATCATAGAGGATGGGTAGCATTTGTGAACCTATATTTCCACATGATATAGGTATTGGGGAACATTATCAGCCAGCTCTCAACACATTGGTGCTAACACTTGGTGACAATGATGGATGGCTTGGACTTGTTCTTTGATCTAAGAGGGCCTTCCTAATGGTCGCCTCTGGATTCCCCCCCGTCTTTCATCATTTGGTTGAGGGTTTTGCCCTTGCTATACTGGGCTGTTTTCTATCCTTTCAATCCCAGCATTGTTCCTATCCTTAAATGTGTGGAAGTCGCATCAGTATGAATAGGCTAAAGGGTGGGAATTGGCTTATTGCATGCAGCTAGCATCTTCATCACTCAAGGTTGAGCAATAGTAGAAAAATTTCTCATGCTTGTAGATAAGGAATCAGACAACATTCAATGAACATATGAGGGATGGGTCTCTACTATGGAACTGGTGGAAGTCTCATATCTTAATTAAATAAATCCAGCAATCTCCGCTCTTCCTTTGTGTTTGTCATGATGGCTTATTAGCATCTCGGTTAGCATCCCCAAAAATTTCAACATGCCAATTCATAAAAAAGATGCAACTCGATGAGATCCCTTGATTGGCATTTTAGACTTAAACCTGGAGTTTGTTTTCCATGTGTAGCAGCCGTTAAACTATCAAAGCGGACATATTTTCTTGCCTGTTGTTTTCACTTCCAAAGCACGTATGAGAATTGAATCTAAGTCTCAGCGTTGCCTTGAGAGAGAGTCTGACGAGAGTCAATGTGAGGCCAGTGTGATATCAAAGGATGCACAATGCACATATAATTTTTGCTATTGGATATTCTCAGTCGGTCATCATAGGCAGGGAAGGGCCATGACCCTGCTCTATCATCACATGGAGAGTCTGATTTTGCTACTGCAATCTGACAGAGAGAAATTTTTGGTGGGATTGAGCCTGCACTACGATTAGCAAAATTATTATAGGTTCATATGGATAGATTGTTGCACCATCCACACCCTTATCATCCACATCTCGCTCCTTCATTCTCCACATCCCATCGTTTTATGTTATCAAGATTTAATAATACCATAGCGATTGTGAATCCTTGCATGGACAACTCCTAGCCTCGACACCCCTCTCATATTCCATGATGACCTCGAAGTCATATGCTCTACAACAGCGAGACCATAATAGATCTAGAATTTGACATTCTCCAGAGAGAAGTACCACCTTGATCTCATGATTTTCCCATGCGATGTTGCACTTGTGGGTGCGTCACCTTCCGATCGCACTGCAAATAAATTCTAGGAACTCGGCATAGCCCATGATTCATCAATAGTGAGAGTAATTATGTACAATCTTGAGGATGCTGCATCTCCCTCCCTTCACTTCTATTTGCCTCCGCTCCTCCCTAAACTATGTCAATCCCTCCATTAACATCTGTAAAGGTTAGTAATGCTCATCTCCTCTACTTGGATTCATGAAGATGATGCTTGGGGATTGCACATGGCTAATGAGATTTACACATGATATTGAAGCATACTTTGATTTTTTCCATGATGTGCCTTGCATCAAGTTGTGGATCATTGAACACCCATGCTTCTTGGAGATTAGCACCCTTCTCGATGCCAAGGAATGGGGAGTATTCCTTTAACAAGTGCAGAAAAGATACATTTAGAGGGGAGGAGATCTAGCGAGATCGACATTGGAAGCAATATATTGAATGGAAACTATAGGGATTTGGAGGGATCCAAGCATTGACACGGAGAAATTGAGGGATGGGTGAAAAGTAGTACTAACCTTCATCAGGGTGATCATCTTCCTTCTTCATGGTAGGCTGGGAGAGCCTGGTGGCTTGATGATCTTGAGCTTGGTGATGGCAGGTAGAGCTCCTACAGAAGGGCATGAGTCTTGGATTTTCATGTTTCCAAAACGTTTTGAAATCATTTTGAAATATCTCGTATCCCAAAGCCTGTACACATGGCTATTTCTTTGTCCTCCAAGATGCCAAGTGCCCTCCTTGTTTCCATGGTTAATATGTAGTGTGTGTGTGTGTATCTCCATGGATTTAAATGATTTTTATTTATTTGAATCTTTAACAAGTTAAAGAAAAGCTAAAATTTTAAATGAGGATTCTTAAAAATAAAAGTTTAGACTAGGATTTTTGCAATATAGAGTAATGTAAGAATTATGTTTCTTAGTTTTGGCATTATTAGTAAAAAGTGATAGTGTAAGTTAGTAAACTTTTTATTCCAAAAGGGAAGTGCCAAAATATAAACTTTTGGTTTGAGAAGGATTTTTTCATAAAGTTGATTTTTTGAATAGAAATTTAAATACAAAAATGAATTGGGAGCATGCACCAGTCTATGCAAGATGTTACATTAAATTTCACAATTTTAATTATATTTACTTAAAAAAACTCTCAAAATTGGATTACTTTTTTGTTTTTATTCATTTTTTCTCAATAGTGGTTTTTAAATAAAATTTTATCCAAAAGTACTTATGAAAATGAATTTGGACATTATGAGGACATTATAGAGTCCAAAATTAATGAAATTTGTGTTTTTTCACAAATCAAGACCATTTACATCAATGGCTTCATCTTGAGCCAAGTCCTACGCGCCAAACAAGTCTATCTCCAACTCTATATTGAGTTGATCTCCTATAGCATCATCATACCTTGGCATCATACGTTCACCTAAGACTTGATCTTGTAATTTCCCTTCTTCAATAAAGTCGGGTGATTCTCGATCGTCATCTTCTTCCTCAATAAATCATTAGTATGCACCTACTCACAATGTCGGGAAGAAAAAAAGTATCACTTTATCAGTCCAGAGTTTAGTGGAGTCTATCGCAAAGAAACCACCACTCTCTTTTCTCACTGTAACATGGGGATTGTTGTAAATAGTTTAAAACCATTTTACATCAAGAATGAAAATACTAAATCATCTAAAATCAATTACATAGATATTGCATATGGTCTCACAATAATCCAACTACAAGGAGAGAAGATTGGTATCCAAAGCACTTGCTCGACTATCTTGTGTGAAGTTAGCCATGACTCCACAATCATATGTGGCTCTCTTTGAATTGATACATTCCAGCAAAAATAATATCGTCCATATGACCGTAATGCATTGTACTTTTTGTACTACAAAAGAGCATCATTAAAACAATGAGGATGCATCTATTTTATAGTGTATATTGCCACAAATAGCTTAATTACATCAAGAGGTAAGAAACTTACATACATCATACATCCAGATGATAACTCTCGCTTGCACTCATTTATTGTCTCTCCATTGTGTTTGGCTTTACGTAGAGTCAGTTGTAGCCAATCAAGTGACATGTGAGTGGGGAGAAGGGTGAGATCCCATGGATATGGTTGCACCCGCCTGTGCATGACTCTGAATCTCATCCCTGCATTTATTCTTTCTACTTTTGCCACTTCATATCTCTCAGTCCACTTCTGCATCTCCTTGCTATTGAGGATACAAAACTTATTGAATTTCTCCATTTCCTCTTTGATCATCTCTCTTTCAATCTCTTTTCCTTGGGAACCTTGCCAATGATGCAATCATCATCCTTGTTATGCCAAGCCTATGGCATATCGGGATCCATGGATGTAAGAAACTCCATGACATATACTAATTACTCTTGCACAAGCTATCCCTCTACCATGCTTGCTTTCAATTTGGCTCTCTGCCTTACAAATCCCTTCAAAGATTTCATAAACCACTTGAGAAAAAACATTGACCGACTATGAATGGTACCTGCAATGGCCACCTCATCAACTTTGTGCACAAGCAAGTGCACTTGAGTTGTCAAGTGTTAGACTAGTATGTTGGGGTGATCTCTGACTCCATGACTCTTGAACAAAGTGGAGTCACAAATGTGTGACACCACTTGTCAACATTGATGCTTGTTCTCGCTCGTCAATCTGACAATTGAATACCCAACATTAAATCCTACCAAGTATTACATGTTCACATCTCAATAGCACTTGAAGGCATCACACAAAAGCAACTGGCCACACTATAGTGATTTATCGAGACTTGCATCTCCATATATCCAATTACTGGCATGCCTCAACCATCCATAGCTTGTGCAAGTATAGGAGTGGATTCAAGGATTACTCTTATATTACCTGGCCACACACTTCCTATGAAATAAGGTTATGGATTGCTTCGGGGTCCACAAAAGCTTCAATGGAGTGGATTGTTTCTTTGTAAATGTAAAAGGTCACTGGAAATCTAGCAGGGGAAATGGTTAGATCCTTGAGGGGGTCTATCCCTTCTACAACTGCCTTCCAAATAGTTATTAGCCCTTTTTGCTTCATTTTAGCTTGGCAGACTTGGGGGCCTCTTTTATTTCCTACCTCTTCATGCACTCTTCATGTAGGCAAATTCCTTTTCAATTTTTTTTTCAAACAATTTCTTGAATGGATTTTTCAGTTTGGAGGGTCAAGGGGCCATAATAGCATTTAAGTTCACCCATTCACAAAGCCATAGATTTCTACTTCCTTGAGGATCACAATGCAGCATGACCCTTGTGGCATGATCTCTATAGCTCGATACAAGCCCATACCATGACACTTTAGCTTTTTCTTGGTGCTCCTAATGCTATATACTAATGCAAGGTTACCTTCATTAAGGTCTTTATTTTTAAGGTTGCAGTCAAACCAATGTTTCCAATGAAGTTTGTCAACTTTCATGCCACATGTTGGTATAATCCTTGTCTCATCAAGTTTCTCAAGTTCAATTAGCCTCTCAGAGATGGCTTCTTTGGACATCCTCTCTTGAACTGCACCCTTAGGCTTGGTACTAGCAATTCCATGGGCATCACCACCTCCACTGCAAAGGTGAGGCTTAAGGGGGTGCAATTAGTTGCAACCTTGTATGAGGTACGGTATGCTAATAATGCAGTGGTGAGCTTATCTTCCTAGTCACTTTGGCTAGCCTCTACACTATATATCATAGTGAAACATTAGGATTTAGCTTGGCCATTTGATCTAGGGTAGTATAGAGTGGATTTCCTATGCACTTTTAGAAACTCACTTAAAAGTATTTGAATAGCCTCCTTGACGAAGTGAGTCCCTCGGTCGCTAGAAATTTCCAATGGGATGTCAAAGCGCGATACGACATTTTCATATAGGAATTTGTGTTAGATATCAATGCTCCACTCTCATGTAACTATGCGGGAACCAGCTAACTCTACTTGTAAGCCCTCCCATATGAGGAGAAGGCATTTGAGTAGCTCGGTTATCCAGTAGGTCCTGGTTTGGACACCAGATGGGGACCGTGTGTGGCCTGATGGTTGAACGGAGTTAGCACACTACCAACTAGGCTACATGCAAGTGCAGGAAGGCATCCCATGACTGACTGCACTGAAAGTAGACAGAGCATTTCTTGGGGCAGCCCTCTCTAGGGTTGCGGGGCCCGTTTGGAGCCCCAGATGATCCCGGATGGCTGTGGGTCCTTGCATGCACGAGAACTGATGTTGTAGAGAGAACAGCTTTGGCTATGCAATGAGTCCATCTTAAGCATTTCATCTCGAGTTATGTCACATAGCTCTGGAAAGAGAGTGACCTGGTTTGAATCCTCTTCCAAAAGGACAATCTTTGTACTAGCAGCTACATGACTGCATTCCCAATCTTGGCTGCTGCAACAATGACCATCTACTTGAAGGAGGATCCAAACCTAATCGAGCGGGAGATGAATCAGAAGCAAGGAAGTGGGAGCCTAGGAATAAAGAGATGACTTGGTAACGAGGAAACAGTAGGCAAGAGGTAGGACCCAAGCAAGCCAATGCACATGCGGTCTAGAGTGAAAACAACCGAGAAAGCCTAGCAGTTGTTAAATGTCTCATAAACTAGTGGTGGTGAGAAAGGCCATTGCACATAATTTGACGTGTGGTGATCTCTTGTCAGAGACGAGAAGATTTAGGTGAAGAGTACAAGAATTAATGTTTTAGTTAAGTTGGCATGTAGTAGTGATATCCAATGGAGACAAAATAGTGAATTCATGTGTGACACATGTCTGGCAAGATTTTGCTGTTAATTGGTTTAATTCTAGATTGTACTAATTCTAGTTTGGAAAAACTGCAAGTGGAATTCCTGCAACTTTTTGAGATTGATCTTTTTGCAAAAATGTAAAAGTCTTTGTTGATACTACTTTGTAATCAATCTTATATATTCCACAATCAAATTTCCTAAGAAGGAACACACTCTTTTTTGAAATACATTTCTATCTTTCATATTGTATCTTTTTGGCAATAGACTCTTGTCTTTGATATCGTATGTCATTGGAAAATATTCTCTTCTCCCGTGTAAAGATCTTGGTGTAAATATGTGGGAAAGGAGTGAGGGCCTGCTAGCACCTTATGAATGCAAAGATGCCCACATCATAGGGAAGTCTAGAAGTATTTTCCCATGTTCCCAATTTCCCACCATATCATCAACCCTAAAGTGTCATTTCTACTTAGGGAAGTCACTTTGTGTTTTTGTTGCCTTCTAGAAGCATTGAGTTGAAGTGTCTTCGCCAAAGCAGAGTCATTATCTCTCAGTTAAAGTGTCTTCCACATTGTGAAGCCATTTTCTATCAGTTTAGTTGTCTTCCTGATCGACTTCCTTCTGTTGTCTTCTAGAAGCGTTCCATTGGGTTGATTTAAGTCATGTCTTTCCCAACCAATCCATCGACACCTGCAAGTCACTACTACCACATTTGGCCCCTCAAAACCTCTTGGTGGGTCACCATTTAGATGAATTTTTTTCCAAATGTGATGAAGCGTGCTGCATGAATATGATTGCCTATGTATGACCTTTGAAATTGCTACAATGTGATATCTCTTTTGGGAATATCCCATTTTTTGAAGTCACAATAGTGTGATAAAGCCTCTTCAATTCATAAGGAGCCCCCACTCGGGGGGGTCACTCATCATATGTAACCCTATCACGTGAGTTCAACAGAAGGATATTTTTTATTCCTAAAATTTACAGAAATAAATATACATAAGGGACTATTTAAAATAGTTTTGGAAAAAATTTACAGATTTGTATAGAAAAGGGGTACATTTTATTAATGAAAAACTTTACAGATAAGGGATTTTAAATATAGGCCTTGAACGCACGTGATATAGAGGGTTTATACATAGTGACCCCCCCGAGAGCCCCCATATTGCATTGTAGTGACTTTAATAAATTTTTATAATCACCAACAATACTCTTGTTAACATCTTGCAGATGGATCATTTTGATTTTGATATAGAGGTCTATGACAATGCAAACATGGAAGAAACATTGAGAGAAATTTTGTTTGATTTTCTATACATGGTTCGTCAGCATCATTTCCATCCAACGATCTCTCATATGCTCCTCGTATGTTTGACTACAATCTCTCCATGAAGGATATGCTAGTGTCTTCATGATCGTATACATTTTGAAGAGATATAGGTGAAATTTAAAGAGTACACTTCAAGGGATGCAATGTGATGATTAAGGTGCTCAGTATGTGCACCTCAATGATATCTAAGCTACAACAAACTAGGCACAGATGTTAAACATAGATGTAAATATGGTGCCATTGAACAAAAAGACAATGGAGATGGCATGTCCCATTCATAATAAAAAATGATGTCTGGTTGAATATGTGTATGGCTTCATCTGCTATTTGCATATGGTGCTTGAAGAAGATGGAGTTCTAAGGGACACTCAGGAAGCATGAGAGGAATGTAGACAAAATAATATAGGGGTGGCAAAGGATTAGTAGGAACCAAGAGCAAAGGATAGACATGATACTATTGGGGAAGCAGATGATGAAGACCATGAGATTATTGAGGAGATCAATTTAGAGGAAGAGAGGGAGTTAAGTGATAGGCTTCATACTGAAGCAGTCAAGAGAGAAAACTCCAAAATGGTTGTAGGTCTCCAATAGTTATCTAAATTAGAGGAGAATCCTGACTTCATTCCTACTCCAATCCTCCCCACATATCACATTGGTGACATCAAATATAGTTTTATTACAGATATTTAAATGGTTTTCAAATAAGGGAGTATTATTTCCTTGCAATCATGGCACAAAATCTCATGGAAGATGAAGAGTTTGTGGAGCCAGATATAGATAAATATTTACAATTAGACTCAAACGTGAATGACTCTGACCTCCTCTCTCATGCAAACACATTAGTCTCGATGTACAAAGATGCAGCTCATTATGCATAGACCATTCCTAGAAAAAGTGAACTCTAAGAAATTCAAGAGAGACTAAACATTACTCGCATGGGAAAGGAATTGGTTACCCCTATCATCCTTATAGTCGAGCAATATGCAAGAGAGCAACACATCAATCGACTTATGGACGGATCATTTACTTGTTGATGATAAGAATTATAAGGTTTATTTGTTCATAATGATGTATATTTAGCATTCTATATTTTCTTAAGGTTGTCTTACAACTCGTCATGTTTCTAATGGATAAGGTTGTCTTACAACTCATAATGTATTAGGATGACTTTTTGGGGTGTGCTTCAGGCAAACGCTAAGGTGGGCTGGGAAAAGGTGTATCCCTAGGGGTGTACATCAAACACTTTGAATTTCTATAGGTTATAATATTCCATAGTAAGTACTAAGTACTCAATGGGAAATTTAGAATTCCCCTTGTTTGCAATAAAAACACTATCTAGGTAGTTGGGGGGTATCCTATAAATGGTGGAATGTGAATAATATAATTTTTTTGGAGAAGCAGTATGCTATTAAAACTTTTGGCCAAGGTCCTAGCCTATACACTTTTCGAAGCAAATATTACTTAGCATACATAGCATAAGGCTTGATGTGCAAGATCAAGGATCCCAAAATGCTAAATGATTATGGAAAAAGGGAGCTTTTGACATTCCAACAGCCATCAACAACTTCTCTAGCACCAAATTTGCAAGATGTTGGAGAGCCTTCTTCAAAAATCCAACATTATGTATGTGATGAGTGGCTTCCGTATTAGTGTTGAAAATCTGTATTTGCTTTCGTATTGCATTTTTTATTAATATTTAATATGTTCTATCAAAATTATGAATCAAAGAAAATAATATCAATAAACTTTTGCGAGGACTTTACCTTAATATATAAGTATAGCTTTGATAAAACATCCTTAATGTGATGTGCATAGGATTAGTATTTTACTTCACGTAGATTCTTGGGATATCACCCCATGTATTTGTGATTTGAACATTTTGTAGCTTCCATGTATGGACTTCATTGCTTGCACATTATCTTTGCACATCTTTTCTAGAGTCCCAATGCAACAAAGAAAACACGCTAACCCAAATCTTTATTGGCTTTGTATTGCAATTTTTTATTAACTTGTGATATGCTCTATAAAAATAATGAATCTAAACAAATAAGCTCAATAAAAGTTTGCTAGGACTTTACTTGAATATATAAGTATAACTTTGATGAAACGCCCTTAATGTGATGCACCTGAGGATTAGTATTCTGTTTCACGTAGATTCTTGTGACATCACCACCATGTATTTGTGATTCTTTCTATAACTTCCATTTATGTACTTCATTGCTCACACATTATTTTTGCATATCTTTGCTAGAATCCCAATGCAACGAAGAAAACTCATTGACAGATATAACACTACCTACCAGATGAAGTGAAACCATTGCGAGGTGGGCATGTCTAGCCATATGAAAGTAGATGGACATGTCACATTGTATGAAAGTAGAATGAGAGGCCCGGGTTCAATGAACTCTCTCCCTACTTAAGTGCAATGGAGACAGAACTAAGAATCCATTCTGAAATCAAGCCCCAAACCTCTATATACCAATCCACCTACTTACAAATCTATGGCATCCCCAAATGACTTCAAAATGCTCATGTTATATCTGAGAACACTTTTGGATAACCTTACATAGAACTAGACCTAGAGAAGATGGAGGAGATGGAGGATAGTATCTACAAGGAGGACATGCTTTGCAATTGGTTGTATGACTTGGAGTCAGCAAAAAGATGGTGAATATTAATTTCCTTGGCTATCATTTTTCTTGTTCCTTTAACTTGAAAGAATTTAAAAAGTATGTTTTTTAAAAATAAAATATGTACTTTCGATTATAAAGCGTAGCCTAATGCCCTAAATGCAAAAAAATGCAATTTTTTCCACCAGCTGCCAATTGGGAACATACCGCATGGTTTGTCATAATACCGTGCGGTATGTGCCTTCACACACCATGCGGTATAGTACCATACCGAGTGCTAAGAGAGACCTCACACGGTGTCACACCCATACTGTGTGGGTACTACCAAGTAGTTGGAGAGACCTTGCATGGTGTCACACCCATACCATGTGGTTTTTTTTAGGGTGCCATGAGACACCATCGGGTGACATACCCATACCTCATGGTGTTGTCTAGGGCATCACGTGTGCCATCAAGGACCGCCCGATTTGCAAGGATCTATAATCATCGCCATTGAGACATTGCACAGTCAGGAGAGGTACTAGCCGCTTTTTCCAATCGATTCATCTCAATAACTCAATAACAACCCTTCCCAACTAGATGTGTGATTGGAAAAGCTAATCTAGATCATCTTGGTTACGTGATGCTATTATATGTTTCATGTTCTAGCCTCCACCAACTAATAGGTTGACACTTGATAGTAGTGACTCTACAAATTTCTCTCTATAATAGTGGATTATGTAGTGAATTGCTATAAAGTGGATTATACAGTGAGCTACAAATTACTTGACATAATATTCCATTACTTTAGAAGGAAAAACGTATTTAGTAGTTTATTCTTCTAAGGATCAGAACTTCTCTAAAATTTATTTTGGAACATGACAATTAGTTGTGTTGAATGTCACTTGTGAGGCTCACTTTAGGTTAGCATTGCAAATTTGCATGTTCATTATTTTGAAGTAGTACATTGAGCGCTTATAAACTGATTGTTGCATGTAGTAGATCACTACACCCATCCTTGATGGCAACACAAGAGCAATTGAAGACTAAGGTTCTGATGCTTGTACATAAGATAACAATCAAACACTTGATAGGATTGAGTGATGAACAAAATTTGAGCCCATGCAACCTCAAAATATTTACACGATCAAATCCTAACCTAAGTATTTGACCTTTTGTACATGAGCTGGCCTACGAATGTCACGACTGGATGTTAAATTGATAGTTGATCAATATTTCCCTCAAGTGTTGGGAGATCCTATAGGTCAATTGGAAATATATGCAAAGATGAACAATGTTGCCTTGCCCTCGGCCTTGCCTATCAATGGAGAGGATAAGGTTGCACTCTAGATGTCTAAATGGAAGGCGTCACAAATTTCTACTCAAAGAAAAAACATGAAGGAGAAAGTAGCCGAGTCTCAAAAAGGCAACAGCCAGTGTCGTGGTCCATATGACCAAGATGGCTAGTGGGCCAAAAGAAAATATATGCAAAGATGAACAATGTTGCCTTGCCTATCAATGGAGAGGATAAGGTTGCACTCTAGATGTCTAAATGGAAGGCATCACAAATTTCTACTCAAAGAAAAAACATGAAGGAGAAAGTAGCTGAGTCTCAAAAAGGCAACAGCCAGTGTCGTGGTCCATATGACCAAGATGGCTAGTGGGCCAAAAGAAAATGCCGATCCAGCCCAAGCTGAAGGAAGAGCATAGATAGAACTATGTACAACATTTGCCGACATGTGCTCTCACATAGGGCACTTTCCATTACAAGCGCTAACCTTGCATGACTCGGTGGGAAAGGGAGGAGAAGGAAAGGTATTATGGATATAGGTTGTGGGTGTCCCAGGTCTTAGGCCAACATCATGGTACACTAGCAAGAGGAGTACTAGAGGCAATACCCATGTCCATCTACCACTAAAGAATGAATTCACGATGACAATGGTCCATAGAGATGTCTATCAGGAATTGGGGTACTCACACACAAAAGATCTTTGGGTCATCACTCCATTTTTCTATGGTGGAAGTGTGCACAAAATGCTGATGTGTCTCCCGAGTGTCTCCCACAGCATTGCAGAACATATGTGAGATGGGTTAGACCATACATTAGAGAGAAGAACCTCACTTTAACTGGAACTCTCCACTCAGCAGGTTGCGAGAAAGGTTATTCTATCACTATGCTTTGTCCATTACTACTGCTATTGCCAATGGTTGAGAGCAATTCATGAAAAGAGATGCACACGAATCTACAAGCAACCAGACATATTGTTGAACATAGGATGCATCTTTTTTTAGCTTGACCCATGTATGACCACAATTTTGATTGCCAAATTTGTAGTGTCCTTGGATTGTCCATATGGATTTTAAAATGTTCCTATAACATGTATCTTCAACTCGATTGTAACAATTTGCAAGAGTTTGCTTGTTTTATTTGTTCAATGTGATCAATCATGGTCAATCCACAATCAAAATAGCTAGATAAATTATCACATCTTGTAATTTGAATAAATATGCTAGAATTAAATGTTTCAACAACATGTCGCTCATTTGTTATTGGCATGATTATTAGATCTTCACTTGTTGAGTCTCACTCGCCATGGCATCCTCATCACAATGGTCAATGCAAGCTAAATGAGTCCCAAGACCAAGACGTGAGGGCAAAGATAGCAATGAAACATATAATGGATGTGGTTGATTCTACCATCCAACCAAAAAGGAAAGATGAGGCTTGTGTAATTGCTAATGCAAGCCTCTTTCAAGATCTGAACAGTTGGAAGTATGACCGCATCAACACCCTGGTCTCAAATGATGACATAGCAATAGTGTGGGATTGCGGCAATGCTTGACCACATGGATGATGGCCCATCAAAAATTGTTGTCACCAAGCTATGAGGGAGAATGCATATTATATTCATTGATTGATCAAATAAGACAACCCTCATAGTGGATCCATGCCACTCTACTTTTCAAAGATGTTATATGCAAAGTTTGTGCTCCACGTGCTTGTAGACTTCACCTCCTTTCTTTGAACATGCATCAAACGGTCATTGCAGCAACCAAGGACAGCCACCACCACCGCTATCCTCATGGTTGCATCACCACCCACTAACATGGAAAGCCTAGATTTAGGTGAGTAAAGTCCATGCCAATTTCTTCCATTTGTGCTCATCGTTGTTATATCGTATAGATAATGTACTCATTATCCATGTTTTACGCCGATTAGGGAAAAAGGGAACTCATTTTGGGGCCCTGTAAGAAATTCACTATTTTTTGATTTATTTCTCTCCTAAAAGACCTCAAAAATAGTAAAATACGGAAACGTGGCTCAGATTTGTCAGTAAGGACTACAGAACTGTCAATTCAAAAAGGAATAAGATAATCTTTTGTCTGACTAACACGATTTTGTATTAAATATCCTCTTAGATTTTTTTTTGTTTACCAAAGATTCCGCATCTCTTTGGCCGACGTGTGCAGGTCTTTCATTAAGAGTCCATCACTGAACTTAGTGATTGCAAGTTTTCAAAATATTCACATGGATACCGCCACACTTCCACGATTCATGTTACAAAACGACTATGAGATTGAAAAACAAACTTCGCAACCTGAGGAGCACAAAAAATGGCCGATACTAGTGAGTCACTATCTGAGAAGAAGCGATTACACCATCTTCACATCGACTTGGAAGAACAATATGCTCCAGCACAAAAAAGACGAAAGGATACGGTGCTGAATGCTCAACAGCGGGAAAATATGAGAAGAGAAGGGCTTCAACATATTGACTTATGGTGCGACGGAAGCATATATCCAAAATGTCAAGTAAAAAACTCTACACCTCCATTTGTCAATCCCACCACATTACTGAGGTTTGCCGGCGATGGACAAAATGGACTTCTTGGTTATATTTCAGCGCAATCTGCATTTGCGGAAACGTATAAAATGATGTACCTACAAGAAAAGGGGGCCAAGATGGAGGAGATAGCCATTCGTGCAAAATTGGAGCAGCAGTTGCAGAATGAAATCGAGGAGCATTCAAAGAGTAAAAAAGAATTGACAAGAGCAAGAAAGAAGAGAACCGTGCTTGGAGACAGACAACGTAGTAGAAAGATTAAAAACATTGCAAATTTGAAGGCTGGGACTGGTGGATGCAAGCGACGAATTCAGGAAGCAAGGTTAGATTGAAATTTATCATTTTGTATACTCAAAAAGGCTCTCTTCCAGACTATATCTATTTCGTTGATTGTCGCAAAATAAGAATGGAGGTGCTGAATAATATAGTCATATAATGTTGTTATTACAGGAAATTATTGGAGCCTGCAAAAGAAAATATGGACCCGAACCTTCTTCCTGTTAAACAAATGAAAGGATTGCTTTCTTGCGGTGTAGCAAAAGGTTTGATTGAGGAAAAAAAATACAAAACAGTCAAACGCAATGTTGTAGAGGACTTTGTATCCAATAATCAAGTTGATGGCACTATAATCCAAGAGGCTCTTGATGTTAGTGGAGTTAGCAGGAAGGGATATAGTTCGATTTTTCATGCGATATCCTCAACTTTAAAAGATCAAAGGATTAAACGAGTTTTACTGCCAAATCCAGCAACCGTGTGGAGGATAAGAGGTCATTTGAATGAAAGTATAGATGAATTTATTGGGCAGTATATCCATATTGAAGAAATATTTCATGGTGTTAAAGGAACCACTGTGTATGATCCTTGGAACAATATATTTTTAGATCTGCAACAACTTCAAAAAAGAATGGTCGAGTTTTATGGAATAACATTTGAGGAGTGCAAAGGCATTTTGAAATTTGTTATCAAACTGGATGAGTGTGAGGTTGTAAAGGAAAAGAAAATGGAAAGAGTTACTATTACATTGATGAATGGAGCGATTGATACATCATTGACTGAAGCGAGTTCGAAGTATTTTAGTGTGCAGTCAGAGAAACACATATGGTGGTTAGGCTCGTTCCAGGTATGATCATGGGCTGTTTTATACTTGATTTTGGTCATTGTTTTCAAATCTGATATAGTAATACTTTTGTTTTCTATAATCTCGCAGGTGAAGACCGAAGACCATGAAACACTAGATTGGGTGTTTCATCACACGGAAATACCAACAATAATCAAAAGACAAGTGCAAGGCGAGAATCTCCATGTTGCAGGAAAAGGTGATTTTCAAGTAGAGTGGCACATGGCCGGGGATCTTAAAACACTTAAGTGCATGTATAACATTAGTAAAGGAGGCAACTCAAAGTCTCCTTGTCTTTACTGCAAAGAATCAGCTCAAGTAATGGATTCAAAATGGTGGAAGAGAGCACCTAATAGAGATAAAGTTGACCCTGACTTCAAGGCCATTCTAGACATTCCACTATGTAATGTTCACATCTGCACATTGCATGGTCTATGTCGAATTATTGAGAAATTGGTATTTTTATATATTGGATTTGCTTGGAAACTCCGTCCCGAAAAAAATAGAAAGGATGCTCTTCAAGCATTGGAAAAAGTGTTATCCGATATAGGTCTGCATGGAGGAGATGTTCAAATCACAAAGGATTTTAAAAAGTCTACCAATGGCAAGGAGGTACCAATCAAGCCCTCTATTGGTGGTGTTAAGGCAAGAAGATTCTTGTCTCGACCCAAACACAGTAAGCAAGTAAGGCAAGGTAGAGCAGTTTCAAAGATTAATTATGGATTGTGGAAGCAAGTCCATAATGCTGTGAAAGATCATGAGGCAGATGGGGAAGCACGAAATAGGAAGGCAGAGGTGTGGAGGTCTCTTGATCAACTCTTCATGTTCTGTGACAAAGTAACATGGACAAAGAGTGATTACAAGAACTTTGAGGAGGCAATTAAACATTTTGGGAAGTCAATGAAAGACGCGTGGACAGCCTGCAATATAACTCACTACATGGTAAGGTTCTGTCTTTTTTTTTTACTTAAGTGTGATCCTCTTTTTTTTATTACTTACTATGCATTCTTATGTCTTACAGCATATCATATACAACCACCTTCCCTATTTTGTCAAAAAGTATGGATGCCCAGCTATTTGGTCTACCCAAGGCATGGAGAAGTCTCACTACATGGCACGTAATGCATTTTTTAGACACACACAACACTATGGAGGGAGTCAGAAGGCGAATAGTCTGAAGGAAGTCTTCCAATGGTTTTACCGAGGCATACTACAAAGGCTGCATGCTAAAAGAAAAGTTGCTAGCTCCAAAATCAAGCTTGCTTTTCTTCTAGCCCAAAAGCAAAGACGAAGACAAGCTCTAGACAATTCAATTGCAGCAGAGAGACATAGACAGTGGAGGGAATCGAAGATATTTAGAAACCATAAATGGACAAGTAAACATGAATAGGACTCATTTGTAACTTATTGGGGTTATGTCCACATGTTTTCAAACTCATTCAATAGAAATTTTTTTAGTGGAACAAGTGACTCTTGGTGTTATGCATGAAAAAAATTTCAATGTGAAACATATGATCTGAACTTAATACAATTTGTTTACAATTTCAATATATTGTTAAGTTTAATATTTAACGACACCACTCTATGTAAATGTACAAATCATTTCATCATCAACTTATTAATCATTTATACAAGATCATACCAGATATCAAAGACTTTATACAAATCAGTTCAAATTTAATATAATGTTTGTGCTATATTCGATGACTAAATCCTATTTCTCCCAGGGCCTGTTCATCGGAACTCTCTTTTTTATCTTGATTGGAGTCTTTTTCTTCTTTATTGGCTTGATGTCGACTGTCTCTTTATCCTTTTCTTCAGCTCTCTCCACCTGTTCCTCTTCTTGGACTGTGTGGCCTGATGCGATCATGGGTGGCTCTCGAAACCTTACAAGCTGGTGTTTTCCATAGCCCTCCAGATATTTGGGGTCCTTAACACCACATGCTAATGCATAAGAAGTGTAAGACAAAAAGTAAGCGGCCCTAGAGGCCTGCTTATTCACATAATCTCCAAATATATCTATGGCAGACAACCTCTCTATCAAAATGATCTTTTCCTTTTTCCATGAAAGAGCATGTCCACCTAAAGCCCTGGACAAACATTTTAGGAAGTAAACAATGGCTTCTCCATTGTTGCTCAACTGCCTATGGTAAATCAAGATCTTGGCACTGCCTAGATCATGAATATAATGAGCTAGGCCTGACATTTTGCGAAACCCAACCTGCCTGCTTCCACTTGATCTCTGGAGGAATGTGTCATCCTCAATTTGTAGCTGCAACATATCAAAGGATTGGAGTGAGACAATACACAACCTACAAAACTAAAGTTAAGCAGAAGTCAAAGTATATGATTTGAAGTACCTTCTCATTTTCATCAGCAACAAGCAGTTCATCTTTCCAAAGATTTATCCCTCTCCCTTCTTGTACAGCCTCTTCTCTAGTCTTTTCTGTGTATAGAGCTGAGAGATTCATAGCTTCCTGTGTGAGCTGGAAGGCAGCTTCATCTGGCTCTTGGAACTTTTCAGCCTCTTTGAAACAAAATGAAAGGGCCTCTACAGGATCAAACATTGTTTCCAAAGCCAGAAGTGATTGGTCATCCTCTATGCCAACCTCCTTGTCAAGCCTTGAAGCCTGGGCAATAAGGGAAATGGCATAGTCCTCCCTCAAATCAAACATACACTCTATATCATGGAGGAAAACATAATCCTTTCCACCAATCAACACACCTGGAAGCATGGGCACTGCATAGTTGCTGCTCTGAACATCAAAATCTTCAACTGGCTCTGCTCCCCTCAGAGTTTTATTCCTCAGTTGAACAAGGTCAAGAGCAGCCACTTGCAGCCCCTCATCCTGAAGGTTGATATCTTCTTCTTGCTCTGCCATTTCAGAGCCCAAAGAAACATCCTCCTTTTCAGAAGCTTCAGATGTGTCTTCTTCTTCTGTTTCCTGCCCTTGTTCATCCAAGGACTCCTGACTGAAGACAATGTACATGAGAAATGCCATGCTCTCCTCCAGCACTCTGCACTTTCTGGTGTGCAAAGTACAGTTGAATTTATAGTGATCAGGCAGGCTGTCAAATCTTCTGCTCACATGGTACCTCAGCCTGTCATTGGAGACAATATGATTAATGTGCACAAAAACCTTTTCACCTCCCACAATTCTTCCTGCCTCTGTCAGTTCTTTGAAGGCATCCCAATAGTCTGAAAGAAAATCTTTGTGTTGCTCCAGTACAGAGCTCATTGAGAACTCCATGTTGAATATACTGTGGTATAAATGGAAGTTACTCTGAGCCTTGCATTTGTGAAGAAACTCAAACAGGAGCAAATCTGGAGAACTGTCCTCTTCTGGTTCCATTTGTTTTTTGATGGAAGAATCAGCACTCTGCTCCAGCCTCTTCTTTTTGCCTGTTCAAAAACTTATATACTATGAATTCTATATGCTGACATATGCAATCAGTGAATGCATTGTATATCACCAGATAATTCCTTCATGACATCTCATCACTCACCAGGTGATTGCTGAGGTTTTATTATAGCAGCAGAAAAGTCTAGCTTCCTCTTGAAAGGTGGGGCCTGGGAGCCAGCTGTTCCAAAATAAAAACATTTCTCATCATCAAGGAAGATCTCCACAGGGCTAAAGGTAGCAAATTAATGAGGTAGAAGTGAGAAACAAATAATACACAGGAATTTGCAGCAAAATGCGATATGGGCTGTTTAGAGAATTGTAAACCACTCTCCTCGCATTTTGTTGCAAATTCTCAAATTCTGGTCATGTGCATGTCAAATCAAGAACTTGGTTCATCTCAGTGATTCCTGGACACTATGATCTCATATGCAAGAGAAATAATGGAATGAGTGATACTATTCATGAGGAATGTGTCAACAACAGGAATTTGCAGCAAAATGCGATATGGGCTGTTTAGAGAACTATAAACCACTCTCCTCGCATTTTGTTGCAAATTCTCAAGTTCTGTTCATGTGCATGTCAAATCAAGCACTTGCTTCATTTCAGTGATTCCTGGACACTATGCTCTCATATGCAAGAGAAAAAATGGATTGAATGAAAATTTTCATGAGCAAGGAGTCCACAACAGGAATTTGCAGCAAAATGCGATATGGGCTGTTTAGAGAATTCCAAACCACTCTCCTCGCATTTTGTTGCAAATTTCTTCTTTCTGTTCATATCAACCTACAATCTAATTTCTGGGTGATTTACCACATTGTGGAAGAAGGATGGAGCTGAGTGAAGACATTGGGACATAAAAAATCCAATGGATGGAAGAAATAAATGTTGAAAAACATTGAAACCAAACTAGAACTCTGACCTTTTTTTTCCTTTTCCATGCTGATTGAGTTGCACTGGTAAATCTCCTGCTCTTTCTCTAGCTTGAACCTTGCACTCTAGGTAACCTGGAGATCTGGCAGTACTGTCTTCAGGATGGCTGCAGTCTGGATGGAGTGTGCTGGGTAGGAAAGAATCAGAGAGAAAGGATCAGGAGAGAGTCGTGGCAGGGATGAGAGATTGGAATCCAGGGGAGGGAAAAGTGGTTGTGGTATTCATGATGAAATAATGAATGGCACAAGTTCCAAGGAATAAAGTGTACTTTCACACGTGCCAGATTTCAAACTCCAAGAGATCTGGGTCCCATCCACACGTGTGAAAAACGACTAGATTCCACACGTGTGGGATTTAGTGATTCTTTAATTCATTTTGCACTTCTTTGTGGTATCCTGTTTTAGAACTCTTGCCCTCCAGTCTCTGCTCTCTTACCTCCCTACCTCCATACTCTGCAGCATCAGCATCTTGTCCAGCAGCACAGAATCATCCTCAGCACAGATTACTCCTCAGCAGCACAGCACATCCACAGATAGACTCCAGGTCAGGAACAATGGGTTCTCCCCTTAGTCTCTGCAATCTTTTTGCCTAAAATAGAAAAAATACATACTGTATGGAAATGCATAGACTCAAACCAAGACAAAGAAATCACTGTAGGAAAGCAGATCTTCAAGTGTGATATTTCCATGTGATCTTCCTGAATAACCTCCATTCATACTGTATTTGGTTGGAGAAACATAGAAACCACTGTAGGAGTGCACCAGCATGTCATTTAGAAAATTTGCAGCAAAATGCGATGTGGACCTGTTTGAAATTCCAAACTGCTCATATCACATTTTATTGCAAATTTCTCTATTTGGCTTCTTCCACCCCTGTGATTGCCTTCTCTTTGTGAGAACATGTTCTGGGTTTTTGACTTCCATAGCTGTAGTCTTCTTGCATAAACTCCATTCATACTGTATTTGGCTGGAGAGACAAAGAAATCACTGTAGAAGTTCACCAGCATGTCATTTCAGAAATTTGCAGCAAAATGCGACGTGGACCTGTTTGAAATTCCAAACTGCTCATATCGCATTTTATTGCAAATTTGTCTATTTGGCTTCTTCCAGCTCTGTGATTGCCTTTTCTTAATGAGAACATGTCTTGTTTTGTGACTCCCCTTAGTCTCTGCAATCTTCTTGCCTAAAATAGAAAAATTACATCCTGTATGGAAATGCATAGGCTCAAACCAAGACAGAGAAATCACTGAAGGAATGCAGATATTCAAGTGTGATATTTGCATGTGATCTTCTTGCATGACCTCCATTCATACTATATTTGGTTGGAGAAACATAGAAATCACTGTAGGAGTGCACCAGCATTTCATTTAAAAAATTTGCAGCAAAATGCGATGTGGACCTGTTTGAAATTCCAAACTGCTCATATCGCATTTTATTGCAAATTTCTCTATTTGGCTTCTACCACCCCTGTGATTGCCTTTTCTTTGTTAGAACATGTTCTTCATGTCTTTGATATCTTTCCAATCCTTTGTATGGAGTTTTTCAGAGTGATGGCAAGAACCAAATCAACTGCAAGGCAAGTTGGCAAAGGACCAGGTCTTGCAGCAACAGCAGCTGGGACAGGTTCCAAGAAGTTTAGTGTTCCTCCAAAGGGAAGAGCTTCACATGGCAGGAAGGGTAAGCCAATGAGCTTGCTCAAGCAAAAGGCCAAAAGATTGAATAAGGGTGTAGGTGTGCTTAGGGAAATAAGGAGGCAACTGAAAGCCATAGGTTTTGCAATACCCAAAGCACCCTTTCAAAGACTGGTGAGAGAAATTTGTGACAGTTGGAACCTTGGGTTCAGGTGGAATAGAACTGCCATTCTTTCCTTGCAGGAAATGGCAGAGGATTACCTGGAGAAATATTTTGAGGATGCAATGCTTGTAGCAGCCCATGCTCACAGGGTGACTTTGATGGCCAAAGATTTCAACACTTTGTCCAGAGTGAGATGGAGATATGACAAGCTGGTTCATCCTGTGGAATGGCAGGACATCAAAATGAGAGATATATTGCTAATTCCACCTACAAGGAAGGTCAAGGTTGATGAGGTAAAGGTTGTTGAGGTAACACACTCAAAGAACACCAGAGGGAAGGCTGCTTATGAGGACTCACTGAAGCAGCAAGTAAAAGAAACAAAATCTGTGATAGATGTGGAAACTGGAAAGAAGGAGCTACACATACATAGAAGGTTGAAGGAGCTGGGCCCTGATGTAGTTGTACATATTGAGGATGAAGTTTCAGTCAATGATTTTGATTTGACAAAACAATGCTTAGTAGCATTGGCTAACAAGAATGAGTATTGCTCAGATACTATCATTCTTGCAATGCTCTAGTAAGTGTCTTTAAATTTTACATTTTTTGCAAATCAATCCTCCTTGTAACTCTTTTATAACCTACCCTAATTATGTTCTGATCCTATGCAGCATGATGAGAAGCTGGCTTCATTCCTCTGTACAACATACAGTCCATATTGTTGATCCAGCCATTTCTTCTAGATTAAGAGATGCAAAAGAGACTCCCATGAGTATTTCCAGCTGGTTCAAACACTGCAATTTTGAAGTAATTGACATTTTGCTACTTCCATATCATAGCAGGTATGTGGGTGACTACTTCTTTTAAGATTCTTCTTTAATATTGGGAACTCTTGTAGCCTTTCATTTGCTTATGCTTTTTTCCTTATGCAGTGACCACTGGAGTTTTGTGTCTATTGACATCCAGCAGAAGCAGTGCTTTCTATTCAACTCTCTAAAAAACACACAGAGAGAGCTGAAATTGTAAGTACTGTGTGTGCTTTTTGAACTCAAAAATTCATTATTTTGATACCATACTAACTAAATTATACATATTGCAGTTGTATTAGAAGGCTATTAGATGCATTGGATCATTGTCCTCCAAATGTCTCTCTGTTGGATTCAATAGAGCCATTAAGTCTAGAGGTAAAAAGTCTATTAAATGCTATGTCTTTGAACTTATTGAATAATTTTGTTTTGTGCTGATGCTCACTGTTTCTAACATTTTTTTCTAACTGTACAGACACCACAACAAAATGATTCAAGTAGTTGTGGATGGAGGGTGCTGATCAATGCAAAATATATACTTTCAAGCTACTTTGAAAAGGAACAGCCAGATCTGGTAAGGAAAAATACTTTTCATTTAGCTTGAATATAATTCATAATGATACAAAGTGTTCTAAATTATCCTCTGCCATTGCAGATGAAAGAGGATAGCTTCAGCCCCAACTATGTACATAATTTTAGAGCTCATACAATTTTGAGGTTTTTGAGCTATGCCTCCCCCAAACCTATTGTAGCAGCTACTGTGGAGCTGGGTGAAAGCTCTAAAGTACAAGAAGGTGTCATACACCTTGATCCCACATATGAAGCACCTGATGTTGAGGACCAGATGCCACAGGAGCAATCACAGAGTGCTGAGGAGGAGCAGACACAGGAGCAAAGACCTGCTGTTGATGTTGAGGAGAAGGTGGAGAAGCAGCAAAGAGAGGCTTCTGGGGCAGTGGAGGAGACAGGATGGAGCACGGACAGGATGGAGCAGCAGAGAGAAGATCCTCCAGAAAATGTAGAGCAGCCTCTGGATGAAACTGTACATAAATAGAAAATGGATGTTAGAAATATGTTCTACAGATTCAGCTAAACAATTCTGTACAAAATCTTACTTGATTGAATACAAAACCTTTCTTTATGGAGTATGTGTGATCTCAATTTTAAAATTTTCTATGTCTTTGCATTTAACTGAGCTCTCTCTTCTTCTGAGTAACTGCAAAAAAGCAATATGAATTAGAGTGGTAAATTAAACTAATAGCAATGCTTATAGAGACTAGGATAAATCAGATGGTGTACCTTTCTGTTCTTGTAGATAAATAAAAAGTCGTTTGAGATAGAACCTTCAGTCTCAAACAGAATGTCACTGCGTAATTGAGCTAGGGAGCAACATTCTCTTAACGAGATACTGGCTACCACATCACCATTCTCAAGAACATCAATATCAATAAGTTTATTTTGTGCACCAAACGACTCTTCATCTTGGTCCATTGGGACAAGCTTTGAACCTAGCATTCGACTGCGCTTGTAATAAAAAGAGAAAATAAAATTTTGTGATGCAACCATGTACTTCAGTTGCATAGAAGGTTGGACCACCTCACAAAACACTGAACTACATGTCTTCTTATCCCAACCTTTATCCAAAAATTGTGGCATGCATGCCGAATTTGTTGCTTTAACTGTGAGCATTGTTTTTGAAACCTTTACTGGAAAGGTATTAAACAAGTCTACAAAAACTGTGAGAGGCATGCACAAAGAAATTTTTACTATCCTAGTGGCAATATTGGGCCTCAGAGCTTTCTGTACTTCTGTAAAAAGCTTCGCCCTATATGCCTCTGTAACACTAGAATGTGGGTGAGGCCAATCCACCGAATTCCACGCCGGAAGGTCTTGTTTTATTAATACACCATGTGTGTTAGCTTTTTCCAGCAACTGATAAAAATGATCAGTAAAAAATATACCCGATTGAGCTAGCTCTGTTGCACATCGACCTTGGTATTGTTGTTCTCCTATCGATCCATGCAGAACGTCTATAAATCCCAGAATACAATCGATGTTTTGCCATGTCTCATATGATGAAGGATATAAATCTGAAATAAAACAACACAAGAATGTCAATAAGTTAAGAGAGAAAGCTTCATCTTAAAAATCCATACACCTCATGAAGGAAAAAAACCACAATAGAAAAATATACAATTAGGCCTGTGTTGCGGAAGATTTTTTGGATAGTCTCGCAAGACAAGTTCTTTATGCATGTACACGTGCTGAATCAAAACTTCTTTCACGGATATCTTCCCTTTGGTGATTTTAAAATCTCGTACTCTTCCCTTCCACGATGCCAAGAAAATGTTTTTTGTCTGGGGTCTTTTTCTTTTGCTAGGTTGCATGAGCACCCATGCTCCTTTCGAAACACTAAACCTTTCCCAAGTTCCTTCTGTTTTGACTGTACTTGAATTCTCTACCGACGAAATAGAAGAAGCAGGTCGAGGGGTAAGGATGTTTGGTATAATTCTGCCTTCGTAGCATTATCATCCACAGAGCGTCTTGCACAAGAACGGCTGTGGTTTTGGTTCACCATGGAGATTTTCTGAATCTGTAAGAATAGCAAAGTAATGTAACTAAGATAACAATTTGAAGTTTCAAGAAAGAGAAAGTGGGCAAACAGACAGTTGACGAGAAACATCTTACTCTACGCCAAACAGGATCAAGGGAGCAGTTTTGGAAAAGGAAGGCAGTTGCACAATGAGGCAATGGTGTAGAATGGTAGACCTTTCGCACGAAAGGCGGCACAATATTTGAAAATTCAAAGGAAGGTGGAAGCGGGAAGGATCTTGTCAGATAAAATGTCAGTTTAGATTCTATCTTCTTGTCCAAAGATCTTCTACGAATAAAAAACCAATCTCCTCATTAATGTAGCACGCTTGTACTTACATAAAGTATTGTTTCTTTTTTCTATTTTCTCTTATTTTCGTGAATTTTCAACGTTACGTTGGCCTTCTATTGATTGGTTGAGAGGTTATTTTTCCAAACCGTAAAAGGCCCCAAAATGAGCTCCCTTTTTTCCTAATAAGTTTATGTAGTTTCTATGACAAGCTCCGAACTATTTATGAACATGCGTGAAGCCACATGAGATGAAAGGGTAGAGAGGGGTGATGGTGCAGAGGGCCCACAACCAGCACCAAAAAGTGCAGCAAGGGAAGATTTGACATTTCCAAGCATCAAAGTTTGTGATGTTATGTTTGAATATCGACGGGTGATGATTGAGAACGAGCAGCTCCTTGTTGAATTCAATCGCTTGAATGCATTGATGTTCTTGGAATCGGAGCAACCTTTTCAACGGATCCTCGATTACGAAGACTGGAGTTTTTGTATAAGTTGAATGGCATATATCAATTATGTAAATGGAATTTGGAGATGATGCAAGAAATTATAATATGTTCCCATGCTGTATTTTGTATTTGCAAATTAGTATCTTTTTTGCCTAAATTTTTTTAAAATAGAGTTTTGAGTGTTGTATTTTAAATGTTATGATACTCTTAAATGTTGAGTTTTTACAAATCAATATTCTTCAAATGCACACCCTTCGTAAGTATGTTGGTAATCTTGCTCTCCATCCTGGCTACCCTCGTATTGATGGTGTTGCTATGCGATCTGTTCATTGTTCTGGTGAACAATTGCCACTGATGCAACTGTTCTTGTGGACCACTGAGAATTGGCACAACTTTGTGGCATTACAAAATGTTAACTTTTTTGGTTCTTTGAATTCATATGGGATTACTACTTGCCCACATCCTATGTAATTGTAATTTTTTGGCATCCCTTGTATTTCTTTGGCCACATCAAATGTACCTATAAATTTTGCAAAATGAGCACTCCCTATATTTTGCTCATATCGAATGTGGCAGAAAATGTATAGTTTTCCCAAATTCTACGTGGCTAACCATGTATATCTTGAACTTATATAATATGGCAACAAGCTATTACCATGTTTGGTGAAATGTTGGTTAATGTAAATTGGCATGGTTACTCAACCACACTTTTAAAATATAGTCTGATTTTGTTTTACAAATTGTTTAAGAACCTCCAAGTTTGCCTTTACAAATTAGCCATTCATGAAATTCTAAATCTTTTCTGTACACTTTGATGAAGTTTAAGCTCCCTGAGTAAAGTGTCCTTGGAAATATTTATAACTTCATCAGCTAGCACACACCGCTCCATAACTTGCTATTTGCAACATCATGATGTGCATGTCAAAGAAATTGGAATGAATTGCATATTACAAACAAGAATTACAAACGATGACATAGAAGAATTGCATTTTAGAACAATTACATTTTAAATCAATTGAATTGCAACCTTTCATTTGATGACCAAAAAGAAGTGTGAATTGCAATGTCTCATTTGTATTTTTCCTCTAATTGCAACATTAATCAGACCCACTGACATACATCATGACAACCCCTCATCTTCTGAGCCGCTAAAATTTGGTTTAGGGTGTGTAAGTATAGGGGCATCATGCAAGGGACCTGGAAGATGTATGTGTACCCACTCTGGCATATTACCATCATTGCACACCCCTTTCACATTATCACATGAAGTCAAATAGAAGGAGACGGAGTCCCTTGATGACTACATTTCTAGGACTAAGCATCTAAATTCATAGTGTGAGCCACATGAAAGGATGAGCGATGTGCAACTCTTATGAATTAGGTGAGTATTGAGGAGCCTCCCAATGAGTGGAAGGAACCAAACAACGCCCTTTTAGCAAGTGAATCCTCACAATATCAGAGTTCACCATACCAATCCAACTACATAAGTCATTATATTAAGCAAGACAAATAGTATATTATGGTCTATCAAATGGATCTTACCTCTCAAAAGGCTAGGGGTATGAACATCTTGACTCATAGACCACCTCTGCAATGCTATACATATCAAGGCCCCCACCAAGCTTGTCCTTATAAGATGCCACCCAATCAACCAGTGGCTTATTTCAAATACCAAGGACCTCACTTCCTAAGAGACTTACCTTATGAAGATGACCAACCCTTGTCCATGGCAACTATCCCCAATACGGGTGCACCATTATGCTCTGGCTACAAGGAAGACCATCTTTGAAAAGATTGTCCAATGCATAGTACTCCTAGAATGATCCTTTATTCTAAGATCAACATCAATTTGTTGATTATCGCAAAGGGCCAAGTTTATTTGGTATCCCTAAGTAGGGCCCAGACTAGAGAGCCTTAAGTAAAAAATTATACAAGCATGCCAAGAGGGACAAAACGATTAGAGCCTAGCCCAAAGGATGCAAACAGTACAAGTGTAGTTAAGGTAGGAAGAGGATCAAATAGAGTAATCATTCAAAGAGGGTCCAATGACGAGGCAACCACCGTATCTATTTCATCATCTTTGGTACATACCCCTTTGGTTCAAAATCCAACCAACCAGCTTCCCAAAGGTAGGGACAATATGAGAGTCATCACTGACTACCACGTCATTACTACCACATCAACTACCACGTCAGCATAGCCACATCATACCAAGTTATAGTAAAATCCCAACCCACAAGGGTGAGGGTGAATATCCAGACCCCATTATCAAGAAATAATGCCTCATTGAGGCACAATAGCTAGGATTACCAAGAGAAATTTGAGCAGTGACTCAACACCGGCAAGGGCAAGGATATGATCCATCTGAACTATCAAACCTTTATTTTTGCCCCTAGATCCTCTTCCATCTAGAAAAGGTGGAAGAGGAAGGGTCAGGTGGCTCCTCAATGGGTCATTCTCTCCTAAGGCATAAAATGTTTGAGGATGACCCCACATGGCACTAGTCCACAGAAAAGGACAACATGTCCTTTTATGGCTTTGAGGAGCCACTGTCAGTAGGATGAGAACCAATTACACAACCCTAAGAGGTGGCCAACTTAGCTACATTCTTGTCCACAGAGGATGGTTACCCCTAAGGAAGTACCCTCTGAGGTAGAATCCCCCATTGAGGAATCAAACCTTATTAAGGTATCAATCAGTAAGCTAGCCTGAAAGTGATGATACCCAATTATGTACTCTCTATCACCTATCCGAACAAGGATGTCATGGCAATCTTGGACCAGTAGTAGTGCCAAGAGATATTAAAATCAAGACTATCGAGCTCACCTACAATATATGTCTTGTGATTATGGATTTCCATGACAACCCAGACATTTATGACATTAAACTAGGAACATCCTTCATGCGCACTATAGGATTGGTGGTCCATGGTTTTGGCGTCACATCTTTCCCCCCCCAGCAGATCCTCTCTAGTACAGAGAGGGTCTGCTGGCCCTCAAGGTGGTTGAGCATAGAAGAATTTAAGGCGATACTCATTGCTGCATCCGGGTATCACCATGCCATCAACATCCTCAAGCTGATAGGTTCCATTTGTGACATTCATATACATCCTTATGAAGGCGTGGCCAAAAGTAACCAATCTCTGCTTCTGTTGTGGAGTTAACCCTCGAGGCAACATGCCTTCTTTCACATATTTCTGAACATCTTGTAGTTTTGGCCATCCAGTGTCTACCCAAGAAACCACCCCCCGGTCTGGCACTACAATGGCTTTAGCTAACTCATCTGCCCTTTGATTTTCTTTTCTGTTTATATGAACAAACCTGCAAAAATCAAACCGACTACATTGTGCCGTAGCCTTTTGATTAAGCTCCTTCAAATGAGGACTTCTTGTTTGGTAATGCCCTTGCATTTGCTTTATAATAAACTGAGAATCTCCTCTTACCTCCAATTCTTTAACTTGACTTTGAAGACAACCCTCCAAACCAAGAATCAAAGCATTATACTCAGCTGCATTGTTAGTTGTGATACCTGGAAGCTCTTGTCCTCTTGCCCATACCTCTTGACCTTTAGGATTCATCAAGACTATCCCCCCGGCTCCTTGTTGGCATGAAGGACTAAAAGCCCCATCAAAATACAAAACAAAAGCTGTTGGTGGTGTATCCCTTTCATCTTTAATGTTCTCCTTACATTTCTTTTCTTCTCCTAGATCCTCCCGCCCTGTGAGCAAATCTGCCATAGTGGACCTAGTGGTATTTTCAGTGACAAAAGAGAAAGAGAACTCTTGAAGCTCTGACAACCATTTTGCAAATCTCTCCCCAGGATTAGGCTTGCGAACTAGATATGCTAATATAGACTGAGAGGTAAGGAAGAAAAATGGTCGAGGTAATAAATAGGAGCGAAACTTTCTGACAGAAAACACCAAAGAGAGAGCTTGCTGCTCCATTTCTTCATACCTTGTTTCCACATCTGTAAGCTGTCGGCTGGCATAATAGATGGGTTGCATTCTACCTGCCTCTCCTTTTTGTAGCAATACAGCACCAACTGAATGCAAAGATACACTTGGATTTACATAAAAGTCTTGAGACCAATCAGGGGGCTTCAATATTGGGCCCTTACTCATGGCCTCCTTAAGTTGCTGGAAAGACTCTTGTTGCTCCATACCCCATTGGAAAGAAACTCCTTTTCTTGTCAACAAGTTCATGGGATGCACTATCTCTGTGAAATCATCACAAAAGCGTTGATAATACTTGCTCTTTCCTAGAATTCTGTGAACACCAGTGACACTCTCAGGACTTGGCAATGCCATGATTGCTTGAACCTTGTCAGGATCCATTAGCAAGCCTTCTTGAGACACAATATGCCCCAATAAGACTACTTTTGTTTGAGCCAAATGACACTTGCTATGATTTAGACACCCTTTTGCTTCATCAATCCTAGCTAAGGCCATCTTTAACTTCTCCATGTGATCTATGCACCGAGAATAAATGCAAAAATCATCCAAAAACACCCGTATGAACTTTCCCAAGTAAGGCTCCAGGACTTGACTCATGAACCTTTGAAATGTAGCTGGTGCATTGGTCAACCCAAAAGGCATCACTCTGTAAGCAAAAACTCCCCAAGGTGTGACGAATGATGTTTTCTTTTGATCTTCCTCCCGAATACGAATTTGAAAGTATCCAGAATACCCATCACATACAGAATACATCTCATGCCCTGCTACTTGGTCTAGTATTTCATCTTGAAATGGCAAAGGAAAATGATCCCTCTTAGTGCATGCATTCAAAGGACGAAAGTCCACACAAACTCGCCACTTATTTCCTTTATTTGGTGTGACCACTACAGGAGATATCCATTCTGAATCATCAACAGGAAAGATGAATCCCACCTCAAGTAGTTGTGTTACCTCTTTCTTTAGTGCCTCAGCTTGGATCACCCCCAATCACCTTAAGCGTTGCACAACTGGCTTGCTTTCTCGCTTCAACTCAATCTTGTGCTCCACAAGAAAGACTGGCCGAACCTGTGAATAGCTTGTTGCAAAGAGACATGGAAAATCATCTAGCATATCTAAGTACTGGAGCTTCTCACTACCTGATAGAGAATCACCAAGAAGCTCTTCATTGCGTTGGCGTCGTTTAATGTGCTCCACATCCTCCACATGAAGTGTCTCTACAGGATCTTCTTGCACCACCACCTTGTTCCTTTTTGACTCATCCCGATCAGCACCATGACAAAGACCAAAGGCCACTCCTTCCACCTCACCCTCTGAGTTGGACTCCTTGGAGCTACACCCTGTGTCTTCTTCTTCATCGGTTAAGTCAGAGCTTGAACTCTCTCATGTTGAAGACTCCTCCTTGACAACTTCCTTTTTGTGGCTTCTGATGTTGTAGCGCACCTTCTTATCATTTCCCTGCAAAATCAATTCTCCAGTATCCCACTTTTGAATAGCCTTCACCTTGCGTAGCCAAGGCCTTCCCAAAATCAATGGATAGGCACGTGCATCTGGCTTGGTAGGGATCACCTGAAAAGTAGTCGGCACAGAAATTCCACATACATCCACTTCTAGATTCTTCACAACTCCCAAGGTCTTAACCCTAGTGTTGTCAGCCAATTTGATGCGATAAGGAGAGGTAGTACTAGAGTATTTTAAATCAGCATCAATCATGGTCTTCTCACTCATGACATTAATCGATGCACCTCCATCAATGTACACATTAGAAATCACTTGACCATCAATGATCACATCAACCACAGGTACATCATCACCAACATCTATATCTACCTTTTGAACAACAGGATTGGCACTTTTCTTCTTTTTCTTCTTTGACACCATTGTGCTTGCTAGTTTTCCCCATTCCTTCCGTAGTTTTGGAGACAAAGCAAGTAATTGACCAAAGGTAATATGAGCTTCCTTTTCTTTAAGGTCGGACAACAAGTCATAGCTTCCAATTCCTTGTCCTAAAGGAAATTCTGACTGGCTAATTCTCCTTCTAGATGCCTTCTTTTTCTTACTACGGTGTTCCTGTTCCTGATGTTCCTCATCTACTTCTTCCTTGCTTTCTTCTTCTTCTTTTGGTTTACCACGCCCCCGTTTAGCCATCATTACCTCTCTTTCCTCATCCCCTGAAGAAGCTTCTAACAAGGATACTTGTTTTTCTTCTTTCTTTCTCAATCTAGGACACTCGGGGCGATAGTGACCTTTTTCATTACATTCATAGCAAGTGACCCCACTCCTATCTCGAGGCCTATCTTCACTCTTTGGTGCTCTAGGTTGCCGTGCATTAACCAAATGCAATTTCAAATCAGCAAACTCTGCCATCAATTGGGAGATATTATGATCTAACTCAGAGGACTTTGGTACCTGAGGAGTGCTCATTACCTCCACCTTAGAAGTTGAAGCTGTTGAAGACACAAAGAGGATTCGATCTTAAGAGAAGCTTCTTTCTTGGTCGCAATGCGAAGCGCCTCCACGTATGTTGTTGGATCTTTACTCATTACCTTTGAGCAAAGACGAGGCTCCAAAGCCATAACAAATTTGCTCATCTTTAAGTGCTCCATCCCTGAGAGACTTTGAGGGGCCGATGATGCAGATGCCACAGCTCGCAAAGCTGCCCTTTCATACTTTGTCCATAAAGTTTCATATCGGATTGCCAATGCAGAGACCAACTCACCCTCTCCTTGATAGAACCGGTCCAACTGCAACATCAAAGCATTTGGCGACTCCACTGCCCCAAATCTCTACTTCATTGCTGCCACCACTTGGTCCCAATCCTCCTTGGTAGAGTCCGGCAAGGTCTCATGCTAACTCAAGGCTACACCTTCAAGAAAATCAGGCAAAATCTCCACCCGATCCTTCATGGACCATCCAGAAAGCCGGCATCCTCGAACAAAATCCCGAAGATAAGACTCCGGGTCCTCCCCTTGGGTCCCTCGAAACACTAGAATATTCACCATGATGAAACACAAAAAGGAAACACCAAGACCCAAATAATATCCCAAACAAGATCCGAACAAGATCCCACAGAGCCTTAGTATACCAAGACCAACTGATTATGCATAACCACTTGTTGAAAACCCTCCACAATGTGATCCTCAACAAAATCTTCAAAAATAAGTGACCAACCAGCACCATGAAAACATTGTGTATACATGCATTCTAGAATCACCCTTCTCACAATAGGAAGTGCACATAAAAGCTTCAAGATATTGTAATCTTCATCATTTGCATAGCAAAAGAAGTTGAAAGCATTGAGAATCACCACTCCATTGTTATAGTCAAAAACCACCCAAAGACTCAACTCTTCTTCACACCAAGCTGCCAGTGCATGGAACAATCCCCAATCTATCATTGTGCCTACTGCCGGCATTGTTGAGTCACCAACATATTCAACAATGCAAACATAAAGGATATGATCATGGTGACTGTGCGAATAGCTTGAGCATCACCTTCATAATCTTCAAGTTCTCTTAAACGGGCCGCAATCTCTTCTAACGGAGTTCTTCCAGGCATCTTCTTTATCACATCATAAAATACATGCCTATACTAGGCATAACATGCAATCAAGTACACCCGAGACCGTTTGGTAAGGTGGGATGAATCCAATACCAAACGTACCCGGCGTCTCCACCAAAAGATGTGACATGAAGTTGGGGGTAATAAACTTCACGCACCTCTTCACTTCTTGCAGCATTCGAACTGACTGCCAAAGATACTTATCATTGAGAATGAGACATTAGAAAGAAGCTTTTATGCCAAGATACCACACCATACTTTCCTCCCTTAGATGAGAATGAAGATGGTAACATCCCAAGTGATGTTGTAGTCAAGCATAGGGAGAAGGAAAGGATCAGCAGAGGCCATAATCTCAGCGAGCCGATCTGCACCAAAGAGAAGAGCGATACGTTGTTGAAAGAAGATCTTGCGGCTCAACATGACATGAACTGATATATATCGAGGAGTTTGAAGGGGCTGATTAGGTCGGATGGGTAGATTCCGAGGAAACATTGCACCTCCTTCATAGACACCTTCACACTTAGCTCAAAACACTCTACAAACTGTCATTAGACACAGAGGCCTATAACTTTCAGTAGAGACATGATATCAGAGATTCAAGCACACAAAGAGATGCGCCTTGAGATGAGCTTCGCGTTGATATAAATTTCATTGAAAACAGACAGACAGTTGAAGAGATATGGATAGTTTACTGGAAGAGGGTAAAAACTGTCATGAAAACAGACTGTCAAACACAGAGACTCATAACTTTTTGTAGCAGTATTTGATTCAAGATCTGATCACATACAAACATGTACCTTGAAGAGAGCTTCGCGCTGATATAAATTTCATTACAATCGGACTATCGAGCAGAAAGTTATGAGCAAAACACTAACAGGGGGTCAAACCGTCATGAAAACTACCCTCTAGCCAGGCTAATTTCACCTGAGCAGGATGCTCCCTCAAGACTCCACCTTCATCAACGATCCACCCCTCATAGATTTCGCCTAGAATAGGGGAAGAAGTTTGCATAGTGGCTCGGGAAACAAATGGACCATGTGTGCACAGTGAGCAGCCGAATAGAAAGAACTTTTAAGGCTTTGAAAGAAAGAAAAAGGGAAGAGACACTCAAGAGAGAGAGAGAACCTGAAGTGACCTTCATTACAAATAGAGTGAGAATCCACCTCAACACTTTAAACACAAGGGAGAAGGAGAGGTTTCATACATACAAGAGGGAGCGGAAGCTCCAAGACTACTCATAGAGAGAGAATAAACTAGAGAGAGAAGGACTCAAGAGTCTACATAAGAGAATATCTACAAGAGGAAGAGAAGGCTCATGGAAGAGGCTTGGGGAGACTAGAACTACAGCAACATAAGGCCCAATGGTGGAAGAGATTCTCATGAACAAGGGAGATGAGGGCTCCTTTTATAGAGATTTTGTTACCCTCCTTCACCCATTTACAATTGCTACCTATAGATTCCTTTCCCCATCAATCACATAAGCACGTATGTCACCATCCATGTCCTTTTTGGCTACTCTTGCCATGTGTCCCATCAAAAGATGCTCAAGACTCTTAAAATATTGAGAAAGTCAAGAGTCTCCTCACATGGAGCCCATAGGGACCCTCTCTTTTCCACATGTCCACATCCTCCTTATTCCACATAGGAGTTCTAGAAGGATTCCTCTTGACTTCACACTCCTCCACATGCCTTCCACACGCTTGGCATGTGGCCTCTCTTATATTATTGGAATACATGGACATGAGCCCACCTCTTTATATGACTCACTCTTTCTATCTTCTAAAAAACTCATAATATCCCATACACAAATAACTCTCACCCCATACCAAGGTATTTATAATTCATACCTATGGTATTTACAATGAGCCATCCACTCATCCTCTCAATCCCATACAATATCATAGAAAATAGAAATAAGTGAGAGCCGCTAGGCTATCACTTGATACTCAAACTCTTATCAAACATAGAGAAAAACAATATCAATGCCAAGTTAAAAATATCAATTTTTGGCGTCACAACATCACTACAACATATGCTAGGATTTTCTACTATTTTCCTTGCACCTCTATCTCACTTACTTTGCTCCAACCTCCCGCTTCCTCGCTTTTGAGTCATCTCCTGCTATCTTGCTTCCTCGACTCTCGCCTCCTACTTCCTAGCTTCTGAGTCATCTCTCGCTTCCTCTTGGGTTCTTGCTTCCTCACTTTTGAGTCATCTCTTACTGTAATTGTATCTATTTCATTCACTATATCCTCTTGGTTTCTCATCAAAATGTTAATTAGATGGCACGTACCCAAAAGATTGCCCCAACAAAGGGTCACTCAAAATTAAGTTCCAAGGCATTCTCTCGAAAGAGAGGAAGAAATCCCCCCAAAGAGTAAGTGAAAAGTTCCCGACAGAGGAGGTCCTCTCAGCAAGCATTTGTTCTCCAGGAACTTGAGAAGCATATGTATTTGGCTATTCTAAATCTCCCATTCCAGATGCTTGTGAGAATTTGCAAGAGATACCAACTTGGGGTACAGATGGCAGGCGTCAACCCTTAGGGCTTTGCACCAAAGAGTAGAAGACTACATGATATGCTTCTTCTCTGATAGCTTCATCCTTGTGGTGGCAAACACACATAGACTCGTAGGGATAGTTTTATCAAAGCTATGATTATATATTAATATAAATCTTGGTGAAAGTTTATGAAGCTAGTCTATAAGCCTTCATAATGTTAAGACAAGATATTACCATTTTATAGATTTTCTTTTGAATTTTGAAGAAAAAGTTGTAGATCCTAGCGAAACTTTAAATCTTTTCATATAAAAGTTTCAAATATTGAAAAATGCTTGACATTATTTTTATTAGGGCAAATAAACTTTCGACACCAAACACTTATTTCATTAATTTTCGACTCATATGTCTACTCTTGGACTAATCCCAAAAATCCTTCCCAAATGAAAAGTTTACTTTATGAAAATCTCATTCGAGAATCAAACATTCACTTTTTGCTTCGCCAAGTCTTTGAAAGTGACAAAGAGAATTTGGATCACTATCATGGATTGTAGCAAATGCAACTACTTCTCTTTGGCAACATAATCACTTCCATCCTAGGAATGAAATCTATTGCCAATATGTCTACTCTTGGACTAATCCCAAAAATCCTTCCCAAATGAAAAGTTTACTTTATGAAAATCTCATTCGAGAATCAAAAGTTCGCTTTTTGCTTCGCTAAGTCTTTGAAAGTGACAAAGAGAATTTGGATCACTATCATGGATTGTAGCAAATGCAACTACTTTTCTTTGGCAACATAATATCACTTTTATCCTAGGAATGAAATCTGTTGCCATCTTCCCGTGGAACAATTATAAAAAATATTAGTCTCTTTTGAATATTTTTCCTATTACTTGTAACTTTTTATTAAATTAATCTCTTTTATTTTATTTTTACTTTATTTTATTAAATTTTGATGGTGATACAAGGATATGGGTTTTCAATAATGGATTCATGTCTAGCATTTAGCTAATAGAATCTCTAATTTAAATTTATGATTATACAGTTTAGAATTATAAAAGATAGTATAAGAATTTATTATTAAGTTGCATGAAATGTGGTGTGCCCATTCAATAAGTACTTGTTTGGAAAACACACCTAGGAGTGTGTTTTTTGACGGATGTGCATCACACTGAGGTGAAAATGGTGTTTAATGCAAGAATCGACCATGCAAAGCATATCGAATGGGCACAATACTTTGCATGCACCTAAAACCTAGGTGGTATTTACTTGCATGAAAAGTGGCACACCCATCCCATAAGTACTTTTTTAGATAACACACCTGGGAGCGCATTTTTTGTGACGGTTGTGCATAACACTAGGGGAAAAATGGTGTATAATGTGTGATTGGACCATGGACGGCATAATACTCTGCACGCACCTCAACCTAGGTGGTTTTGAGTTGCATGCAATGTGGTGTGCCCATCAGATAAGTACTTGCTTGAATAACAACCTAGAAGTGTGTTTCTTTATGGATGTGCATCACACTAAAGCAAAAACGGTGTGGCGCGCCCATCCCATAAGTACTTGTTTTTGCATAACACACCTCAGAGCATGTTTTTTTATGGTTGTGCATAACACTAGGGGGAAAATGGTGCACAACACATGATCGACCATGCAAATCATATTTGATGGGAAAAATACTTTGCATGCACCTCCAAATGTCCATCGCCCACCTGCTGTTAGGGGCGGGGGTAATCCCCCTCCCCTTATTCCCTAGTGGCCATGGCCACTAGGGAATAAGGAAAGGGGATGTTAATTAGTTAGTTAGTTAGTTAGTGAATTAGTTAGTTAATTAATTAGTTAGTTAATTAATTAATTAGTTAATTAATTATTAGTTAATTGAGTGTAAAGGGGAGAGCGAGGGATTAATTAATTATCAGTTAACTTGAAACTAATTTTTTAAGTTTATAATTTTATTCTTTATTAGGTTGTATGTATTATTGAATTTAAATTTAAATATTTTTCACTAATGTATTTATATTTTTAATTTTAATTCATTTTAATATAAATGTATATTTAAAGTATATTTAAATTAGTTGAATATATTTACTTTATTTTAAATTATTTTGCTAAATTAAATATATTTTAAATATATATCAAATGAATAAAATTTGTTGATAACTCTTGTATTGGAGGTAACTTGTTAAAATGTGTATATATATATGTATACAAATGTATACATATATGTATGTATACAAATGTATACATATATGTATACATATATATATACATATATGTATACATATATGTATACATATACATATATATATACATATACATATATATATATGTATGTACACATATATATATACATATATATATATACACATGTATATACATATATATATGTATGTATACATATATGTATACATGTATACATATACATATATATATATGTATACATATACATATATATATACATATACATATATATATATGTGTATACATATATATATACATATACACATATATATGTGTATATGTATATATATATGTATACATATATATATACATATACATATATATATACATATACACATATATATGTGTATATGTATATATATATGTATACATATATATATATATGTATATGTATATATATATGTATATGTATACATATATATATATGTATATGTATACATGTATACATATATGTATGCATATATATATATGTATGTATACATATATATATACATATACACATATATATGTATACATATATGTATGTATACATATACACATATATATGTGTATATGTATATATATATGTATACATATATATATATATATGTATATGTATACATATACATATATATATATATGTATACATATACATATATATATATATATATGTATACATGTATACATATACATATATATATACATATACATATATATATATATGTATACATATATATATACATATACACATATATATGTGTATATGTATATATATATGTATACATACATATATGTATACATATATATGTGTATATGTATATATATATATGTATACATATATATGTGTATATGTATATATATATATGTATACATACATATATATATATGTATATGTATATATATATGTATACATATATGTATACATATACATATATATATACATATACATATATATATATATGTATGTATACATATATATATACATATACACATATATATGTATACATATATGTATGTATACATATATATATACATATACACATATATATGTATACATATATGTATGTATACATATATATATACATATACACATATATATGTGTATATGTATATATATATGTATACATATATATATATATATATATATATATATGTATATGTATATACATATATGTATACATATATATATATATATATATATGTATATGTATACATGTATACATATATGTATATATTTGTATACATACATATATGTATACATTTGTATACATATATATATACACATTTTAACAAGTTACCTCCAATATGTGTATGTATATATATTTGTATACATATACGTATACATATATGTATACATATACATATATATATACATATACATATATATATATGTATGTATACATATATATATACATATACACATATATATGTATACATATATGTATCTATACATATATATATACATATACACATATATATGTGTATATGTATATATATATGTATACATATATATATATATATATATATATATATGTATGTATACATATATATATACATATACATATATGTATACATATATATATACATATACATATATATATATATGTATATGTATATATATATGTATACATGTATACATATATGTATACATGTATACATATACATATATATATATATATATATGTATACATATATATATACATATACATATATGTATACATATACATATATGTATACATATATATATACATATACATATATATATATATGTATACATATATGTATAGATGTATACATATATGTATACATGTAAAAAATATATATATATATAAGAGAAAAAAATTGAAGGATTTTGTAGATGTCTACCATTTCACCATCTAGGCTTTACTCCTTACATTATCTCTTGCTTATGAATTAATTTATTTTTATAATAAAATTATTTTACGTTAGTTTATAATTTTATTTTTAATTATTTTACCTTAGTTTATTATTTATGTGTTTACATAATCTTTATTTCATTTCTTTGTATATATGTTTTAATTTAAATTAAAATATTGAATCTAATATATAATTGTTTTGTATTTTTGAATTTAAGTTTAAATATCTTGAATAATGTATTTATATTTTTAATTTTTAATTCATTTTAGATTAAATGCATATTTAAAGTATATTTAATTTAGTGTAAAATGTTTTGCTAAATTAAATATACTTTAATTATATATGAAAGAATCAAAATTGGTTTATAACTCTTGTCTTGTAGGTAAAATATTAAAATGCATATGAAAAAGAAATTATTTCTTGCCTTTTCTTTGATTCGACGGTTGGTATAGCTGTTAATCATGGACACATCATAGTTTTATTTTTTTTCATCTCATCATTGTAAAGCCTTATTGGCTATTATTTTTTAATTTATGTATATATATTGAGCCTTGTAAAGCCTTTGAGGCTATTTTTGATCATCCATTCAAAGATTTTGTTAGATGGACACACACATAATTGTATCAGGGACACATTACAACATGGGCACATTAAAGTATGATGGGAAAAATGCATTGTCTTTTAGCTTGGACACATTATATAGTATGGTGGGCAAAATGCATTGTCTTTGAGCTTGGACATATTACAGTATGATGGGAAAAATACATTTTCTTTTAGTTTGTACTTAAAGCCTTATTGGCTATTTTATTGAAGCATTGTATCTAAAGTCATGTGAATTATTTTTCATGTAGGGTTTTCAATAAATATGGAGCACTCTTAAGAGATTAGAGCTAGGGTCTCTAGCACCACCTTACATGTTACGTCAGCCATAATCTTAGCATTGTCTAGTGTGGTTACAGTAGTGAAGCAGGAAACCAAAGGGCTTGACAGTGCTTGCATCAATAGGGAGTGCAATATTAAGGCCTAAAGGGCAGTAAGGTTCTAAGGTCCATTATGGACATGTGGCATTGAATTGGGCTCCAAGTGGCAAGCACTGGGTTCAGGAGAGATTCTAGAGGGAAGCTCCATGAAAAGAGAAGGAACTGAGGGTAAGAGTTCACGCACGTAGGCTGCAGGGAGGACTCTGGAATCATGGTTGGGTGGAGAATCCAAGAGAGCTCTTTATGGTCTTGTAACAGTGGTATCAAAGCTTCGTATGTTTCATGTGGGTTGGCCTGAGAAGCTTTAGCCGTGAGTCATGAAGGTCTTGAGGAAATTGAGCGAAATCACAGAGGACCTTATGAAGGCTGACCAAGTCTACTAAAAACTCCAGCTTATAGCAACAGAGAATAGCGCAGCCACTTCATGAAGATGAAGGCGGCTATTGAAATAGCGCAGCAGTAGCCCAAGATGATGGACTCGGGTCTCGGGAGTATCTTCAATCTTGTAGTGTTGTATGTGTGATCATGCAGTGCTTGAATAAAAGCAAACGGAGATCCAGGGCTCCAATGTTTCAAGGTCCAGAGGCTTTCTCAGATGAGTTCTGCACACTGAAATTGGTGTTGCTGTAGCTTGCAAATCGATGAAGAAATGATAGTGGTGCCAGCACAGTTGTTTTGGGGGGAGGCGCTCTAAAGCCTTTGCAAATCTTGCCTTCGAAGTTTGCACGGTGCTCGAGTTCTGACAGCCAATAGAGTTTATATGTGCAAGCAGGAGCACAGATCTACGTGATGATTCATGAAGCATGGTGATGGCATGGAAAATGAGTGGGGAGATAGCGCAATGATGCAATTTTCAACTCTACAGAGTCCAAATAGTGAGCCACAGTCATTTTAGAGCTCTAGATTTCTATTGTCACAGACCTACACAAAAAAGTCATTGCGAGCCATGGATTTTTAGTCTTGGAAGAAAAGCCACATCACTCAAGGTCATAGACCTTTGTAAAAGCCATGTCACCATAGTCTTTTTTTAAACCCTCTCCATAGTTTAAGACCGCTCCAAATCCAAAGAAGGGAAAGGGCAGAATTGAAAGGAAAGTCCGTGAATCAAAGAAAGCGAGGTGACTTTAAAGACAAATCCAACACCTTGAACAAATACTAGGGAAGTGGGCATCACATTTTTCTCTCTGACATAAAGTGCTTTGCTTTATAATTTCTGGAAAATATACGTCTTTATAATGACCACTCTAGAAAGGGATGGTATGATTAGGGAGGCTGAGGAAAGGGCTAGAAAAGGAAAAGAAATAGTTGGAGAGGAAACACATGAGGAGGTACAAACTGAAACTCAAGAGGATAATGCGAAAATGGAGGATATTGATTACAGTGATTATGGAATTCCGTATACTAGATTCACTAAACTTGAAACTCAAACGCAAAATGTAGAAACACAGCTAGGAGTTATCAGTGAAACACTAAAAACCCTAGCTGAAGCTATAACTAAGATAGCCGATTCTCAATTGGTATCTATTACTAAAAAATAACCAATTCCTCTTAATCAAGTTGAGAGGTCCGCCTCTCGACTTAGAGAAACCTCGAACATCCTTAAGGACTTAAAATTGCCAATTTTCAATGGGGAAGAAAGGAGCATAATAAAGATGTGATTAATAAGTTCTTGCAAAAGTGGCAAGACTTCCACCGACTCAAGAATACACCTCGCGAAAATCAAGTCGTGGAAGCAAGTTTTTCCCTTGGAAATAAAGCCTATAAATGGTGGATGAGCCTCAGGGAGAGTGTTAGAATTCCTAGGTATTGGACTGCGTTTGTGTTAGATATCAATGCTCCACTCTCATGTAACTACGTGAGAACCAACTAACTCGACTTGTAAGCCCCCCATATGAGTAGAAGGCATTTGAGTAGCTCAGTTATCTGGTAGGTCCTAGTTTGGACACCAGATGGGGGCCATGTGTGGCCTGATGGCTGGATGGCTTCAGATAGAGTTGGCACACTGCCAACTAGGCTACATGCAAGTGTGGGAAGGCATCCCATGACTGACCGCACTCAGGGTAGATGGAGCATTTCCTGAGGCAGCCCACTCTCGGGTTGCGAGGCCCGTTTGGAGCCTCAGATGATCCCGGATGGCTCTGGGTTGAATGGAGGCCGTAGGTCAGTTGCTCTATTTTGCGCACCAGTTCTATCGTGTGATCAGTGGCCTATTTTGGGACTGACCCTCAGTCGGCCGTTTTGGGCGGACTGGGTCAGTCACCCAATTGGCTCTAACCAACTACTTGTATAAGAGCAAGCCTGTGAAGCCCATTTCATCACTGGCTATAGCAACCCTGATTCCTTAGCATCTTGTCTCCATCCTCTACTGTTTCTTGCTCACCATCAAAGTTTCTTTCATAGGAGCACACGGTTGGGAGGCAGGGCCATCTATTATATCAGTTTTATAATAATCAAAATTTTTGACTCTCCATACTATCTGTTTTCTCTCTTGTGTACGAGATCCTATTGTCTGTTGAGCACAGACGTATTGTTTTCTTACATGTTATCAGAGCCTGGACTCTAGCAAGAAAATTTGGTAGTGTGTTTCTGTCTACGAGCAGATTGTGAGAGATGGCCCAGCCCGCAAGACTTTGAATCCCACCATTCGGCGAAAGCGAAAATTTGGATAGCACTAACTATCCACTCTGGAAGTTCAAGATAAAGACCATCCTAAGCGCATATGAGATTTGGGATACTACTACTGGGGTGGACATGAAGCCAGTCCCGAGACCAAATCCAGCCAATGCAGCACAACAGATAGTACCAATTGGGGATGAGATTCTCACATGGACAAGAAGAAATGCAGATGCGCTATGTTCTATTGTCTGCAGTGTAAGTGACTCTGTGATGGCGTTCATTCAACATGTCACCACATCGGAGGAGGCATGGACGGTCTTGAAAAATCAGTATGGGACCATGAATCAGACGCGGATTCGCGGATTCAGAATCTGGAGACTCAACTCGCAACGAGAAACTATCTGAGTCTGAAGCAACAGAGAAGTTCATCACCAGGGTGACACCAGGGTGAAGAATCTACGTGATCAGATGACTGCGATTGGCATCACCATCACCCGTGAGAATCTAGCACGGAGGTGCATACGGATTCTCCCACCAAAGTATGATGGTCTTGTTACAGTGTTGAATACGTAGAATAGAAATCCACCCCTCAACTTTGAGGATTTCAGTGCGATGCTTCTAGAGGAGGAGATATGTCAAAAGATGAGGACTGGAGAAGATTCGACTTTCTACGCTGGATCAAAGAAAGGTAAGGGTAACGACTCTAGTAACCCATCTTCTTCTGATGATAAAAAGAGAAAGAAGAAGATTAAGTGCTTCTATTGCAACAAGGCAGGGCACAAGCAGAATGAGTGCCAGAAGAAGATTATAGATGAGAAGAACGGAGTAAAGAAAGAGTCTAGCAACAATGCGCAGACAGTACCAATAGAGCTATTTGTAGCAATTGAGGAGATTTGCACGGAGGCAGTTCATGTACCTGCGGATGAACCATGGATTATTGACAGTGGTGCATCATGCCACATGACCAGTCGGAAGGATTGGTATACCTCTCTACAGCCGGTAGGGAATGACATCCTGGTAGCAGTCGGCAATGATGCCAAATGTCCAGCAAAAAGAAAAGGTACGATTGCTCTCAAGTCAGATGGAGTTATAAAACAGGTGTCCGATGTCCTTTATGTGCCAGATATCAAGAGGATCTTGTTGTCCGTTTCCGCGATCACGGATCGGGACCTCAAAGTTCACTTCGATAAGAATGGTGCATATATTTTAGATCTTCAAGGGAAGGTCATTGGTAAAGGTACACGGCCCAACAACATCTACAAACTCTCAGCTTTCAGTGCTCGAGCCAATGTGAAGAACACTAAGCTGTGCCATGAGAGGTTTGGTCATCTAAACCTTAGTTCTTTGAGGGAGATGCATAAAAGTGGAATGATTGCAGACCTACCAGAAATTGCAGATCTGCCCGATGTATGTGAAGCTTGCATGATGGGCAAGTAGCATCAGCATCCCTTTTCTAAAGAGGCCAGTAGGGCAAAGGGTCCTCTAGAGCTCGTTCACATGAACCTCTGCAGAAAGATGGAGACAAAAGCTTTGGGTGGTTCCTACTACTTCATGACAGTGATCGATGACTACAGTAGAAGGATATGGATATACTTCTTGAAGACTAAAGACGAGGCTTTTAGTAAGTTCAAGGAATGGCATGTAATGGTCGAGAAAGAATCGGGGAGGAAGGTGAAGAAGTTGAGATCAGACAGAGGTGGAAAGTTCACATCAAGTGAATTCGAAAGTTACTGCAAAAGTCACGGGATCAAGAGGCAGAAACCCCCGCCACATACATCATAGCAAAATGGAGTAGCAGAAGGCAAGATGCGCATCATCTGTGAAATGGGCAAGAGTGTGATGAAAGGGAAAGACTTTCTCGGCTGAAGCATGTAACATGGCAATTTACATTCTGAATCGTAGCTACATGAAGGCTGTGAATGGGATGACTCCACTGCAGGCTTTTTCTCGTAAGAAACCCTCAGCTGCACATTTTAGAGTTTTTGGATGTGACTATTTTGTGCATGTCCCTGATGCTAACAGAACCAAATGGGAACCGAAGAGCCGAAAGTGTATTTTCTTAGGCTACAGTGAAGAGGCGAAGGGTTATCATCTCTATAACCCTGTTACCAAGAAGGTAATAGTAAGTCGTGATGTAGTCTTCTCAGAACAGCCGCATCAATTGGAGGAGGATGCTTTCTTCCCAGATAACCAGGACCAGGATATCCATCCAGTACAACCACCAACAGCAGACCGAACTCCCCCAATGGTGCTTGGGAGGATTCAAGATAAAGAAGAGGAAGAAGAGCCTGCAGAACCACAACGGCAACAGCCATTCCCAAAGTGGGTAAAGCAGCTTTTGGATGGCAGAGAACCTCCAGCCATTGAGGAGGAACCATCCAAACACCGTTGGTCCAAGAGATTAGAGGAGCAAAGAAGGGCGCAGGAACACTTGGTCAACTATGCTTTGATGACAGAGGTGATCCGTGCTAAAGAACCCAAGTGTCTTGAAGAGGCACAAGGTGATGATAGGACGATGATAGGTGGATGGAGGCTATGCAGTTGGACTATGGCTCCATAATGAATAACAACACTTGGGACCTTGTGGATCGACCACCAAAACGTAAGGTAATCGGCACCAAGTGGGTGTACAAGACCAAATACAAGTCCGATGGCACGTTGGATAAGTACAAGTTTCGGCTCATGGCAAAAGGATTCCCACAGGTACATGGTTTTGATTATCAGGATACTTTTTCCCCCACAGCTCAACTAACCACAATTCGCAGTGTTTTGGCTTTAGTAGCCTAGGGAAGTTGGCTCGTTTCAGATGGATGTAAAATCCACCTTTCTGAATGGAGATCTCAAGGAGGAGGTATACGTGGAACAACCACCAGGTTTTGTGATCCCCAGTTCAGAAGGTAAAGTTTGTAAACTGAAGAAGGCACTTTATGGGCTGAAACAAGCCCCACGAGCATGGTACCAATGAATGGATGCCTACTTTCTACAAAACAGGTTTAGGAGGAGCCCATCTGATGCAAATTTGTATGTCTTCATAGAAGGAGGTAGGTGTATGATCGTGGTCCTTTATGTGGACGACCTTGTCATAACAAGGAACCATGAAAGAAGATTTCGTAGACAAAGCATTTGCTAGGAAGAGAGTTTGATATGACAGACCTCGGACTGTGATGCATTTCTATTTGGGGATTGAAGTTTGGCAAGAGCCAAAACAGATCTTCATTTCACAGCTAAAGTATGCTGGAGAGATACTGAAGGCATTTGGCATCTGTTTGGCATGGCTAAGTGCAAGACAGTTGGTACCCCTATGGAGGTTGAAGTGAAGCTCTCAAATGAGGATTCATCACCACTGGTGGATGAAGCAAAGTACAGAAGGCTTGTAGGCAGCTTGATTTACTTGTGCAACACGTGGCTGGACATCAACTTTGCGACTGGTGTACTAAGCAGGTTTTCCAATAAGCCCCGGGAGAGCCATTAGAGGGCAGGGATGCGGGTGCTGAAATACATCAAAGGCACACTTGATGATGGCATCACCTATACCAAGGGCAACATCTTGACCGGATTCTGTGACTTGGATTGGGGGCAAGAGACATGGACAGCAAGAGATCAGTGACAGGTTACTGTTTCTCACTTGGATCTAGAGCTGTGTCATGGGTCAGCAAGAAGCAACCTACAGTTGCTCTTTCTTCTACCGAGGCTGAGTACAAATCAGCATGCTTTGCTTCTTGTGAGGCAATGGGGTTGAGGAGGATTTTAGGGGACATGGGTGTAGTTCAGAACAAGCCTACACAGTTATCATGTGACAATCAGAGTTGCATGGTGATTGCAAAGAGCCCTATGTTCCATGCTCGCACAAAACACATTGAGATTCAATATCACTTTGTACGCGAGCTCATCATGGATGGAGACGTCAACTTAGTGTACTGTTCGACTCCAAAGAATGCTGTGGACATCTTCACGAAGGCTCTTGGAAGAGACTTGTTGGAGAGGCATCTTCATCGACTTAGCATTGGGCCGAAAAAGTAAGTTCACTTGCAGGTGGACATTGAGGGGGGGTGTTAGATGTCAATGCTCCACTCTTGTGTAACTACGCGGGAACCAGCCAACTCTACTTATAAGCCCCCCATATGAGAAGGCATTTGAGTAGCTTGGTTATCCGGTTGGACACTAGATGAGGGCCATGTGTGGCCTGATGGCTTGACGGCTTCAAATAGAGTTGGCACACCACCAACTAGGCTACATGTAGGTGCGGGAAGGCATCTCATGACTAACCGCATTGAGGGTAGACAGAGCATTTCTCGAGGCAGCCCACTCTTGGGTTGAGGGGCCCATTTGGAGCCTCAGATGATCTCGAATGGCTTTGGGCCATAGGTCAGTTGCTCTATTTTGTGCACCGGTTCTATCGTGTGGTCGGTGGCCTATTTTGGGACTGACCCCTAGTCGGCCGTTTTGGGCGGATTGGGTCAGTCATCCAATTGGCTCTTACTGACTACTTGTGATGGCTATATAAGAGCAAGCCCGTGAAGCCCATTTCATCACTAGCTACAGCAACCCTGATTCCTTAACATCCAGACTCCATCCTCTACTATTTCCAGCTTACCATCAAAGCTTCTTTCATAGGAGCGCACGGTTGGGAGGCAGCGCCATCTATTGTATCAGTTTTATAGTAATCAAAATTTTTGATTCTCCATACTATCTATTTTCTCTCTTGTGTACGAGTTCCTATTATATATTGAGCACAAACATTGTATTGTTTTCTTACACTTTGAACAAGCCTTCCCAAAAGAGTTTTTACCAAAAAATGAATTAGAAAGAGTGTGGGAGGCTTGGGACAATTGCACTATGGGTAAAAATACTCTAGTCCAGTACATAGCGAATTATAGGAAGGCAGTCCTTAAGCTGAAGGGGATTGATGAATTCCAAAAGATAAGAGGCTTCATGAGAGGTCTCAAAGACACTTATAAGGTTAAGGTGAAAAGAAATTCTCCTAAAACCTTTGAGGACGCCATTAAGTATGCCCAAATATATGATGATACAATGGGGAAATTCAGAGTTGGAACTTCAGAGCAAACAAGTTTTGTTCCAAAGTTCAATAAATTTCCCAATTTGAAAAGGAAGGGGAACTTTAAGAAGGAGGCTCCTCAGGCACCACCTAAGAAACCTCAAACACAAAATTATCCTCTCTTGAAGAAAGAGGATTATGAAAGGGCCAGGCAAGAAAATCTTTGCTTCAAATGTTTTGGGCAAAGACCATGCTGCTTAGAACTGCCCTAAAAATAAACCTAAAGCCCCAAATAGACCTCCACAAAGACAAGTACATGCGGTGCAAGTGTTGCCACTTAATGGTACTAAAAAGTACACTAAGGTAGAGGTCTATCATGAGGATAGCACCCACATGTGTTGTCTATCATCGACAATGTGGCAGCCCACTTTTGGTCCTTATGATTTAATGAGGATGTAAGGAGAAATTAAGGGGCAAAGAGTAAGAGTGATGGTTGATGATAGTGTAACACATAATTTCTTGAACTACTCGTTAGTTAAGAAATTAAAATTTCCTGAGAGTCCCAATGCCCATAAATATGTGGTCTCTTTGGGAAAGGGCAATGATAAAAAATTTTAGAATACAATGATATATGGTGTAGAGGTGGATATTCAAGGGTATCAAGATGCCTTGGATTTCCAAATCGTGCATCTCGATCGAACAGATGTAGTGCTTGGTCGAGAATGGCTGTATAGTCTTGGGCATAGCTTACAGAGGAGTTATATTAATAACTCCATTATGTTTAAAAAAGAGGGTAGAGTTTTCCAGATTCAAGGAGAACATGATGTGCCTAACTCTCCTCTTATTTGTTCAATGGAATTGGAACGACTACTACACCAAGAAGAATGCGAGGTATATCTCTGTGAACTTACTTTTATTGGTGATTTTATGTCTTCTGCATTGGAAAGAAGTAATGTTGTTCTTGATAATGTTAAAAGTACAAATCTTCTTTCAATGATTTTATGTTTTAATTTAAAGATGTTTTTCTATCTGACTTACTTGATGGTTTACCTCCTGGGAGAGAAGTAGATCATAAAATAGATTTAATTCTTGGATCTACCCCTATTTGTAAACCCCCATATAGACTTAGTCAAACGGAGGAATGTGAGGTCAAAAGACAGTAAACGAAATATCTTAGGAAGGGCCAAATCCAAACAAGTAGCTCACCTTGGTCTGCACCAGTTTTACTGGTAAAGAAAAAGGATGGTACTATACATTTATGCATAGATTACCGAGCACTAAATAAAATCACCATTAAAAATAAGTATCCTATGCATCACATTGATGAGCTCTTTGATCAATTGTAAGGGGAAAAATACTCTACTAAAATTGATTTAAGATCAAGATATCACCAAGTACAAATTAGGGAAGAGGATGTTCCTAAAACATCATTTCGTACTAGGTATGGGCATTATCAATTTAAAGTAATGCCATTTGGATTAACAAATGTTCCAATAACTTTCATGACACTTATGAATAGTGTCTTAAGGCCATATTCAGGGGAATTCGCTGTAGAATTTCTAGACGATATCCTTATTTATAGTAAAACTAAGGAAAAGCATTTGGAACATTTGCGAAAAGTGTTCCAACTGCTTAGAGATAATTCACTCTTTGCTAAAGAATCCAAATGTGAATTCTTTGCAAAAGAAGTGAAATACTTGGGACATATAATATCCCAAGGGGTTCGTATGGACTCTGATAAAGTAAGGGCCATATTCGAATGGCCACATCCTAGAAATCTAGAAGAATTATAGATATTTGTAGGTTTGTTAGGATTCTATAGGAGATTCATCCAAGATTACGCTAGGATTGCTGTTCTGATGATGGACCAGCTTAAGCGAAAGGGAAGCACCTTCATATGGGATGAACCTCAAAAGAGAACTTTTGAAAAATTGAAGGTAGCTATAGTGGCAGCTCCTGTCTTGAAAGTAGTGGATCCCAATGAACCATTCATGGTTGAGACAGATGCCATCGATCTTGCTTTTGGGGCAGTACTTATACAAAAAGGTCGACTAGTGGCTTTTGAAAGCAAAAAGTTAGATCGTGCCCAACGGAATTACTCGGCATATGAGAAGGAACTATATGCTATAGTCTATGCTTTAAAAAAGTGGAGGCACTAGTTATATGGTGCAAAATTTGAGATCATCTTTGATCAGGAGAGCATTAAGTGGATTTGTAATCAGCCATAGCTTAAAGGTAGAAAAGCTAGATGGGCTGAGTTAATGCAAGAGTTTGATATACAATTAACATATAGGAAATGAAAGTTCAATGTGGTAGCAGACTCTCTTAGCCGAATGCCAATTGTTAATGAATTTAGTTTTACTCAATTTCAGAGTGATTTCCTAGAGTTCTTAAAGGGGAAATGTGAGTTTGATCCTCACTTCTTTGAAATATGGAAAGCAATTAAAAATAGGGATCCAACTAATCGAGAGGCTTTCATTGAGGAGTCGCATGGAAATGGCAACACACCACAGGCTGGTGAGATAAAGGACTCAAGTGGAAAAAATATACTATTGAAGATGGCTACCTACTCTACAAGGGTAGAGTATGTGTCTTGGATGATAATGACATTAGGCGGCAAATCCTTTTTGAATGTCATGATAGTCCAAGTGCTAGACACACCCAGGAATTCAGAAGACATATGTGCTTTTGAAAAGACAATTCTTTTGGCCTGGAATAGGTAAGGACGTCCAAGATTATGCTTTGAAGTGCCAAAAATGCCACGTTAATAAGGTTGAATGCCTTGAGGTAGGAGGTCTCCTACACCCATTGGAGATTCTATCTGGAAAATGGGAAAGCATCTCCATGGATTTCATAGTAGGATTACCTAGGACACAGAGGGGGCACAACTCTATGTGGGTAATTGCGGATCGGTTGACCAAGATGGCTCATTTTATTCCTATCAGTGAAGATGTTAAAACTCCAAAACTAGCTAGGCTATTTGTGGAGCATATCTATAGACTGTGTGGGCTACCAATTTGTATTGTTAGTGACCAGATAGCAAATTTAACAGCCATTTTTGGAGGGATGTGTTTAAGAGGTTGGAAACTTCATTGAGTATGAGCACCATGGATCATCCATAAAGTGATGGTCAAACTGAAAGGGTTAGTCAGATCATTGAGGATATGCTTCGAGCATATGTAAGTAAACAGAAAACTAATTGGGAACAGTATCTGCCCATATTAGAATTTGCATATAACGGTGCCAAACATTCAGCTATAGGTTTTAGTCCATTCATGATGATGTATGGATTTCAACCAAGAGCCCCGCCGATGATAGTGGGACTCGAAAAAGAGAAGGTTTAAGCGGCCAAAGACTTTCTTGAGGATATGAATCAAATGCTTAAGTTAGCTAAAGATAGCATAAGAAGAGCTCAAGATAGAGCATGAAGTTATGCAAACCCCCATTGTAGAAAGTTGGAGTTTGAAGTAAATGAGAAAGTCTACCTCAAGGTACCTAAATCTTTAGAATCTCTAAAGATAGGTAAATATCCAAAGTTGTTTCCTAGGTATTGTGGACCATTTACAATTATGTATGACATTGTGTTGCTGCATGTAATGAATAGTGCAAACAAGTGCACTTAAAATATCAAATACATACCGAGGGACCCGTGGAGCTCTAGCAAGCATTTCTATATCATGTCTGTGTCCCACGGGAGATGGTTGCTTTTCATCATGTCCGAGGTAGGTCAGCCATCTTTCCAAATGATTTCCATTCCAAAACAAAAATATTATCATTGGATTATTATGATGGACTACACCTATAGCTCGGATGCATTATTAGGGGAGAATTGGGGTCTCAAAAGGGCCTCATAAGGAGAATGGATTAGGAATGCTTAGTGGGCTAATGCAAGGGGCTTAAAGGGTCCCAGAGAGGCCTAACCAGCCCAACCTAGGTGGGTTATGCCCACATTTGAGCACACCTCTCCCCCCATCAATGAGGGTAGGGGGCCACTTTTTAAATTTTGAATTTCAATTTTTGAATCTCCCTCCCTCTCTCTCCCTCCCTCCCTCCCTCTCCCACCCCCTCCTCCCTCCCTCCTCCCTCCCTCTACCTCCCTCCCTCCTCCTCCCTCTCCCTCTCCCTCCCTCCCCCTCCCTCCTCCTCTCCCCTCCTTCATCTTGCTCCTCCTTCTCCCTCCTCCCTCTCCCCTCCTCCTCCTCCTTATGGCTCCTCCTCCCTCCTTCCTCTCCCCTCCTTCTCTTGCTGCCCTACTCCCTCTCCTCTACTCCTTCCTCCCACAGAATCTCTCCCCTCCTCCTCCCTCCTATAGCATCTCTCTCCTCCTCCCTTCTGTAGCAACTCCTTCCATCATCCATTGGAAGGTGGCCGAGGCATTGGTTAATTCAAATATCATCACCCTAGCTGCATACACACCCCACTCAATGGCAAAGGCCATTTTATGTTGGTCTTGCGGGGCAATAGACACTTTGTTGTAACCCGAAAATCTGTCTAGGAAGCTATAGGCTTCCTTTCCGGCTACCCTTTCTAGAACATGTTCTATGAATGGCAAGGGGTTGCCATAGTCTAGTGGCAGCATTAACTTTTTTCAAATCCATGCATACTCTAATTTTTCCATTTTTATTTAGGACTATCACGATGGGTGATACCCAATCCATATGCTCAGTCTCATAGATGAACTCCACATCTATAAGGTTTTGGTTTTCCTCCCTCACTATGAGTGCATATTTGGGATTCATAGGGTAGGGGCGTTGACATACCGGCCTGGCATCATCTAGCATGGGGATTGATTGTGTGCTACACTACTCTATCAGGCACCCCCTTTATGTCGATGTACTTCGAGGCCATGTAGTCTTTGTAATTTTGTAGGAGAGCTATTAAAGTGTTCTCCTCATTGGGGGTGAGATCATGGACGAGATGAACATGGGTTGGGGGTCCTCCCCTTCTGGGGCTAGGTTTACCTCCTTGACCGGGGTGTCATACCCTTGGGAGCACCTATCTTCCCGAGAGCTTTTGACCTGTTGGTATAAGATCTTGTGATCCTCAATCATGTAGGCCTTGTAATGGGCTAGTACCTACCATAGGTCCTCTTTTTCTTCAGCCTCCTCCTTTATTTATGCCGGAGCAGTGGTCCTTTTGGCCTTAGCCGAGCTTTTGGATACATGGAGTTCCGAACCTGAAGGGGGCTCTTCCATTGTGCTTATAGAGCTGACGGGGGAGGTTACCTTACTCACTCTGGCTCCCCAATTGTAGGAGAACTCATGGTGAGTAGTCATGGCACCCACGTATGACAACAGTGGAGATCGGATTTTACCTTTACAGTTCCATTGCTTACCTCTCGGGGGTTGAGCATGTGAAACATTCTTAGGGGAACCACCGAGCTTAAACCCTCAAGCTCTCGGGTGGTGATCTGAAACCCTATCCTCTTTGGCACATCTATATTGGCTAAGATGTGCATCCAATTTTGAGATAATTCTGGCTCGAGAAGAGGTGCATACCAAAATTCATCACTCCTTTTCATCCTCTTTCATGTGTGCATACCAAAATTCATCAGACTCCTTTTCATCCTCTTTCATGTCACAAGGTTGGAATAGCTTCATGGAGGTGGTTCGGGTGGTGGTGTCAGATTTGCGGCAAAAAGGTGTCTCGAAAATGGGTGGGCCTTGTAGGTGCAAGTCCACTCACATGATTTGCTCCTCATGCTGCAAGTAGATGTTATTAGTACTCCAGTCATGTACAAGCCCAGACATTTGTAAGAAGTGCTTTCCTAGGATAGCTTCATATCCTAATTGCCGAGTGAAGTCCATGACTACGAACCTGATGGGGTACGGAATCCGAATACCTTGATGTTTATGCCAATAAGCACTCCCAAGGGATTGGCAGTTCCACCATCGTCTAACTTTACTACCAAATGGGTTTGCTTGAGTATGGGTTTTACCCAATTCACCCAGCATTCCTTGGTATAGACACTCAATCCCGCTCCCCCAGCCAGGATGGCATCAACCTTTTGGTGTTGATAGATTATGGCGAGAGTGTTTGTCTCCTCATCGAAACTGTCATGGATAAGCACCTGGTCAAAGCCATCACCTACCCTTATGGCCTTCTTGGATCAGGTTAAGGGATGTTGAGGGATCTTGGGGCCTGGCGATAGGGACCCTTCATCTTTCCTTGCTAGCTTCCTCATTGCCTTGCCTAATGCCTTGGCTTGCATCCTTATGATGACTTTTAGGGGCATTGTAGCCACTTGACCTTATTCGATGCTAATCAGGTTAAGGCTAGTGCTCTTTGGGGGGATGATTGGGGTTGTCAGTCTTCTCATGGGATAGTTCTGGAATAGATGATCGGTCCCACACACCACACACAAGGGTGTGGGGTTGGTCATGGATGGTGGAGCGGTGGGGGTACGATCCCTATAGGGACCCTCCTTCAAGAAATGTGGCACCTGGCATTTAAAGCAAGTCACTAAAGGGTTTGAAGTACCTCGATAGGGGCATTCACTTGCTCTGTGGGGACCCTAGCAGGTGTAACATTGGAGCGAGGGGCAACTAAGTTTAGGTCTCTTTCCCTTGAGTTCATGGGAGCAGTCTAGAACACGGGAATCTATTGATCCTCTAGGGAGAGGTAGTGGCTTAGGGTGCCACTTCCTTCCTCATAGGGTATTAATCATGAGGTCTGTGATGTGGATCTGTCTCCTCCCAATCATTGGGAACTTCCTTTACTAACACTTGATTGACTAGAGCTATACAAGGTAGTGGAGGTTGCAGGTCCAATATGGGTGGTGGTAATGAAGCTAGCTGAGCTCTATACTAGCTTGAACTAGCCAAAGGACCACCTTGTATGTTCAAGGGGTTAGGCGGAGCCATTAGGGCTGATGGGGGTCTCATTTGATACATGGGTTGGGGAAGGGACCTCAAAAATCAACATTGGGATGTATAGTGGTTTCCCCACCTATGGCAGTGTGCATAGTAGAGTGCCGGCCATGCCCTTAGGCACGGACACTCATTGGAGGGGTGGTTACCATTGCATACTCCACACCAGACATTATTTCTCCATGGAAACAAGTGAGGGTTGCTCGGCACCACCTTGGAGGTTCCTATCCTCCATTGCTGCCCTAGCTAATTTAGCAAATTAAAGGCCAGCTCACTCATATCCAAGCCCTTGGGCTCATTGGTCTCCTTCTTGATTGTTTCTACACTTCAAGACCTAACCCATGGAGCTATTTCTCAGGGATTTGGGGTCTTATTTGAATTCGCCTTGTCCATCATGTTGTCACTTATGTGGATGGCCACCTTGCTGCATAGATCAAAGGAAGTAGGATTCATCACCATTAGGTGGTCATGCATCTTTGGGTCTACCAATCCTATGAGGAAGCGGGGCAACAAGCGTTCGTCTCTCATCCACTCGTATGGTTCACATCGAGCATTGAGGTGCTTGATCCTAGCAATGTAATCCCTAAGGGATTTCTTGTCGTTCTACTTTACCTCATACAATTGATTAATCAGGCTCCATTTATGGCCGCTGGGGGAGAACCCACAATGAAGGCCTTTTTCAATGTCTCCCAGTTAATTTTCTCTTCTGGGTTGCGAGCCCTATACCATTGGCCTACCTCGCCATCCAAGATGAGACTAAATGCATTGGTCATTTCTAGGTCCCCAGGAGGACCAAAAGGTTCGTAAATCAGCTCAAATCGCTCCACGTGGGAGACCAGGTCTCCTTCTCCAAGGAACTTGGTCATTAACTTGGAGATAGCTATGGGTCGGCTCCTCGAGGGATTCGCAATCCCTGCAAGAAACACTGGGGTGGGTGGATGTGGTGTGGCCCCCCTTCTTAGGGCATTCACCAAGATGTGCATTGCCTCATTAGTTAACACTGTTTGAGCGGCTGGTGGGGGTGGTGTTGCTGTGGGCCTGGTGGGATGCAGGGTGGCTGGCCCTGGTGGTGATATCCATGTAGTTGCTGGTACCAACATTGGAACAAATGTGCCAAGGCATGCATTCATCGGTGCAATGGGTATGGATGGGAAGGGACATACTCTCGGAGGAGGTGGGTCCTGGGGCACGGGAACATTGGTTCCATGCAATGGGTGATAAGGTGGGAACTATGGTGCCCCATAGTTGACAAAAGTTGGTGGCACTTGGGCTATTGGGGGTTCATAAGACACCCCTATTTGGAAGTTCCTTGCATCCCCTCGGCTCAGATCTTGCCCTCAAAATTCCCTGATCCATGGATCTTGAGAGTGCTCTCAACGGAAGCAAGAATGGAAGAAGGAGAGAGAGAGAGAGAGAGATAGAGAGCCACAAGTTTTGGTGGGTGCAGAACCACCCTAATCTTCTTTTTCATTCATTTATATATGTGTTTGAGTATTGTACATAACTGTCCTCAAGTACCTCCCTGATGAAATGGTACCTGACCTCAATGTGTTTGGTCTTTGCATGAAAGACCGGATTCCGTGCTAGTTGAATAGCACTCATGGAATCACTATGCAATGTTGGTACACCTGTATGTATCCCCAAATCTCCCACTAGCCGATCAAAAGCCATATAGCCTCATTGCAACCCTCTGTGGCTGCAACATACTCAGCCTCTGTGGTAGACAAAGCAATGCACTTCTGTGCATGAGACATCCACGACACTGCACCACCTGCAAAGGTGAACACATAACCAGAAGTGGATCTCCTACTATCCACATGCCCTGCATAGTCTGAATCTGTGTACCCAAGTACACGCATGTCTCCTCTACCAAAGCAAATGCACATCTCCTTGGTACCCTTCATGTACCTCATGATGCACTTAACTGCCTCCCAATGCCTCTTTCCTCGATTAGCCATATACCGGCTAACAACTCCCACTGCAAATGCAATGTCTGGTCTAGTAGCTATCATAGCATACATAAGACTCCCAACCGCTGATGCATAAGGAACCTTGGCCATCATGGCCCTTTCCTCATCTGATTTGGGACTATTTGTATGACTCAGTTTCACATATGGAGGCAATGGAGTACTCACTGCCTTTCCCCCCTCCATATTGAAATGCTGCAATACTTTTGTAACATACTCCTTCTGTGAAAGCCAAAGGAGTTTCCTACTCTGATCACGCATGATGCGCATACCAAGAATATGACCTGCAAGTCCCAAATCCTTCATATCAAAGGCCTCATGCAACTTGGCCTTTAATGCATCTAGCTCATAAGTATTCTTGCTAGCCAATAGCATATATTCCACATATAGTGCCAAGATTATCAGGCTATTATCCTTAGCCCTTTTAGTGTAGAGCGAGTGATCAATTTCACTCCTTCTAAGACCCTGGGACCGAATGAAAGCATCAAACTTCTGATACCAGTCTCTAGGCTCTTGCTTAAGACCATAGAGACTCTTCTTCAGCTTGCAAACTAAATGCTCTTTGCCCTTTTCTTCAAAGCCTTCTGACTGCACCATGTAAATTTCCTCATGCAAATCCCCATGCAAGAAAGTTGTCTTGACATCCATCTGCATAAGCTCCATATCCTCTAATGCCACTAGTCCAAGCATGCATCTAAGTGTGGTCATCTTCACAACCGGAGAGAATATCTCATCAAAGTCCACACCCTTCTCTTGCTTGAACCCTTTAGCGACCCCAAATGGGCCTTGTACCTAGGCACATCATCACCTGTGACCTTCATTTTGTAGACCCATTTACATGGCAATGCTTTCTTTCCATGTGGCAAAGAAACCAAGTCCCAAGTCTTATTCTTCATAAGTGAACTCATCTCTGATTGCATAGCATACTCCCACTTGCATTGATCCTCGTGCATCATAGCCTCTTTGTAGCAAGAAGGCTCCCTGCAATCAGTAAGCATCACATAGTCTACCCCTGGAATAAACTTATCAGGCGGTCTAGTCACTCTAGAAGATCTTCTCAAGGGCATTTTAGCTTGCTGTCCCACCTGCATATCAGCCACATTTGGCTCATCATTTCCACCAATAGATGATCCATCATCTACCCTTGATTGTATACCTATGGGAGTACTTGGTGGTACCATTTCTTGCACATTTGGTGCATGGACAGCTTGCTGTCTATCAACATATGCAGGTGGATTCACATCTTGGAAAGTGATTCTCCTCATTTCCACATCCCTCATGGGTGCCTTATGCATCTTCTTCTCATTGAAGACCACATCATGGCTGCGTATGATCTTCTTTGCTTCTGGATCCCAGAGACGATAGCCCATCTCTCCACTTTCACCATAACCCAAAAAGATGCATTTCCTAGACTTAGGATCTAGCTTCTTTCGAAGCTCTTTTGGCACATGTGCATATGCCTCACACCCAAATATACACAAATGAGAGTAAGAGGGCTTCTTGCCACTCCATGCCTCTTCAGGAATACTACCATCAAAACACTTACTAGGTGATCTATTGATCACATGCAAAAAAGACTTGCATTAGAAAGCATGCATTGCAACCTTTCTTGAATGGTACGATTCATCTTTTTTGCAACTGGATTTTGCTCTGGATTATGAGGGGATGTGAGCTCCCTCTTAATCCCATGTGTATCACAGAAATGCTAAAACTCATGAGAGAGATACTCTCCACCATTGTCAATCCATAGGCATTTAAGCGTTCTACCTGACTGATTCTCAACCAAGGCCAACCATTTCTGAAATACCTGGAACACATCACTCTTCCGAGCTATAGCATAAGCCCACACTTTCCTAGTTGCATCATCAATGAATGTCACATATAGTATTCAGCCCCGCCTAATGACTGTGTAGACATGGGACCACATACGTCTGAATGCACCAAATCAAGCTTTTCAAACTCTTTCTTTCCCCTTCTTTTATGGGCTGATTTAGTCTGCTTCCCATAGAGATAGTGCTCACATAATTCAAAATCAGAGAAACTCAAATGTGGTACATAACCCAAATGGCATAAGAGTTTCATTCCATTCTGGCTCATGTGCCCCAACCTGCAATGCCACAAAGAAGTGCTTGGCTGCTCGGTTATTGTAACAACATGATCAAATACCCCTAATACATGTAAGGGATACAAAGTCCCACACTTGGTACCCCTGGCCAAAAGCATAGAGCCCTTCTGAATTTTCCAACTCTAAAAGCCAAAAGTGGTGTGAAAACCAGCATCATCTAGCTGACCCACTGAAATACGACTCTTGGTCAACTTAGGCACATGTCTCACATCTTTCAAAATAAATGTAGACCCATTGGCAAAAGAAAACTTTATGTCACCTACTCCCACTATGTCACATGCATAGTCATTTCCAAGATGCACACAACCTATCTTTCCACTGTCATAAGTGGAGAACCATTCCCTATGGGGAGTAACATGGAATGAAGCACTAGAATCCAAAATCCAATCCTGGGAATATGCATCATCTGAAGTGGTAAGCAACTCTGCAGATAAACTAGACATGAAGAGAACGTCATTGTCACTATCATGTGTGACTGCATTGATCTCCTCGATCTTCACTTTTCCTTTGTCCTCCCTTGGACTCTCTTCCTTTTGATTTGCGCCCCAATTTGCATTCTTTTTCTTATCCTTTTTCTCTCTTTTCAGCTTGTAGCAATCCTTTTTCATATGGCCCTTCTTGCCACAGTGGTAACACTCAATGTTCTGTGCCCTAGATTTGCTACGAGACTTCCCTCTTTCTTGGGACTTCCCCCTAAACTGTGATCTGCCTCTTTGCACATTTAAGGCTGCATCTTTCTTGTTGCCGTCCATAGACTTCCGCCTAATCTCCTCGGCCAACAAGCTACCCACAACATCATCAAATTTCAGTACTCCACCAGGTGCAGAGTGACTGACAGCTATACGGAAGGTATCCCATGAGGATGGCAATGAACATAAGAGAAATATTGCCTTAGTCTCCGCATCAAAGTTCATTTTCTGAGCCTGAAGCTGGCTGAAAATAATATTGAATTCATTCAAGTGAGAAGCAATGGAGACCCCTTCCTTCATCTGCAGCTCAAACAACCTCTTCATGAGGTAAACTTTATTAGAGGCAGTTTCCTTCTCATAAGTGGCACACAGCTTCTTCCACAAATCTTCCATAGTCTGCTCATTTACTACTCTGAAATAAACTGACTCTGCAAGATGAAGTCTAATAGTAGATTTGGCTAATGCATCCAACTCATTCCAATCATCCTTAGACATATTTGCAGGCTTAGCTTCAATCCCTACCAAGGGTTTAATCTGCTTCTTTTGAATGAGCACATCCCTTATTTGTTCTTTCCACAAAGAAAAGTTTGTGCCATCAAACTTTTTAATGCTAAAAAACTCCTTTTCAGACATGGAAGAGGATGCCATGATGCAAATAAAGCAAAATCCCAAATGCTAGTGCCTCAAGAGAGAATCACACCAAATACCAAGTGCACCCAAATGTGTATGCCACAATAGACTGAAATATCACCAAAGCTCAAAGCTCAAAGCATCTGACTCATGTGCATATACTATGCATCCATATGAGCAAATCTGGCCCAAAAGAAAATGCCAACTACAATGGCAATCCAAAATGCCAATAAGTGTCAAATGACTCAACATAAACACTATCCACTGGCATATGCATTAATAATATCTCATCCAAGAGAGCATAGCACTATCAGTGCATCACCTGTAATGTGTCAAAGCTGTCCCTCAGCATAAAATAGCATCCATGTGCAAAGCGTCCATAAAAAATAGCATCCCACAAGGTAATTTGGGCCTATTAGCGCATCCAATAAGGACCGTAATGCATCCAAATGGCCTATAAATCATCGACTACAACCCAATGCATACCACAAATGAGCGCACACTGCTCAAAATGCAACTAGAGTGATCTGCATAAGGTATGCTCAAGAAATCATAGTCCCACGGTAATGACCGCTACTGAAAATAGAACCTGAGATGCCTCAAAACATGGGTGCCATTGCATAATCGAACTCAGCAAGAAAATCTGCAAATATCTCTCTTCTGCCGGAACTCCAAAATCCCAACCGATGAGTGAGAAATGGGAGTCAACACTTATCCACTGCCATGTGGCATAAATCTAAGGTTTCAAAATCTTAGAATGAAAAATGCATAACAGAGAGACGAAATCGAATACACAGAGATCTATAACTCTGAAAATCCTCCATCGAATCGTGCAAGAACTGACAGGTAGGGGTTTTTGGGCGTCCGGAACGCAATGGGAGAGACAGTTTTGGAAACCGTGTTCTCAATCACTGGGTCCAACACACGGACTGAAAAACGTTTTTGGAAACAGAGTTGTTTGTAAACTCCACCGGAGTGCGAATGATGAGCAACATAGAAGTTTGAGGACCTCCTGAGTCCACCGAAACTGACAGATCTGCAAATGGTTGCTCCAAACTTGAGTTCCAACACCCAGGCAAAAAACACAGAAACTGACACAGTGAGTCAGAAATCCAATGAAATGATCCCAGATTCAAGAATGAAGGTGTTTCCAAGCTCCTGAAGTGAAGTGGATACCAAAAGCAAGCAATAGTTGCCTCTACAAGTCAATACAGAGTCTCTGTCATCGAACGGAATAGGGAGAAGCTCAAAAAACGACTTTTTCTTTGAAAACACTTAACAGGCTCTCAAAACCACTTCGCAAAACCAAAGTGACTTTTCCAAAGGTTCCTCCAAGGTCTCTACACACTCGGATGTAAGTAAAGTCACCCACAAAGCTTCCCACAGAGCTTCTCCTTCCTCCCATAGAGCTGCTGAGCTTCAAGCATTCACGCACGCTCAGCTAGATCACCCAGGCTCTGATACCAGTTGAGAGTGCTCTCAACGGAAGCAAGAACGGAAGGAGAGAGAGAGAGAGAGAAACAGAGAGCCACAAGTTTTGGTGGGTGCAGAACCACCCTAATCTTCTTTTTCATTCATTTATATATGTGTTTGAGTATTGTACATAACCGGGGTAAAGGCACAGTGATCTTTAACCCCCACAGGGAGAAGAGAGGGGAGAAGGGAAGGGGAAGCCCCTTCCCCTTTTCTCCCTTCTCCCCTCCCCCTCTTCCTCTTGTGAAGTCACACTGCAATAATGCGAAAACTGCTTGTGTGGCACAAGCTATTGACAAACACTTGCATTGCTCTCAACCCAGAGTAGAGTGGACTGGAGCTCATCGGCATATTGGCAACAACCGGCCTATGACACATGAGTCGCAACCACGACTACACACAAGCTCCCACTCCTTGTAATTGGATAGATACAAATCTGTCAAACAAATGCAAGGATTGTCAATGCCTCTAGCTAAATGCAAATACTTTAAAGCATGACCATTACACTGTAAAGCACTTACGACGATTTGGCCTACAATATGGAAGGCCTATATTTGAATGCATGTATATGTCTGCATTTGTAGAGATATGTTGAATATATTTACAAGCGACTGTCTTGTTGGGCTAGCAGACATTTCAAAATCCATGATTCTACCTTTTCAATGTTTGGAGATGTCCTCTGCATCCTTCTGAGCCGCTTTATGGCAATCAAGATACAATCCACGATTTATGGGTTGCATCGTGATCCGAGAACATTTTCTATAAAGCTAAGAAATCCATTCCTCATGCTCATGATGTTTTTCAGTATGACAGACTATAAAGTGCCTTGATATCTAGTATTTTCCATATCCGTAGTCCCTGTTCCAATATCATATGATTACCAATAGCTCTCATCCTCTCTCTCCTTACCCATAAACATATCTTCCTCAACTCTCTCTCTCTCTCTCTCTCTCTCTCTCTCTCTCTCTCTCTCTCTGTGTGTGTCTTTCTCTAGAGCTATTGTCCTTAGTCCCTCTCTTTAATTTCCCCTCTCTCCCTCTCTCCTTTAAAACCTAATTCCTACCCCAAATAAGCTTAAAAATATTTTGAAATACTTCGGCATGATCTCTCTCTCTCTCTCTCTCTCTCTCTCTCTCTCTCTCTCTCTCTCTCTCTCTCTCTCTAGCAATATACCTCCTTCTCTCTTTCCTTTAAGCCACTCACTTGCACAAAGAAGCAAACAAAATACCCATATCAACTCTCTCCCTCTCCCTCTCTCTCTACAAATTCATAGCTTAGTGCGCTCTCTCTCTCTCTCTCTCCTCTCGTATCCCCCTCAATCAATTAAAAAACATAGCAGTTCAAAATACAATCACTTTGAGACTCTCTCTCTATGTGTGTGTGTGTCTCTCTCTCTCTCTCTCTCTCTCTCTCTCTCTCTCTCTCTATCACCTCCTCTTATCACCCTCAAACAAAAGAACACACAATAACTCGAAATACAAATCCTCTCTCTTTCTTTCCCCCTACTTCTCTCTCTTTCTCTATGTTTCTCCTATCCAAGAAAAGAAATAACTTTGAAAATAGTGCTATAGCTTCAAATATCATCTACTTTTATCTCTCCCTCCTCTCTACCTTTTACACCAGACATATAGATAGATTGTCACATAAATACTTATGTACCTAGTAAAAGGACATTTTTAAAAGAGAAATCACTTTATTACCTTGAAAATATATATGTGTCTTTTCCTTTCGCGTCGATTCTTTATGCTTCAATAAGCATAGAAAGGGTCAAAAATGATAGAAAACTTGTTTGTCTTCCTCCTTCCAATAAATGTCAAGTCAAATCTTTCATTTCTAAGAGAAAGAGGAGCAAATCTTTTTTGTTGGCTAGTCGAAGTATTGTATCCTAAAACTAAGAACGGAGTAGTACAGAGTTAGAATCACCTCCTCTGAAAACTCATAGTGAACTAGGAGTGTAAAGGACTCTCTCACAATTAGTGAAAATTGGGACCTTCAAATTGAGATGACTTGAGATCTAGGACTCTCATTCAAGAGCTATACTATATAGGTACTGGAATTTTTAGAAAAAGTAGATTTAGAGAATGCTCTATCGTTGGAAGCACTCAACAAGCAATTATGGCTTGGAAAACACCAAACTCTCTTGAGTTATGAAGGGAACAAGATCTGGGTCATGAGCTCTAATACCATGCTAAGTGTGGTGAGAGAGAGAGAGAGAGAGAGAGGAAAGGAGGTAGACACCACCATTACAAAAAAGGAACCTTTAGAGAATTATTAAAATATCAGAGGCTTGGATAAGGGGATATGGAATCCATCAAGAAATTTATGCCATGTGGACTTCTCTGTAATAGAGGCTCCCTAAATCTAGGAGGAATTCCACATTTTTCTCAAAATACCTACAAAAATGTAATTGGTGCTTCACATTAAAAGATCAAGTTTGGCGGGCTTGGTCGTTTTCCTTTTGGTTCAACTATTTGGTTGAGTCCTTTGACTTCAAACCAACTCTCTCACTCCTCTCGCTCTTTTAAAAGCATGCAACAAGCATTGACATGTGGTATAGTCTAGTCAACTATCAAGCTTAGTGTACACGGTGCTCCAAATGCAACACTCATGACCATTTGTACAAAAATTTAGATCAAGCGCCCGTGGACTCCAATTTGGCACCTTAATTTTTGGGGGTGCCATTTGAAGCACATGGATTCATTGCCTCATCAACCAATGGGAAATTGGCATGTGACGCTAGTGTTGAGTTGGATTGCTTTCAATGCTTTGGAAAAGCTACAAACTTGGATGGGCAAGCAAATTAGAAACCCTTAGCTCTCGTAGATAGAGCTCCCTACAAGTAACCATGCTGTATTGAATGCTCTATTAGTGCTTGAGGCAAGTTTTGCAATTAGTTGTGTGAACGAAGGTAATGCACCAACCCTACTTTTCTTGTTTGGTTACACTAGCCCTCAATGTGGCATGTGGTGGCTGATTCCTAGCACCCAAATAGTAGAGTGAGACTTAGCACCCTCAACTTCTACCCCAACTTGCCACATCATTTAATCTATGCTACATAGTCATACATTCTCAGGACATTCTCTTAGCGCTTTCTTTTCAAAAATTGTGGCATAATTGCGCTTAGTTGATTTTTTAATTAGACCTAGTGTAGATTAGTCCGACGATCAAATATCACAAAAGCCCATTGCTCAAACTATAATTATTTTATTAAGCATCCCCAATCAAGCCTTTATTTCACTTCACAAGCCCTAAGGCTAACAAGCTTTCCCCATTAATCTTACAAAATACATGACAACACGTGAGTTAACAAGTAGGATATCCTTGTGTGATAAACGTTATTATACAATCATATAGCATTACAAGAAGATTCTGTTTGGAATCTTTTATATCCCAGAAGATCCTAGTGGCATCTATTCCTCGTCGGAATGTGCTCCACTTGACCTTTCCCCTTCCGAGGCGATGCACTTTCTTTGGGTGAAAATTCCGTGGCTATGCACTCGACAATCACCATGCACAGGATTTATAGAAATCATGCCTCACGAAATCGACGATCCCAAGCACCGTCAGACACGTAAAAAGACACACAAACCCCACAGTCTGCAGCTTATACAGCCAGTGATCGAACCACAAGATCCTGTTCCCCCACGCTCTTGGGCCACATGAGAGCAGAACTGCGTGAAACGCAAGCTCCGAGACCGTCACATACTGATACAAAACGTGAATCCAGAATTTTAGCACTTGTTTTGTAAGATGAATGGCCGGATATCCGATGTATGGCCGGAAAGAGAGCAACACTAGACCTGTCCGAACACAAATCCAATACACCATCACCCATTTCTTGGATTTGTACTCCGATTCGCCCTCCACCTCACAGGAGTATGAATAGGGGTCGACATAAACTTTGCTTGCTATCCAAGGAAAGACCATCACTCTGAACAGACCCATAATTGCTAAGGGCATGGTCATATTGGGAAGAAATGCAACGCCCGCCGTGGAGGTGCTGTAGTACACAGCGAGAACTCCCTGATATGCAGCACTGACGGTGAGCAATCCTTGTGAGCTGAAGACGCCGGAGGATTCGAGCCGTCGCACGTGGTAGTCCTCCACATTCTCTGTAACGATGTAAGGAGCAGGCGGTTTGAATGGATGAGCCTCGTAATTAATCAACGCCTCTTGCTTCTCGCCCCATTCCTTGGCAGCCACTCTGTATGCAAGGATGGAGTAATATCGCCACGAAAGGTTCACGGGATTGAAGTACCTGAGCAACCAGGATAATCTGTGGATTAACGAGGCATCGGACAGGGTAGTATCGACTTCTCCAGCTAGCAGATGTGTGCCGATCACCAAAAAGAATGATTTGAGAGCAGAAGCCAGCAGATAGAAGTCTGTGGGCTTGGTACAGATGCTGAAGGAGTCCATGTTTCTGCTTTTAGGATTGAAACAACGCCGAGACATATGCCACTCCCTGCATAGTCCATCCTGCTGCGGCAAGCGCCATGGTCTTGATCTGCAATATTCATGCAGCCATGCTCATGCTGCACTGAAATGCACCACGCTTTCCGTTGCGTGCACGGCACCTCGCGCTTTCATTCTGTCTGTACATCGATCAATATTACTGAAGTCGCATTAACTTCACGTGTCCTGTCTCGTTGTCCTTTATCTCGACATGGAGCGGTGTCGCTCAAGTCAATCCCATTCATGACTTCTGAAACGCGTCTGGCATACAGAACCAAAGCTGTGACGATACGTTTGACAATCAGCCGAAGATCCGACTCCGGGGTAACATTTTTATGTAGTGGCGTGATAGAGCCGTGACGACACATTGATACTGAGCCGAAACGTGAAAACAAATTCCAAACTTGACTCGTAATAAAGCACTGACGAGACCGTAGTGCTGGTTGTTCAACTCCATCACACACCTTGGTCTTTTCTTTACGAGCCAGAAACTCATTCTAAAGGCCTTTATCACATGGGAGGGGTTTTGTGGAAAAAATTATGCTTAAATGGGTTTTTGGCCTGTCCTCGAAGGATGGGTCTTAGTAATGAAATTGGGCTGAAGAGAGTGTGTCGCAACTAAAGAGATATGCAAGAGGATTCTAGGCAGCTGAGAAGTTAGGAGCCGTTGCTCCCCGTCTGTTCCACCTCGCATGCAAGCTTCCTTCCTTCAGCTTCAGCTCTGTCTGTGTTATCCCCCCCCCTTCTCATCCACACAGGCTCTCCGTCCCCCTAAAGGAGGGCCACCTCACCATGGGTGAGGCAGGCCCTTCCACAGAGATGGTGGAAGACTCCCCTGCTTCACGCCGTCCAGCAAGTACTTCCACAGTTTTTCCCCCTCGCCTCGACTTGGAGCACGAAGCCTTCCAAGGTCAATAATTGCAAGGAGATGACTCAGCCCAGCTTGGAACAACCATCTCCTACAAAGCCAAATAGGCCGACTACCCCAGCTCGAGACTCTAGCCCGATCCAAAACGACGGTAGCCATGGAAATTCAGCCTAATAGGATGTTTGGAACCTCCCTCGGGAATCCTCGCATGCCTAGGGAACCTTCCTTCTCTCCTCTAATGGGGAACCCTGTGTTCCAACCCTTTTCAGCCCCTTTGAGACCCTTCTTTAATTCCCAGCCCCCGCACAATGATAGCTTCCTCTTCAACAGCTCGGCATTTGGGAGCTTCAGGACTCCAATCCCACCCCAGGCCCCTTTCTTGGGTGAAAGCCCACCAATTCTTTTCACGAGCGAGAGATGGCTATTCTGCTGGGAATCTCCAAGCGAACATGTACTCTGTAGCAGAAATCTCCCAAGCTCAAGGCAAATATACAACCAGCAAGCAAGCCTCAGGTGAGAGCAACGAACTTGCAGCATCGAAGGGAGGTATGGCTTCTGTTCAAATCCCTTCCAACCTTCTATTCAACTGGTCTAAAATGTACCAGGAACGTGCGCTGGTTGGTCTATGCCATGGCCCTCGCCCTTCTGCAGAAGTCCTTCATCAGTGGACTCGACAAAATTGGATTCTTAGAGGAAACAAGGTATTATCTACATAGTATCTGCCTAATAACTTCTTCCTTTTTCTATTTGAGAGCCAAGAAGCTGCGTTGAATGTGTTGGGGGGGGGACAGTGGATGGTTCACAATTCCCCGCTATCTTTGTTCAAATGGAACGAAGATTTTGACCCTATGGGCCCAAAACCCACCCGAATGCCGGTCTAGGTAGAATTCCCTAATTTGCCTGCTCATCTGGTTCCTATACTGAAATTAATCATCGAACCTATAGGGAAATTACTTGGCCAATGCCCTTTCACAGACATCAACCCGAGATGGCACCCGCAGGTGCTCATTGAGATGGAAGTGTTGGGTCAAATGCCGGAATTCATATTGATTAAGGATTCAGAAGGACACATAGTCAGAAAACAGGAAATCTCTTACAAAAATCTTCCTAATCTTGCTTTAAGTGTATGCGTACTGGTCATTTTGTAAGAGACTACCCAGAGACAATAAAAATGACTGATGCAGACTCTCAGCTAGCCCCCTCCCAAGGGCAGAAGAATGAGCCTGATAGTGATGGTTTCCATACTGTTTCTAAGAAAAATAAACTCTCAAAAACTGTTGTCCACAATAAGGTGAAGAGTAGGAACTTTAATAAGTTCTCTCCTCTCCTCGTTGACCTGACTGAACTAGCCCTAATTGTTTCCCAGCCACATGAGAAGGAAGCTAAAGATGCTGGGAAAAATAATGTAGAACTGACAGGGGAAGAAGACATAAAATCCTCCACAGAAGACGATTTTGTTGATGACACTCAGTTCAACGAAGACCAACAATTATCTCGGGAGCTAAATGAATATGATCTGAATTAGCCAATCATGGAGGAAGACAACTCTCTCTCGCAGGCTAAAGAAGAAACTCTGCCAGGTAGGAACCTCCAACCTCCTCTAGAAAAGTCACCCAAGGTTCAAGGTAAGCTCCAACACCTCAATGCTAAACGTAGGCTCTCCAAAGTGGGTACTAGCCAGGAAATCCCCCACCAATCTATAGGGAAGAAAGGATCCCTAGCTAGGAAATAGAAAAATTAACTCGAAACGAAGCAAGCCATAAGAGCCATCTCATTTAACACCCAAGGATTAACAGATCCAGACAGACCGAGGGTCTTTAAGAAATGGATGAGTGACAACAGTATTAATGCTGACTTTATTTGCTTGCAGGAATTAAAGGCTATTGACAAGACTCTTGAGTACAACCTCAAAGCTGTGTCAACCTCCCATAGATGGTTCCACACTAATCACCCCCCAAGGAAGGGAGGAGCTGCCCTTGGAGTCCATGAGGAATGGGGGTCATCAATCACTAACATTTTCTATGATGATTCTCACAAGTGGGTAGCAGTAGAAATAAAAGCCGAGGAGACCTTTGTGGTGACCTCTGTGTATGCTTGGGGGCCTGCTAGCTCTCGGCCCTCCCTCTGGACCTCCCTCTCTTTTTTTCAATTTCTGATTATTTTGCTTGGTAACTTTAATATGGTAGAGTCTAGCATTGATAGATATTTTAGGAAGGGTGTTGTTATAAGTGGTAGGGAGAAGAGAGAGTGGAATAATTGTAAAGACAGCCATGCCCTGGTCGATGCCTCCTCCTCCAATGATTTCACCTGAGATAATTCTCAGAAAGGAAAGGATCATAGGAAGGCTAGACTGGATCGGGCTTATGTCTCCTTAGGTCTCCTTCACTCGTTCAACAACTCTCAGGCCAAGGTCTTCAAAGACATTTGTCTTTCAGACCACAAACCTATTCTGCTTAGTCTCTCCAACTCCAATGCTAATATCAAGTCTGGGTGGTTTCATGTGGATCAGGATCTCTTTCACCTCCCCCTTGTCAGAGATCAGATTGAGAAGATTTGGTCCTCCTATTTTGAAGGTCCCTCTTCTCCCTCCCATGCTTGGGCTTGTGCTGTGAAATCAACCTAGCAGTTCCTGAGAGAGGCTAAAAGATCTGTCCAACAAATCAGGCAGCTCAGGAGGAAAGCCAAGTATGACTCCCTCAAAACCCTTGAAACTAGAATGCTTACTGGAGATCGAGTAGTCCTCTCTGACATCCTTCAAGCCAAGGCTGATCTCAAAAGGGAAGAGCTTATTGAGGGCAACCAAATTAAGAAGTACACTAGGAATTCGTGGGCTGGTAAAGCCGATAGACCCTCGAAGGAAATGTTTCAGACCCTTAAACAAAAGTCTAGAAGAGACCTCCTTCCCCTTATGTAGAAAAAAGATGGTCTCTTCATCTCTTCCCAAGAGGAGAATAAAGAGTACATAAGAAACTATTTCTCTGAAATTTTCAATAGGGATCCTTGTTACTCTCCTGAGAAGACCAGGGTCCGGGCTACTATAGCCCGTTGTAGAAAAGCTATTGTCCTAGAGAAGCTGAACTACATTCTCAACCGGGACCTCTCCAAAACTGAAATTAAGTACACCATTGATTTGCTAAAAAAAGGCAAAAGTCCGGGCCCTAATGGCCTTCCGAACGAATTCTTCCAAACCTTTCAAGACTGTATTACTTCTCCCCTTTTGATGGTGTGGAATGAATCCCTCAGGTTTGGCTCTCTCCCTCCTTCTGTTAATGAGAGAGTTATCAAGCTTATTCATAAAAGAGAAGAAAAACACCTTCTTACTAACTGGAGACCAATTACTTGTCTTAACACTGCTTACAAGATATATGCCAAAGCCTTTGCTCTGAGACTCTCCAACCACTTAAACTCCTAGATCCGAAAGGAACAGAAGGGGTTTATCAAGGGAAGGTACATTCTTGATGCAATCATCAGCATGTGGGAGGGTATTGAGCATGCCCAGTCTACCAACCAAGACTTTATGTTTTTTAAGATTGACTTTGACAAGGCTTATGATAGGTTGGACTGGGATTTTGTCTTTCAATCCCTTCATGACATGGGCTTGGGAAGAAAATTTATTAAATTTGTCATGGTTCTATTTGGCAATGCAAGATCTAGAGTTGCCATTAATGGTTCTTTGTCTGACCCCTTCCCTCTCAAGAGATCCATCAGGCAGGGCTACCCTTTAGCCCCCCTCCTCTTTGCCATCTCTGCTGATGCCCTTGGTTGGCTTGTCCAAGAAAAGATGGACCAAGGTGCCCTAAAAGGAATTGCCAGTCTAGATAGCCCCTCTGGCCTCTGCCTGCAACTTTTGCCTGATGATACTAGTGCTCTCATCCATAACGATGACCAATCAATCGCCTCTTTCTGGGATTGTCTGGGCACTTTTTGTTTGGCCAGTGGCAGCCAAGTTAACCATTCCAAGGCTGGAATCGAGACTATGAACAAACTCCCCCCTGACTGGCTCCTGCAACAAGATTGCAAAATGATTAGGGATGGTGATATCTTTAGGCTCCTTGGTATCCCGATGGGATTTGGTGTCTCCATACACCAAAGATGGGAGTGGGTCCTTGACAAGCTGAAAGCCAAGCTCGACAAGTGGAAAGGGATGCAATTCAACATGGCCTCTAGAGTTATGGTCCTCAAACACATAGTGATTCTTGCCACCATACATTTCCTCTCCTGTTGGAGGCCTTCTAATGCTGACCTAAAGTCCTTTGATAGATTGTGCAGGAACTTCTTGTGGAGTGGAGATGGGAGCATCTACAAACTGCCCAAAGTGGCCTGGGAATTCTGCACCACTCCCAAAGAGAAGGGAGGCCTTGGGATCCCTAACCTTTGTGAGCTATCTGATAGGATGGCTGCTAAATGGGTCATCAGAAGTCTTCTCTCCCCTAATGACAGCTGGTCCCTTCTGTTCCATAGGCACAACATGGACTTTAGACTTAAGGACTGCCCTACTTGGAAAAAATTGGACACTATCCCCCTCATCTGCAGCCCTCTCAAAATCATTCCAAAAGGCTCCCAATTGGTCAAGGGGATTTGGAACTCTTGGAACAAGTTCAAAGAGCAACTTATCCTCAAAAGATACTCCAATCACATTTGCTCATGGGCCCACTTGGACTCTATTTGGTTCAACACTCAACTTCAGAACTTCTTCTCTGGAGATCTAAAACATGCTTATAAACTACACAAGAAGGGCATTCGGCTCTGGGGACACATGGGATTATGCCAATAGGAGATGGAAGGATAAAAGAGTCTTAAAAGTCTATTCAAACTGTCTAACTCTGATTATCTTCTTGTGCAGGAAAGGATAGACCTTTGGGACTCCAGGGCAGCAAGGATCCACTTCAAAGGAGAATTCAAAATTCAGTCTTTTAAATGGCATCAAGGGAGTCAGCTTCTCCCCCTCCCCCCTCTTCATAAATTGAATTCTAGTCTTCAATTTAAACTTAATAGACCATGGAAAATCAATTGGAATGTAAGACAATGGGAATTTAGGTTAAGCAACTGCTGGAAAAGGGACATCAGCCACAAAAAGTCTTGCCTGCTTTGGTTAATCTTACATCATGCTGTGTGGACCTCCATGAGGGCTTTAAGGATAGGAAAGGGAGATGGTAAATGTTGCCACTGCAAAACTGAAAATGAATCTCTCCAACATTTGTTTATGGGATGCAGCTTTAACATTCCCGCACTAAATTGGTTTAACAAACTCATGTCCTACATCCATCCTTCTTCTATTTCAGCTAAGGAACTCCTTCTAGGAGAAATCTATGGATTGCCAACAACTCTTTGGAATAGTATGAGAGCAGCCTACTTGTGGAATGTTTGGATTAGCCGTAACGAAATGCTCTTTCAAGGTACTCATAAAGATATACTGCATCCTCTAATCCTTGACATTTGTAAGCAGATTGAAGACTCTTTCAAAGATGTGAGGAAGAAGATGCAGGCCCTGGAGTAGAAGATGGAAGGCCACACGTACAAAGAACAAGATCCCAAGCTGGCTCATATGAAGGAGAACCTAGTCAAACAAGAAGAAATCCTCGTAGCCTTGTCACTACTCAAAAATCAGATCTTAAGCTTGTTGTAGACTGTGCTAGCAAAATCCTCTTTAGATGAGAGACAGTAGCACCTCCCTTTTGAATAGGACTTCCCTTTGGTAATCCCCCCAGCATGTTGGGGTTGTTGACTCTGCCTCCGGGCAGTGCTGTAATCTTTCTCTTTTCTTCCAATTTAATATAATCGCAGCTTTTTCAAAAAAAAAAGAAAAGAAAAGAAATTGGGCTGAAGAATCTACGCCAGTTTAACTTCGGTCGTTTATACTTTCCTCACAACATCTCTAGTTTCACTCGAGTCCTCCATAATATCCTCATGTTCTCTCTCTCTCTCTCTCTCTCTCTCAAGTTTCCACCCTCTTTTTTGAGGACAGGCCCATTTAATGAATTCACCTTGCTTGGAAATTTGGTGGGAAATTCATCCTATGTGGCGGGTTGTAATTTCCCACCTTTCCCCCAAGCATTTGACCTTGGTGTATCTATGGGAAAAAGAGTGAGGGCTTCCTCCTTATGACATGCAAAGATGTTCACATCATAGGAAAGTCTAGAACTCGTGGGAAATATTACTTTTTTCCATGTTCCCGATTTCCCATCATATCAATATCCCTTAAGAAAACCTCATAAAGTAAAGTTTGCTCTTGTAGATTGTATCTTTTTCATATTAAAGTGCACTAAGGATCAGTGCACACATACCACATATACGGCTCAAGGCGCTCTAACTTATTCACATGAGTTAATCCACAGAGCGAGTTTGTGTACCTTCAGTGCTCTATTTGGCACCTCCCATTTTTAAATTGCAGGTAGACAGTCCACAATTGAAATTATTTCTTTCTTGGCAAAGTATAGATATCTTGGTTGAGCAAGAAATGATGCGTTGGCCACCACTTCATGTGAGGCTAAGTATGGGAGGGTAGCCTTCACAACTAGAATTGGGTGTGTGGCTCAAGAGGAAGATCTTCATGGTTTCACACACCAACCACCCATTCCTCATGGTGGTCAAAGTGCTATTGCAATTGCATGAAATTTTGTGTTTCATGCTTGCACAAAACACATCGAGCCATATTCATGGATGATTTGTTCAAGGTAGTTTTGCTAAGAAGCAAAATGTTTCAAAAGTTCATATGCCCTAATAGAAATAAACTTTTGAAACATTCGCCAGAATTTGAAACTTTTATATGAACAAATTTAAAGTTTCGCCAAGATTCACATCTTTTACTTTAAAATTTAAAAGAAAAAATATAAAATTGTACTATGTTCCTCCCATTACTGTGAAACTAAAAAAACTAGCTTGATAAACTTTTGCTAGGATTTTATATTAATATATAAGTATAGTTTTGATAAAAACATCCATGGGCACATTATCATTATCCCAAAGTGGCATTGCATGCAGGATAGATCAACTTGATCTATTATCCTACACACTAGAACATGGCAAACATTTTGACCAAGGCACTACCTACAAAAAAGTGTGAAGCTTTTTCAAAAGGTTTAGGCTTGCTTCATTTTGGTGATTGTCTCATTTCTCTATACATGTTCGTGCATTATCACTAGAGGGGGAATTTGTTAGATTATGAGTAGTATGGTGTGAACCTACCCTTGGGGGTTCTTTTTCCCCTCTAGTTAGTATTAGGGCTAGGCTCCCTATCTAGAGTATATATATATCCTCATTTTAGTATGTGTGTCCACTATTCTGTCTCTTATAGGGATGAGCTTCTTGGTCCCTAGCCTTTGTATAGTGTCTCGGGTTTCTACAATAATCTCTCATTTACCTACATGGTCTTCCAACACTTTGACATGGGAGCTGAGGAGGTATCTTGCACTATCAAGGCAAGCCAACCTACGAGTCTCCCTTATTTCAACACATAAAAGCTCTTTTCCTTTAGTACAAGGCTCTATAAGCTGATACAATCATATCTAAATTGTCGAAGGAAGGCTAGCAAAAGATGGATTTCATTGCAAAGTTAGGCACCTATGTGTGCAAGATCATGCTGTTTGGATTACAAAAATGCATCTTTTTTGTCACAGTTTCTTGCAAGTCCAGGTTCCAAGGGTGTTGATCACCTACAATCATGTCAATGTCATTGTAGCACTCTTGTAGCATAAGTGTCCACAAGTGTAGCATAGGTCCTCGGGATGTATTCTAGTGAGAGGTGTAGGCTAAGGCATGAAAACACACACATTTCATTAATTTTGGACTCTGCAATGTTTAAAGTCATTTTCACAAGTACTTTTGGACAAAATTTTATTTAAAAACCACTATTTGAAATTTAACGTAACATCTTGCATAGACTCATGTATGGTCCCAATTCATTTTTGTACTTAATTAATTTCTATTAAAAAAAACAACTTTATGAAAATATCCTTCTCAAACCAAAAGTTTAATTTTTGGCACTACCCTTTTGGAATAAAAAGTTTACTTACTTACATAAACATTTTTTACTAATAATGTAAAAACTAGAAAACATAATTCTTACATTACTCTATTCTGCAAAAATCCTAGTCTAAACTTTTATTTTTAACAATCCTCATTTAAATAAATAATAATAATTTAAATCCATGGAAAATCTATATATATATATAGACAGAGACAGAGACAGAGACAGAGATAGAGATAGGGACAGAGAGAGATACATACTATATATATACATATATACACATATATATATACATATATACTGTTATGGATAAATTTGATCAAGGTAAAACATGGCCTAAATATGTGTGTGTGCTTGTATGTGTGGCAATAGTATAATAAAATATGGTGTGCACAGGGCCCAGGGTTGAGGGGGCAGGGCATGACCATGTGCCACCCTTCCACGTAAGAGGACCCATAAGGTGTGTTGTACATAATCCATGGTAGAAATATTATAAAATGTTAAGGTTGCATGGTTCCTCCATGTGCCATCCCTCCACCTAGGCTGTCCCATGCCTACATTTAGTGAGACATGGCCCAAGTACCATGGGAGAAGTAATATAAAATAGGTGGAGATAGATATTATATTGGATTATTCCCTCCATGTAGGATAGGCCCATGTGGGGAAGGGTGTAGATAGTCTAAGAATGCAAGTTAAATAATGGGGAAAGTAGGATGAGGTCGCAAGATTCCTTGTGCCAACCCTCCACTTGTCCTCCTAGATGTTTGAACGTATTATAAAATTGAGAAGAGACCAAGGGAGTATCTTAGACTTGGGATATGGGGCTTGATTTATGTGGAAAAATGAGGCAAAGGGTTGTCGCACACAATTGAGAGTGCATACCCGCCTAGCCCACATGGAAGATTCCTCCATACACACCATACATGTGGGAGGATGCATTTATTGGGAGAGACCCCCTCTCTTAGCTATAAATGTACAAGCAAAGGTAAGCTAAAACTATAGGAAAGTGTATGTATCAACAATGACAATCACCAAAGGGAGCTATTTCTTGATGGGACATGCTCATTCTTGTAAAGCCACCATGCTAGTACCTTGATTTCCCCATCCTTCCTTTCAAATAAAGCATGACTCTCTTCTCTTCCCTTGATGTCTCCATCTCTACATTCGAGCTCCCATCATATACATGCTCCTCTTCCCCCTCTCCCTTCCTCTTTGTGCCATGGTCTCCCTCTTCATTCCCACCCCTATTAATCCCTTTTCCCCACCCATGTTAATGCTTCTCCCTCACGTTCCCTCTTCCCCATGGCCCTCAAGTGTCGCCATGCCCAACATCTAGCCTCATGCCTTGATTTCTTTTCTAGATAATAGAATTGGTGTGGCTGTTGGGATGCGAAGTCTCCGCGGCTAGTGGCATAAAATCTGTTGACATCCATTACTCCTATGATTGTGTGCGGTGTCTTCTATGTGTGGTTCTCTATTTCTGCACCTCTAATCTATGACATCTGTGTGACTCGCGGTTCTCCATTTCTGCGACTACAAAACTTCTCTGTTTTTGCACCTCTAATCTGCGACATCTTTGGTGCTGAATGTCTTGCTCAAGTATTGAATTCTCCCCACCCTCTCCTTCTACCTATCTTGGACTACCGAGAAACTTGGGATGTCTGGATTTTAGTCTTGGTGTAATGACATCTTGGATCCTTCAATTTGACAAAGCATACAAACCTTCGACCAAGGTTGCTAGTGTGGGTGTGAAGCTCACTTCACCGGGGGTGAGGTTTTATTGTTATAGCAATTCTACAAGTACTTGCAACCAAGTTGAGTACTTGGCACTCATTTTTGGGCTACAAAAGGCGCAAAAACATCACATCAAGCAACTTGAGATGCGAGGAGATTCTCAAATCGTGTGTGAACAAGTTAGTGGAAGATGGAAGATGTGGAGCGAAGGCTTGGTTCCATGCTCGGGGGGGTCACTCATCATATGTAACCCTATCACGTGAGTTCAACAGAAGGATATTTTTTATTCCTAAAATTTACAAAAATAAATATACATAAGGGACTATTTAAAATAGTTTTGGAAAAAATTTACAGATTTGTATAGAAAAGGGGTACATTTTATTAATGAAAAAATTTACAGATAAGGGATTTTAAATATAGGCCTTGAACGCACGTGATATAGAGGGTTTATACATAGTGACCCCCCCCCCCCCCCCCCCCCCCCCCCCCCCCCCCCGAGGTTCCATGACATCAACAAGCATTGGAACTTTGCAAACAATTTGAAGAGGTAAAAATTCAGCATATCCCTCGAACTCAAAATTTAGTTGATGATTTCTTGGCATGTGAAGCTTGTACTTCAATCATGTATAAAACGAGTGGAAACCTCGCCTCAACAAAGGCGCTAGCCACAAATGAGGGTGATCATTTGTAAGGAATGCAAAGGTTGTGGTCATCGTGAAACTAAGTGTTGTGCATATTTGATACGAGTTTACTGACTTCAGAACATCATCAAAAAGGTCCTTAAGGACATTGCTCAAAATAAGGATGCCAAACCGCACACCCCTTGAAGAAATAACATGGTGACTACAAGAACTGGAAGAAGCTGAAGGTGATGTGCAAGCTCTCCAACTATTGACATTTGTCATGGCATTCTTGTTTTCCTTGATGAACAACTTCATGCAATGCCATGTCTCTAACCCTCGCCTATAAAGATGGATGCAATATCATGCCTGGACCAATAAGGTTTGGTCCTTTTAAGATTGTATATGAGCTATTATATGCTGAAGATTCTTCCCATATAGCATTTCACAATACACCAGTCACACCCTACCCTGCCTGTGTGTGCTTTGTGGATGTATCTTCACCTGATTTTCAGTTCAAGCTACCTCTTTCCATTGTTTACAAATAGATAAGCCTCATTTTGCCTCTCTCTTTTCGATTTTCCAAGCATGGCTGACAATCCTGTGTTCTGTGGTCAGGTTGAAGAAAATCCAAATGAGTATCTTGTGGCCTTCAAGCGCCATTGTGTTTCTCTCAACTTTCTTACCGAAGATAGATGGTTGTTGGTTCTTCCCACATTTCTAGAGGGTTTGGCTCAAGTGTGGTATGAGAAGCAAGCCGAGGATGTTCGCCAAAGTTGGCCAAGGTTGACAGCAGCTATGATTGAGTATTTCGGCAAAGAAGTGGATTGAGCGACCGTGCTCCTGGACCATTTAATTGCCACGTAGGAGGACAACATCGAATTTCGAGCTGGAATGACTCAGCATGTGCTGGGCTACCTTGTAATAGGAGCAAGTGATGAATTGTGCCTCAAGCTTAAATGGGAGAATCCAGAGACCATGGTGCTAGCACAAGAGATTGCTCAAAAGTTTGATAAAGTTCAGTCTAACCCCGCTTCAAAGAAGATGGTTCTCCCTCTGCAACCCCCTCAATTCTTGCAACGACAACCTGGGGGGTCCAACTCAGGGGCATACCCCCACCCCCCCTAAGGGATGTATCCACTGCCTCCACCTCAAATGTATGGTCCTCCCTTAGATGCTTAGCCTCAACATGTTGTATATCCTCACCCTCGCCTGGAAGATTTCCCTAGCCTCGACCATGAGCCCTCCTCCTTCCTACTCCCCCGGCCCCTCCTACTAAAGAGCCCGGAGTCAATGACTTTGCCAAGGCCCTAAATGATCTTCGGCTTGAGATGGTGGGCATCAGAAATCAAGCCAATCGCCCTCCAAGTGAACGTGCCAATGTTGTGTGCTACGAGTGCCACCAGCAGGGTCGAATGTCCCAATATTCCAAGGGTGAATCAGGCCCTGAGGATTCTGACGTAGAGGTCCTTAACCTCGGGAAGAGAAGTCATACCACCTCGAACCCTCTCCAAACCGTGGACGGGCCTCCCCAGGAAGAAGGTGTCCTTCTCACAGCCCTCAGATGTTGAGATGGCACACCCACCAATAGAAAAGACTAAAAGATCTCGCAGGAGTAAGTGGTCACCCTCGAATTTTCCTATTGATTCAGGGCAAGAAGACTATTCGATCGTTCAGGACCTTGCTCATTAGTCTTTGAGCATCACGCTTCCTCAACTAATAGCATTAAGCCCTAAGGTGAGACGTGAGATGCAGCAAGGTCTCTCGACAAGGAGGAGCAAGAAAAAGGGAAAGGTATGGGAGATTTCTTCTATCTCTGAAGAAGTTGATCGGCACCCGCATACAATAGATGTCATCATAGATAATTGCCATATCAAAAGTGTGTGTGTTGATGGGGGAGCTGCATGTAATATCATGGTGCCCCGTATCATAAAGAAGTTGAATTTGAAATGCACAAGGCATTCCTCCACTTGAATCAAGGTAGTAGATGGTCAACGACCGGCATTTTGCATGTCACTGTCCTCCACTTGGAATGAGAAGCCTGTTGTTGTACTATCTTTTGCATTTTCTTTGGTTCGATCAAGATCTTGCATGATGAGGTCTATCTTACTGTTAAATTCATGATTCAAAGCGAGCAACTCTACTTCATTAGAGAAGAGGGGGATTACTTTAGCAGGGTGAGCTCCCCCCATCTCTGCCACCATCACTGGGGGAGGCCTTGTCCCTGCCATCGGTAAGGGGTGCCCTATCCCTACCGCCATCGCTAGAGGATGCCATCTCTCTTTTTGAGTCTCACCAATTTCAACTAACCCAACAGTCACAAACTTACTAAAATCTCCAATACTTACTACTAGTGTTAATAAACTCCTTTCAAAGTTTTGGATCCCTAAAATATCCAAGACTTAATAATGGTGCCAATAAACACCTTTCAAAGTTTCAGAAAGCAACCGCAGTGAAATCTCGAAGAACTTTCTAATGGTGTCAACAATCACCTTGTAATACTTACAAAGGTTTTTAAAGATGTGTTTGTAGTGACTGAAGCACACACCTTCAAATGACGCATCTTGATGGAGGGGGAGAGAGAGGGAAAGACGGAAAAGGAAGGGGAAGGGGGGGAGAGATGGAATAGAGAGGGAAAGAGACGGGAAAGGAAAGAAGGAAATGGGAAGAGGGAGGGGAGGGGGGGCGAGAGAGAGAGAGAGAGAGAGAGAGCAAGGGGGGCGGAGGGGACAAAAGAGAAGAGGGAGAGGGGAGGGGAGGGGAGAGAGAGAGAGAGAGAGAGCAAGGGGGTAGAGGGGATGAAAGAGAAGATGGAGAGGGGAGGGGAGGGGAGGAGAGAGAGAGAGATAAATAGAGGGGGGGGCAGGAGGCGAAGGGGAAGAGAGAGGAGAGGGGAGAGGGGAGAGGGAAGGGATAGAGGGAGAGGGAAGGGAAGGAGAGAGGGGAGGGAGTCTCTCGCACTATCGCAGAAGCAAGCATTTTACCATAGAAAAGGGGGAAGGGGGAGGGCGAATTTTTTTTTTAAATTTAAAAGATAGGAGAAGAGGGAAGGGTTGGGTGAGGGGGCGAGGGGGAGGGGGTCACATTGTCGGGGTAGCATAACAAAATGTGTGTTTAGATTTAATAATCCCATCAATAAATGAACCATACAAATAATTCAATCATTTGGATAATTATAAAAGGCACTGGTTGAAAAATATAAAGAAAAGAAAATTGATGTACCCTTTGACAATATTGTAATCCAAAATGTTTTTTTTTTAACCAAAAAATCGGAGGATTGGCAAAAGAATTTTTCTTTATATCGAGTTTATAGACTTTAAGCAAATAAGTAGTACAAAAATGTCGAATCCATCAGGTAGTCCAGGCTTCGAGGTCAGGGTCCACTTAACTACCAACATCCAAATACACTATATGTTAGAACAATATAGCATGCTATCGACGTGATTTGATCCATTTTGTACACAAAATGATCACATGAATAAAATGTTTAAACTATGGAGCTAATAAATTATTGATCACCTTATGACCATGATGATGCTAACTAAATATGGATCACCTTCATATGTCCTTGACCATGTATGCACCTCTAGGATGGAGGGAGGAAACTAAGGACCCAGACTCTATATGAGAAAAATCCATGGTCATAATTAAATATAGAGTTTGATAAGGTCTGACTCTCATGAAACAAAGATAAGTATAAGCTTTCTAAAGATCTAGGATTTTGACACTTTAACATGATAAATGTATTCATTCATATCATTCCGATCATTTTGACTACAAACATGACCATATTTGGAATCCAATTGACCAGTTATGGCCCAAATAAAATTGGTAAGAAGAGCCTCCCAAGAGGCCGTGATATTGCAGCCTCTAGGGAGGCTCCTCCTCCCATTATTTTTTTGCCTTGAAAATGGACATTGCACAAGAAAAACACATACTTTGACCCCTTTCTTCCACCCCTCCTTCGTTGACCCTTGAAAAACATTGCCAAACATTTTCAGAAATTGTTATTTGTCTATAAGACAATTGATTACTCACAATATCATGGGTAGTACAACAACTGTAAAAGTAAGCAATGAATGCTACTTTTTGAACATAAAACATCACACTAGAATGTCAAAAGTTATGAAATTCCTTGCTCGAACCATCACCTCGCTCGAACGCAGTTGCTCGAATTTTGGTAAATCTCCATAAAAAGCTTCAAATTTTAGTTATTAATCTAGCAAAAAGAATTATGGTTAGAGGGACTTTAGGGTTTAGAATGTAAAAAATCGTAGGGTTTAGAAATGTTTTTAAAAGAAAAAAGAAAAAAGAAAATAGCAGCGGAAGTGAGTGTGTGTTACAAAGAAAGCTTGTGTAAAAATAAATGATTAAAAAATGTAGACATAAGTAAAAAGAAAAAGGGCCATTAAAGAAAATAAAGAGAAATTAATTCCATATGATTAATAAAGAGGGAAAATGAGCTATATAAAAACAAACACACACGCACACATATAAGGGAAAGTAGAGCATCGTGCAACAAAGTGGATATGGCGGACCAAGGGTGCGTACATATTATGAGCGGAAACCCTTGAGCGGATTATCCGAGCAACACTCAATGGAGTTATACTTGAATGAATGTTTTTTTATGGAATATCTTTTTTTAAAAACCTCAATCGACAGCTCTCATATTAGCTGCATGCATGTACCAAGGTACAAAGAGCCAAAGACATATACCCTTGGTTTGAATGCTCTCATGATGCAATTGTGTGTATTATATTTGCACATTCATTGTATTTTCTATAAGCCTCAACATGCCAACAAAATTAGGACTAGTGGCATTGTTCACTTTTAAGTAGATATGCTTATTAATACCTCCCCTCAAGCTTGTGAGATTGCCAACAATTATTTGTTTTTAGTCTTTCGAAACTCAATAGAGGGATGGATATATATTTTAACAATCAAAGATGTAAACTATGAATTCACCTAAAAATTCAAACCTAAAAATTACAACTTGCCATACATTTCCAAAACAACTATGACATGTTCATATTATTAGGTCAAAGACCATTAAAATCACATGATTCAGAAGCCATAATCTATCAATCCATAAGAAGTTAAGGTTTGCATAAGAAGGTAATGGCTATCCATCCATAAGAAACCAGGTCTACATGAGATGATAATGAAAACATGAGAAATTAAGTTTTGCATCAATCCATAAAAAGCCAGGACATGCTCTCTAGACCTCATCAGCCAAGTCATCTATGTAGTCTAGATGCCCATGATGCCTCTCCACCAACTCATAATCGAATGTGCTATCTCCTGCCATTTGGGTAGCCACATCTTCTGCATAGCAAGGCAGAACACTAAGCTCAATTAGTCAATATCTAACCATGCTTAAATTATACACATAGATCAGATAAATTTCTCACTAATCAAGAGGTGCATCAAAGTCATAGTCTGTCTCCTCATCATCTATCATGAGGACTGCTTGATTCACACTTGAAGGCCCTGCCTCTGTGAAGTTGTCTCTAAGCATGCCTTCTAAGTATCCTGTGCAAATCTCTTTGTCATTGTCCACTGCCATGCATGGACGTCCTGAGTGAATTGCTGCTTTCATCCCAGGTGCTGTACCTGCACCAAGCTCAAGCACAGAGCCTCCAATCGGACACAACAACTCCATGAACATCAACATCATGGAGCTACTCTTCTCCAACCCACCACGCCACTGTCCACCCTTTCCCTCTTTTATGCACCGTACACTTGAAGGCAAGTAATGAGTGATGAAATAATTGTCCATGCACACCTTAAGGGATTGGGAAACTTTATTTGCCCTATCAAGATAGTGATGTGCCTTCTTGCCAATCCTAGAGAACAATAGGATTTGAAAGGCAGTAATCTACATAAAACATAGATTGAAAAAGTTAATGGAGAATACTAAAATACGAACAAACAAGAACATGACAATCATGTAAATAGCCAAATGACATACCTTGACACCAAAGCCAACATTATCCGCAACATCAATGCAATCTCCCGTCTCCACGATCCATCTACATGTAGTACTAACTATAAGATACCAATAGCTGAATGCAATTCACATAAACAGACATTATCAACTGTGATATATTGCTCACCTACAAGAAACCTCTAGTCTCATTTGTCTTGCCAAACGCTCAACGAATGAAGTGGATACAGGTGAACACATCACCAATGTCCATCCATAATCATCCATCACAGATGAAGCAATAGCAAGTGAGCATGAGATATGCTCCTCATTTAGAATGTTCCATCCAGGGATTCCACCCTTGATTCCACTCACTATTGATCCTGTAGGAAGGTCAATCAAGCAAAAATCCACACTCCATGCAGCATTTTTTCCATTGCGTGACTTCTTCATGCCACCAAGTTCATGGTAAAAATTTCTTATGATTTGAAAAGCCCCATCATACTTGTATTGCTTAACTTCTTTTCCAAGTGATACATAATCATACTCCCAAACTTTGTAGTTCTCTTGTGAGATACGAGTTGCAAATGATGAGAAAGTGGACAAAGGAACATAAACCATATCCGTATTACACACTTTCTTGCTAAGAAGAGACTCCTCCTTTCGTGGATCATTGTCTACAATAACAAAGAATCCTAAATTAAATTTGTAGGAAGCTTCTAATCACTTTGAAACATGAAAGAAAGAGTTATAAGAAAATAGACCTGTGTTAGAAGTGCCCGTTGGTTTAGGTCTTCCACCTCGTTTGTTATTTGGAGTCACATGACTTGCCTTTTGCTTTTCTACTATTGCTTTTTGCTCCTCTTCAAGCCTCTTCTTTTGTGCCTCATCCATGTTGCCCGACGAACCCGAGTTTGACTTGCACTCACCTTTTAAATGGCGATCATAAGTTTCCTTCTCTTCCTCGATACATGTTCCAGCCTTCATCTCGATCCACCAAGGGCAGTGCTTCCTTTCCCACTCCGTAAGCAATATATGACCATCCTTATGCTTATTCTCTCTAAAAATATGAGAGGTGTACATGCAATAAGTAGCAGGTGCAAGCATAGTCCAAGCCTTGCAAATGGATGGTACCACCTTAAGACTCTTATTTGCAGCCAGATAATGGAGATACCTAAATGATTTTTAGGATAATATAAGAGAATGCAAGGTATTACAAAGATATCTTTCAATTGAAAACGAAAGCCAAAACGCACCTGTAAACCAATCGTCTGCTGGCATTTGTAAGATCAACTTGCTTAGATGGAACAACAGCAACTGTCATCAATGAAGCAAAAGGCTCAAACAAAAAAGGCCTGTGTCTCACTATAATGCCATCAAAGTATTCCAGAATAGAAGGACTGTCTGGAAGTGTAGCTGCACCCTCAATGCTTGATGATTTCATCACTTGGTCAAGCAATCGCCCAGCATCTGCCAACACATGGTCCATCCATACTTCTTTTGCAAGCCAAGGTATGAAACCATGGTCAGTCATAGGCATCCCATAACTCTCCTTTAGATTGTCATCTGCACCAAGAAGAGAAAGAATAGATAGTTGCTTTGCCTTGGAACAGGTTGCAATTGATACTTGGTAAAGCTTCTCCAAAGTGATCTTCATTGATGTATCCTCAAATGGTAAATTCCAAAGGATATTAAACCACTCCTTGCCATGGGAAGGATTGACTATTGAAAGCATCTGCCAAATAGTAAAGTTTTAGAAGAGACTTTGATACACACAACAAACCATATATTAAGGTTTTCAAAGTACAAACTAAAAATTTGCAAGTTGTAACTATAGATTTATAATTTTCAAATCATATATTATGGTTTATGAGTTGTAAAATTAGAATTTGAAAACTATAAATTCAAATTTGCAAACTATAAATTCAAATATCTGAGATATAAAACGTAGAATTTTGTGGACTACAAATTCAAATTTGTGATCTATAAATACAAAATTTGGTAAATTGAAAACTTACCCGTGTAATTTTTCTTCGATATGTTGCTCCCACAGTCTTTTTAATCTCATGAATCTTGGACTCTCTCTCATCCTTTGGCATGGAAGAATGCAATTTCTTGCATTGAGCCTCAAAATCTGATTTCCATTTCCCCTTTCAACATAAACAGATAATCTCATCATAATGTTATTGGAACACAAAGCAAAGTCACAAAAAAAGAAAATATATAAACTAAAGAACTAATACTTACAGCAAATACCATCCTCCCAAGAATAGTTTGGGTGAGGGGATACCACACCCTTCGTCCACTTCCAATCTCTTTCTGTCTTGCCAACTCAATAGCTTTTTTCTCCTCCTCACTAAAATCCTGAGTAAAATATTGAGCATCACAAGATACGAGTGTGCTTGTGTGGTACAAATAATCCTTGAGATTAGTAACAACAATTGCATCTTCATTAAGCCTGCAACCATTGACTTAAATGGATCAAAATTGGTTTCATTTACAAGCACTTACCATCTCAATATAGAAAACATAAACAACAAGGCTTACAAGTTAAATCTTTGCAGAGCAGCAACAAGCTTAAGCTCATCCTTTGCTTCCGGTTCAATAACTTGAGCTTGCACTCTAATGTGTCTAGACTTGATATTTGTGTAAAGCTCTTCTATGCTTTCCATCCAAGATGCTGTACGATGATTTCCTTCCCACACGAAGAACATTTTGTTTGATAGAAAGCTCCATGGTGTGCCAATTATCTCTGATTCAAACTCATCATTAACTAAGCTCCAATTCTTGTCCCAACGTTCTCTTGTGACATCATCAACATCCTTCGAAGACCCATCAGGCATTTTGATAGATAGAATAAAAGATCCTTTTGTCGGAATGTATCCCTCTATTTCAAATGCTCTTTTCAAAATGGTCAAATCATTCCTAATTTGACGCACAACTGGGTTTATGAGACAACGACACAAGGGAATTCGAGGAGGTGGAATTTCTTTAGTTACTGTAAGAAGCTCTAAAATATCTGCACCTGAAGGTCTCTCAACACACTCTGGAATGATATCCTCCACATCATCTTTAACTCCTACTTTGTTGGATGGTTCATCTATAGTTTTATCCTTGTTGTCCTCAGGATCCTCAATATCATTTTCAATGTCAACTTGCTCAAGCTCCTTCAGTTCATTCTTGACCTCTGACTCTTGCTTCTTCCTTTTGCCACCTTTCCTTGTGATAGGACTAGACACATCACGTTTCTTTCTCTACACATTTGAAGAACTCAATTACAAGATTTGCAAAAATGCAAAGGTGAAATGCAACTAGAAAAAGAAAAAGAATCCAAACTTACTGGAGGCATTTGTTGCACAACTTTCAATAAGCTCACCTGCACAAGAAGAAAAACAAATAAATGACATAGTGAAACCATCTTTGAAATGATTAAATGAAAAATGACAGAGTGTAACCATCTGAAAAATGACAGAGTGAAGGCACGGGAGAAATTCAGCTGAACAGAAGAAAGCATGGAAATTCAGACTGATTCCCAAAAAAGAAGCGTAAGGAAGCTAAGGCTATGGTGAGTGGAGAAGCGTAAGGAAGCCACAACAACAGAAGCGTAAGGAAGTGAGTGGAGAAGCGAAAAAAGAGAGACAAGAAGGACTAGCGTTGGCGAAAAAAGAACTAGCGTTGATTAATTTCTTTGCGTTGTTGATTAGCTTGGACAGAGAGACAGGTGAAAAGGAGCCTTGGTGGTTAGCGTGGATGGAGAGATAGGTGGAAGCGAGCCTTGGAGGGAGAGGGAAGGAGAGAGACAGGAAGGACGAGTGATGAAGGGAGCATGGAGAGAGAGGAAGGACCGAGTGATGAAGGGAGCATGGAGGAAGAGGAAGGACGAGTGATGAAGGGAGTATGGAGGGAGAGAGAGGAAGGACTGAGTGATGAAGAGGAAGAGGAAGGACTGAGTGAACACTAGTGAACACTAGTTTCGCTGGCGAAACTAGTTTCGCCAGCGAAACTAGTGAACGAAGGGATTTATGAGACTTTGCACAGGACAAACGAGCGACAAGGGAGACTGGCTCGCCAACTCCCCCCCCCAAAAACTATCAAGACTTTATAAAAACTAGAGTCGAAGTGGCTGCCCGTCCTGATATCTTGAACGCTGGCGATGGATAGGCAGGGGTGAGTCACATGTTCAAGCAAGGCCATCTTCTCTCAGCGAACATTCCGACAAAACGTGACGAAGGTCAAAATGAAGGCGCAACTCAAGATCTGAGGCCAACGCGCGAACTATTCACGACTTTGATGATGAAGAGGACTAAGATTGATGGCTTGATAAAAAATAAATCTGTGATGCTAAATCTGAGTGAAAGATCTCGCTTTTGATCGTTGCTACTTGTTGACGAATTCTCTGTTGTGGTATGGATCACCTGGGAATTTCTAGAGCAAGAGTTATCCTTCAACCTACTTGCGCAATTTGAACGCCTGAAGCGCCTTGATTCATATTGGTGCCTCTACCTTTTGATTTGGTGCAAGTAATGCTTGCAAGTTGATTGCTTCTTACCAAGATTGCGAGACTTCGCCAAACAAACTCAAGCTCCCCCGAATCATGTTGGTCAGAGTCTACTACCTTCTTCTAGCACCTCATTCTGACAGAAGATGGGGCAGTGGTTGTAGCTCTCCGCTCTAACGTGATGCATGTGGGTCTCTAGTGTTTAGATTCAAGTTTTGGCTCAGAGCTTGGAAGCAACATCGTGCTGTGTTTTAATGACCTTTTTCGAATAGAAATCTGAGAAGTTTCTCGAATTCATGAAGTATTGAAAGAATGCACTCGTGACTTGCACCATTTCTAGCGACAAAAGAACACAGGATTAACACTTGCAATGAAATAGAACGGGAACTTGCAGGCATTTGCGAAATAGAAAAACACAGAAGCTTGCGAAACGTGCGCAGATTGCACGTTACAGAACCGGGAGAGACGCCACATCATCGTTCAGAAATACAGACAGAATGAACCTCCGTTGACGGAAATACAAACAGAATGAACCTCCGTTGACGGACGAAAATTTTGTACCACGGTTCGACTTTGTCTGATGTTGCGCTCTTTGGAATTTGGAGGAGAAGCTTGCACAAGAAGATGTTGCGCTCTTTCTGTGGCAGACAGGTAGCCAACTTCATGCGAGCCGTCTGCGCATTGCAGCTTAAACGAGCAAGACTTAGCCGAGTCATTGCTGCACTGTCCCCCAGTGAAGCCTGAGCTGTTCAAGCAGAGGGGGGACGTGCACGGCACCCGCTTGTAGGAGGAGGAGTGGGCGGGGCGAAAGAGCGGGCCACGTAGGTCACACGGTTTGCAACTAGGCGAGCAGCCGGTCCAACAGAGCTCGCTACCGGTGTCGAGGGTGAAGATGAGCCGACGAGGGCAGAGAGGTAGACTTCGGTGCCAGAATTGTCGAGGTAGGAGACATGACCTAAGATAGGAGAAGGGCGGTGGGAACGGCGAGGGCGTAGGCGTTTGCGAAGCGCGAGACCGGAGGAGACGAAGTGATGGAGGGGGGAGTCGGGGGGCAGCAAGACAGGGAGCTTTCAAGGAGAAAAGTTCGTGATCAACAAATTCAAGAATGCAGATGTCGCAGAGACGCGAAAATTTCCTATTTGCGCTGATTCGTGCTGCCAATTCTTCCAAGGCGTCACCAACGGAACTCAAGCGATCCTCGCAGAGCCAAGGAGGCAGCTTGACAGAGACGCAAAAAAAATCCTATCTGTACTGATTTGTGCGCCAATTCTTCCAAGGCGTCACCAAAGCAACTCAAGCGATCCTGACAGAGATAAGGAGGCAACGTGACAAAGAGAAAAACAAACCCAAGAATGCAGATATATATCTGAGAGAAGGGAAGAATTCCTATGAGCGCTGCTTTAGAGAGCCTGCGGATGATGCCCAAAGCTTCCAAAGGCGCGGGCAGCTAGCTGGAAAGGGAAACTATTTCGAGCAAAATCCAGCTAATGGAGAATTAAGCGAGGGAAGGCGGAAGAAGGCAGCCTAGATCTACAAATGCAACAAGGGGGAGGAGGGAGAAGGGAACGATGGAGGAGACAGAGCTTCACATGGGCAGCAAGACAGAGAACACTAGTGAACACTAGTTTCGCCGGCGAAACTAGTGAACACTAGTCTAGTTTCGCCAGCGAAACTAGTGTTCACTAGTTTCGCTGGCGAAACTAGTTCGCCACTATTTTCAGTGGTGAACTAGTTTCGCCAGCGAAACTAGTGAACACTAGTTTCGCTGGCGAAACTAGTTCGCCACTATTTTCAGTGGTGAACTAGTTTCGCCAGCGAAACTAGTGAACACTAGTTTCGAAACTAGTGTTCAGAATTAGTTTCGCCAGCGAAACTAGTTGTGAACACTAGTTTCGAAACTAGTGTTCACAACTAGTTTTGAGCGAAACTAGTGAACACTAGTTTCGAAACTAGTGTTCACAACTAGTTTCGCTGGCGAAACTAGTTGTGAACTTCACCACTGAAAATAGTGGCGAACTAGTTTCGCCAGCGAAACTAGTGAACACTAGTTTCGCTGGCGAAACTAGTGGCGGAAACTAGTGTTCACTCACTAGTGAACACTAGTTTCTACACTAGAAACTAGTGTAGAAACTAGTGTTCACTAGTGAGTGAACACTAGTTTCCGCCACTAGTTTCGCCAGCGAAACTAGTGAAGGCGTAGGCATTGGCCCGAAAAGCATTATGAAAACTAGTGGCGGAAACTAGTGTTCACTCACTAGTGAACACTAGTTTCTACACTAGAAACTAGTGTAGAAACTAGTGTTCACTAGTGAGTGAACACTAGTTTCCGCCACTAGTTTCGCCAGCGAAACTAGTGAAGGCGTAGGCATTGGCCCGAAAAGCATTATGAAAACTAGCATCCCTAAGAATTTGACAACAAACACAAACAGATTACGGGCAAAACCGACCCGCCAAAATATTTATACTTCAGAGGAAATACCTGCAACGTGTAAACATTCTCGCCATTTTCGTTAGTATAGTACATGAGATACATGATTGCAGACTGTTAGAAACAAAACGAAACATATTAGAGATAGCAAACTAGAGAAAACTCAAACTAACGACGGCAGGAAACACAACAGATGCTCCTAACGAAACTAGTGAATACTAGTTTAGCTGGCGAAACTAGTTCGCCACGCCACTAGTTTCGCCAGCGAAACTAGTGAACACTAGTTTCGCTGGCGAAACTAGTTCGCCACGCCACTAGTTTCGCCAGCGAAACTAGTGAACACTAGTTTCGCTGGCGAAACTGGCGAAACTAGTGAACACTAGTTTCGCTGGCTAGTTTCGCCAGTGAAACTAGTGAAGGCGTAGGCGTAGGCGTGGGCGTAGGCATAGGCATAGGTGTAGGCATGGACGTGGGCGTAGGCGTAGGCGTAGGCGTAGGCGTGAGCGTGTTCACCGAAACTAGGCGTGGACGTGGGCGTAGGCGTGGGCGTGGGCGTAGGCGTAGGCGTAGGCATGTTCACTAGTTTCGCCAGCGAAACTAGTGCCAACGAAACTAGTCTTCTCTGCCTCCCCTTCTCTTTCTCTGAACTAGTTTCTCTTTCTTTGCCTCTGCCTCTTCTTCTTCCTCTCCCTCTCCACCCTCCTTTCTTCCACTTCCGTTTCCCTTCGACCTTCCTCCTTCAATGGATTTTGCAATTGTGTCCAATGACAATAGGTCGAAGACACTGCAAGTTGCAACAACGAATGGTGTTGCACGCATTAGTAGGGAATACCTTCACTTAGCATTTGGACTTTCACCGAGCTCAATCTCTTTGCATCAACTACTTGATAGCAAGTGTGACGACTTGTCCTTTGAGGTTCCCTTTGTAGGTGAGGAGTCCTTGTTTCATCTTGACACTCAGTTTGGAACCACCTTCATTGTTAGAGGTGTAAAGCTTTTGACAGAAATCAGTAAGGAAGTGTCGGATAAAAAACAAGTAGATGAACAATCCGATAAGACCATGAGTTTGGTTCCTCTCTTGAAAAACCTTCCTGCAAGAAGTGCACTCAAAAAAGCTATGGACATTGTAACAACAATACAAGAAGTTGATGCACTTCCAGTAAAGTATGATGGCAATATTTTGTTTGAGCTTCCCGCTTCGGACCTCCCTAACCGTGCTGAGGGGACAGAAACCAAATACGACAGCCATGTTTGGACGGATGATATAACAAGTAATATGACAGGATTTGATGGTTTAGTTAGAATTCGAAGATGTGGTGGGCATCTACAATGCAAAAACATATTTTGTCCTTACTTGGAGAGAACCAAAGAGGCCAATGAGAAGCATTGGCAAGGGAGACTTTCACGAGTGTGTCCTCAAAGATCATATGTTGGCGAAAATAGTACTCTTAAGTGTTTGCATTGTGGTGCTCGTCCTTTCTGCGAGCAAGAGTGCCCATGTAGGCTATTCTTATGTTACCCACACCCCAAGGGTGATACACAATTTAAGAGGTGTGTTATACACTCAGGGTATCATTTGCATCCCGTTGGTGAAGGAAGTTCTAGAGGTGCTGTGAAGGAAGTTAAGGCTAGGTTGACTAAGCTCATACAAATAGATGGGATGGGAAGACCTAAAGCCTTGCAAAAAACATTAGCAAAGAAAATAATATTGGATGCCGTCATTCAAGATGATCCGAAAGCCATGAGTGATGCTGAATTGACATCATTACTAGAGAAGATTACTCCAACTTTGGACAAGAGAAGGTATGTGCATACTTGTCCTTTTAATGTGATTAAAAGTACTCAAGTTTTTTTGAAAAATAAGTAATGGGATTTTGATGCTACATGTTCTTAACTGTAGGCTCGCACGTTGGAAAAGGGAGGCCCAAATTGAAAGTGGATCCTTTGCAGATGGTTATGATGCTCTTTTACAACTGAAAAGAAAGTGTGTATATGATTATTTTCAGAGCATGGTGTTCCCTGGACAACTTGAATTTTCTTCATTTGAAAGATGTCATGTTTTCAAGATGTCTACCAAGGGACATGGTAGTGGTGTTGATCTAGTGAACAAGATGAGGCCAGGTGGAGAGTTAGGATCGTGCTGGGTTTGCTTTGATTTTGTCAAACGTATGCATGATTGGAATACAATGGCATGCCATGTTTACAACCCTTTTGTTCAAGAGCTACAGACTATTGCTATTGGGGATTTCAAGGTTGAGGATACAGAAGCCCAGATCCTTTTTTGGGAAATGTTAAATAGAGTCATGGAGAAGGAGGGATTCCCAAAGCCTCAATTTAAAGGGTTTATGGCTGATGAGGCACAAGCAAATTGGCGTGCAATTAGAATGGTATTCAATGGTGATGCCAATAAGGTGCTCAAAGAAAAAGAGAGATCTTGCTTATTCCATTGGGAGCAAAGCTTGGAAAACCATGCTAAGTTCCTTCCATCATTTGATCGTGAGGAGTTCAAGCTAAGGTGTAGACAGTGGAAGAATGCTCCATCTCAAGAAGCTGCAGACATCGAGTTGAAAAACCTCCGTTCGTGGTTCAAGCATCATGCACATAAGAAGGACATCTCCATTTTAGAAACATGGATTGTGTGGTGGCATGCAAGAGTGGCTCATTGGGGAGAATACATTCTCAAGGTAGGTCTATTGTTATTTCATTCACAACTTTATTGTTTTTTGATTATTGGAAACTAATCTATGTTGTGGCACAGGGCATGGAGGGATCTGACCAGTTTTTAGTTCCTAGAGCCAACCTTGCAGAGTCAGTCCATGGAAGTTGGTTGGCATCGAATGACGGAGTGAAATATGTCACACTAAAAAATGCTTGTGAGACAGATATGACGGGTGCTTTGCTGCAAACTGCAAGATACACAGAATATCTAAAGGGACTACACTTGGGTTGTGGACCTAGTTTGGAAAAGCTATCTCGAAGGCACTCTTATGGGGACATAGGGAGCAACTCATGCAAGTTCATTGATCTCAGTAATGAGGTGGCTAGCAAGGTGGATGCAACTATTGGAGGTCAAGATTGTATGGGTGATTTGAAGACTGTGAGAAGGAAGCGGTCAAAATCTTTCTCAGAAGCAGTGTATGCAAATGATTCACATCGTCCAGAATACCAGTATGTAAATCAGCCAAGAAAGAGAAAACAAAATACCACGCCAATCTTGAAAACAAATCAATATGTTGAAGAAGAGGTAGTACACAAGACTATGTGGGCTATAAGAAGAACTAATGCAGGTAGTGAGGTGAGGTGTCAAGGATACTTAGAGGACAAAGGAATCAAATGCCACAAATTGATAGATCACAAGGGTAGGACGGGAAAGAGAGGTGTTCCTGCACCTAGCTTTTTTGGGAGAATCAACACCAAAGCAGGCATTCGAAGGCAATTGATTTGGTTTTGTGGGGATAACATGGACCACACATGGACACCATCAAATTGCATTGAAGGAAAACCACCTGAGGTGCCGAGGGAGTGGCCTATTGAGAAAGGGACAAGCCTGGATGAGGAAGAAATGAGGTTATTAGTAGCTGGAGGATTTAGATTAAAAAAGCAATGCACTAGGGCCAAATCTGCTGATTTAACAAGTAGACCGAGCACAAGGGATGGCATGGTTGTGGAATGGGTAACTGAGGTGACATGTGAAATGAGAACAAGGATAGCTAAGTCTATTTCCTTGGAATGTGTTGTTCACAGTGTTAATATAGTTGTCCCTAGAGAGCATGTGGAGTACCTAGTTTCCACTCCAGGATCACGTAGAAAAGGGAGCAAGTACAATGTTGTGGTTTCAGTGTTTCCATCATGCACATGTCTGGACTTTATGGGCCATTCTCAAGGGCAAAACAGATATATCCCATGCAAACATCTGTATTACATTTATATGCAATACTTGGGTCTAGATGAGAAGATACACATGTTCATTCACCAATCTGCACTAAGTAGGCAAGAACTCTACCAAGCTCTACCTGCTTGCTAAGAAGGGCGTTTATCTCTACTTGTGGTTATATTAAAGGAACTTGCATAGGTGCATACAAATATTGTATGACCATTGTAGCTTGTGTTGACTTTTTGGGTGCATTTTGATAGTCATTTGCTTGACACAATATAGCTATATGTATGTAAACAGTATTTTGTTGCCCACAGCTTCTTTAAGAGTTGTGTATGAACAATGTATTACTCACCACACTATAGTTTTTGGTGACCTTTTGGTGTGTTTGAATGGTCCTTTTATAGAAATCTATCCATGTCTCTCAATTCAATCTTCCTGAGATTCTAGACCATTTGACTATAAATTGTTTGGAAGAAATATTATTTTTACTTTATTTTTTTGCACATGATGTTTATTGAAAAAATATATATATTGAAGGTATCAAATTAGACTTAACTAAAGGTCCACTGCTCAGATCGCTCGTATGTTTTTGCTCGGAAAATGCTCGTATGTTTTTGCGTCAATTTTACGAGCAAAAACCTATGAGCAGGTTTATCCGAGCGTGTTTTTCAAGAGATTTTTAAAAATGTTTTTCTTTAGGAAACATGGTTTTTACACTTTTATTTTCACTAGAACTAGATCCCTTTATCATAAAAATATATAGACTAGTCACTCATTCATTTTTACACAACATAATTTTCTTATTTAGAGACATCCCTTTGTACCCCTGTTATTACCTTAAAAAAGTGTTGATTCCTTTAAGAAACATTCCTCATAATCACTCTCAATGTAATAATACTATGCATATATAATTACTTATTAACACATTTATATCATATGGCAATATCTTTTTAGTGTTTTTATAGCATATTTATGGACATGTTTCTAAAGAAGTTTAAATTACTATAAATAAGTATTAACTTGGGCTTATATATCACTCTCATAAAATACATGTAATATTTAATACTATATATGAAAGATTTTCCAAAATATAACTTCATAGATGTGCTCAAATGGGGTGTTCCGATCAATTTGAGTGGTTGAATGACTATATTTGGACATTGGATATGAAAGTTATGTCACTTTTAAAAGTGTTGTCCAAGGTTGGGAGACTTGCTTCAAAGGGGTTTCGCTGGCGAAACTACCTGGATGGCTTGCTTCAATGAGTTTTCTTTGAAGAAACTCTTTCATGAAGATAGGTTGAGAGAGGGTTTTCAATGTCACCCCCTATTAAGTAAAAGTTGTAAGAAGGATCATAAGGGAATTTTCATAGAGAAGTCTACTCTACATGTGGGTTTCTTCAAAAGCCATCCCATTATGCTCTCACCATTCCTACAGATTCACCTAAAGATTTTTGTATAAAATAGGCATTGCTATAATACTTTGCATATTTCTAAGTGAAACTATGTTTTCTTCTGATCGATTTTTGCTATATTTATGCATAGTTGGAAGCTTTTTTTTTCCTTCGCTCGGACGCTCGGAAGATTTCACTCAGAAAATGCTCGTCCCCTCTTTTTGATTGTGGTCATGCAAAGTGCTCCTTATCTGTAGTCTTTTAAGAAAGCACTAGTACTTCTTCAGTGCCTTAGTGACCACTCCCTCCATCATCCCTTCCATGTGCTAGTGCAAGATCCAAGGGCCACATCCAAACTCCATAGGTCATCTAATCAACAATTTGGTCGCAAAGTTCTTGTCATCATTTCCTACAATCATGGTTCTTCATACAAGCACATAGTTATTTTCAAAATATATGTTCAATACAAAAATCATCCCAAAAAAAATAGAGAGGGCCAATGTCATAATATTCTCTAGCTACTATCTTCTGCCCTATCCATGCTAGCTACATGTGCGCATATAAGTGCTACTGCCTCCTACATATGAGTGCTCTTATATGTGATTACATAGTGTATTTTATCTGATATAAAAAGATACTAGTCGCACAAAGAAAGGCCATTGCCGCTATGCTAAAATATGAATGTTCACATAATCTATTTTGTTTGTATGAGTAATCTACAAGATGATATTTCCTTCATGGGAAGGGTCTGTGAGAACATTCATACACAGATGTGACACATCCTACACTTGTCTGTCTACTGAATGGGAAGTCTAGACACCTCTCATCTCTTGATAGGATTTGGTTGGGTCTTTCACCAGTCAAGTTTACAAAAATTCTACCATTGTTGTCTTGTCCTATGGTGCTAGCGAGGAGTCACCTACCTTTATGACACCTGAAAAGGACCGAATGTGAAATGGATGCCTGGCGAATTCGGATCTTATTTGTGGTGAGTGTATTCACATTTGGCCTTGTCACCAATCAAAGTTTTCAAATTTCTACCACTTTCTTGTCGTGACTAGAGGTGCTGGTGTAACATTTACCAGACTTGATGTGAAATGCATGCCTAGATAATTTTGCAATCGAATGTATCTTAGTTTTGGATTTCATGTGCATCCCTTCTTGGGTAAACATTTGCTTTTTCTTTTTGCATTATCTTTTTAACAACAGATAATTCTCACAGTTTGGTGAGACTCCTGTAAGTTGAGATTTAACATGTTAAAGTGAATCATTTCTCTGTAACCAGATTTAAGACTTTCAACTTGCAATTTGAGGAGTTGCATCAGAGGCAATCTAGCGGTTTGTCATGGGCCTTGAGCTGCGGGAGTCTGTTTGTCTGCTTGTCGCAGAAGTGCTCTTACTAGCTTATCGGTCCTTCTTGAAGCATTTTGGGTACAGTGACCTTAGAATGGATTACCATATAATTCTGCATGCATCTCAATTAATATACCTTATTTGTTGATGATTCCTAATGCTTCGTCTCTAATGCTGTAGGTCTTTGATGGAGAGTGGTAAAAATCCTCATAAATATATAAGGTTCATAGCTAAAGATCTGGAAGGAATGATTGGGGTATTCTTTGAGGGGAAATCCAAGATTGAGCCACGGCACTGAGAATATTCTTTGTACATCGTGTACAGTCATATTTATATCAGTATGTAAATATGAATTGAAGGAGATGAACACTGAGGTATTATATTTGGCCCTTGTGTAATAATGATGGAGGCCAAAACAGGTAACACAACGGCAAGAGGGATTTTTTCATACACCACGTTATCAAAGTTGGAGTTATTTTCTTGCATTGTCACCCTTAACTTTTTTCAGTGATCTTCTTGAAGATGTATACTTTTATGTTTTTCATTTTGAGAAAGTGAAGTGAATCATTTAAACTCATGTGGATGTCATCTAGTTCAAGTGACATGTTTTACACTGTTAGAATGCACACATAAGTTTTAGTGATCCACCTCACATTGTAAACATTAATGCTCCATATCCTTTAGAGAAACTTTAAAGGAACACCTTTCTTGAAATATGGATGCAAGAAGGTTGGCAAAAGCTTAGTTGTGCTTGTAGTTTCCTCTAATCTTGAATCACCTTCTTTGCAGCATGTCAATGATGCCCGACTTGTGTGAAGCATTGTCTAATCAAAGTTATCTGCCTAGGTATGTGTCCTACTACCCAGGATTGCATACTTTGATGTGTTACTTGTTCTATTCATTTGTAAAGGAGATGGTGTACAATTTCTATGTATATTCCGAATGGACGATTGGGAAGACAAATTCCAGTGCGCTTATACTTGCCAATATTATAGGTCTCATTTTATCTAAGTTGGATACTAATTGTTTTTAATGTTTGAGGTCAAACGTGTTAGTGCTATGGTAGTTTCCTTCTCATTTCTTGGTTGCCATGAAAAACAAAATCATGGATTTATACAAATAGCAACTATGATTGCATTGATCATCATGATGCGCACAACTATGTGATATATATGTATGGTTTTTGCAGCTCATATGTGCAATTTGGAACATTTTTTAATGTACAATTACATGCTAGAAAGTTTATGGGCAATTCAAAATAACCACCCTTCACTACAACTAACCATTCAAGTACATATTTGGATTAAAAGGTTGATTGCTTTATGTTGGAGCCTGTTTAAAGTGGTGATAGTCTTTGATTGGTTAGTGAAGGGCCGCAAGTCCACATACATGCATAGAAGGGTGTGTTGATAGGATGAAAGATGACCTTAACAAGTTGTAATTGTGACGTGCCTTGTTGAGCAAGGATCGTGTTTCCACTTGGCATTGGAATTTTGTTATTTAGTTTGTTTGTAAAAGGAATTGAGAGATGGCAGGACCATAGCTTGCCTTAATCTTGTTCGGGCATTGAAATCTCGAGCTAGGATAATTGCATGATCTTTTGAGTATGTCACTAGATACTCTCCCACGATGTGTTATGGCAGTATGGCTTCAACAAGATCATCACTTAAAGTTTGAATACATAAGGTCGTGTGTGCATGCGCATGTGGGTGGTAATTGTTTATTCTAGTTGATGCTTGTGTTTCTCAAATTCATTAGTAGTTGGATTTAGTTACATATTCTTTTGAAGTGGTATTGAAACAAGTTTTGACTTGGTGAGAATTTGTGAAGATGGAATCTTCTTCGACTAGCTTAGCCTCTAGGATAGGAGAGTTTGACTCACAAAGTTTCATGCTTACTAACTTCATCTCCAACTTGCATTGATGGAGAAGGCATTGTGAGATTGTTGGGGCAAGAAAGAGAAATGGTTGATTGCAAGGAAATGAGGTAGTAGTGTAGGATGCAAACAATGGTAGAGCAATTGGTGGAAGGTTTATAAAACCAAGGGCAGCACTTTGTGGATCATGTTGACCGAAAGCATGAAGAGAAATCAATTGAAGATGTGGCCAAGCACATTAGTTGTTATGTTTGTTGGTGGTGCACTTGGTAAGGTTGGGTCCTTGTTCATATGATCATGGTTGCTTAAACATCTCTTATGTAGAGCATGTTGATGAGGTTTTTTCTTGTTGACATAGAAAGGGCATATAGAAGTGGTACTCAAAGGTAGGGATATGCAAGGGCTTGGCTAAGAAGAGATCCATAGTGAAGACTTTGACAATGAGAAGATGTTGCCACCTTCAATGGAGGTAGTTGATCAAGTGAGCGAAGTAAAGCAAGCAAGACCTACTAGCGAGCAAGAAAAGGGAGTACTTTCATAATTATAAAGTTAAGTTAAGACGAGTTTGTCTACAACCTCTCATTGAATGACATTGTACTATATTGTTTGATAAAAACATGACATCACTCTATGTATGTACAGATCATTGATAAAGATTTGTAGTGTCACCTCAACATTGAATAGGATTATAGCATAATATTGCAAGTGGATTGATGGTAGGGTTGTATATTCCCATGATATGAATTTGCATAGAAATGGTTTGGCTCCTAACAGCTATCATATAGTTAAAGTACTCTTTTGATTAAGACAGAACTTGACTATGGATGTATGTAATCATTAATAAAGATTTGTAGCATTGCCTTGACATTGAACATGATTATAGCATAGTATTGCAGGTCTACATTGGTGATGGTGCTCTATATGAAACTGCATAGAAATGGTGGTTTGGCTACTAATAATTATCATATATTTGAAGTACATAGTTTGATAAATACATAAGGTCACTCTATGTATGTAATCATTAATAAGATTTGTATTGTAACCTCAACATTGAACCTCTTATTGCAAGTCTACATTGGTGTTCTATATCCTCATGAGATGAACTTGCATAGAAATGGCTCGACTACTAACAACTAATATGTACTTGAAGTACATTGTTTGATAAAAGCATAATCTCACTCTTATGTGTGTACTCATCATTAATAAAGATTTTACGTCACCTCGATATTGAAAACGATTATAGCTTGATATTACAAGTCTACTTTGGTGAGTGTTCTATATCCTCATGAGATGATTGTGCATAGAAATGGTTTGGCTATAATGAATAACATATAGTTGAAGTACATCATTTATTAACAACATAACCTCTCTTATGTATGTACTCATCGTTTGTCATAGCATATCTCCATGCACATTACTTGTGCCATCTCCTCTATATAGCAAGGAAGCATACTATAATTATGAAATTCCATTAGCATATTTGTAAAAGTTGCACAAAAGTTAAATACAATTGTTCGAAGCTTTAACTAGAGACATCAGGCAAGCATTATCCTTGCTTTGTGCCATCTCCTCTATATAGCAAGGAAGGACACTATAATTATGAAATTCCATCATTATATTTGTAAAAGTTGCAAGAAAGTCAAATACAGTTGTTCGAAGCTATAACTAGAGACATCAAGCAAGCATTATCCTTACATAAATGTACGTAGACGTGACAACATGTAATAGTAAGATCCCATGTGAAAGAGAGAAAAAATATTCTACTAAGTAAGAAGAAACTATTCCAAAGTGAAAATGCTATAAATTTATAATAAGCTAAGTAGTCACAAAGGCATCAAGTTAAATTAACATTTATCTAAAATTGAAAAACACAGCGATTTTGAGACTCCATACTCTAAATCACAATTTAGTCCACACATCAAGATAATATCTTCAACTTGGTAAGATCTAAAAATACTATCAAAAGCCACAATAACATCTAATAATTTCTATTGTATAAACAAAAGGATTCAAGTTTAGTAGCATACTACTCATCATATGAATACTTACCGACAATGTTGCATTAAAGTGCTAGACATAACAAGATTGCCACCCTTAAACTTGCAAGAGTGGTAGCTCTTTAAAAGAGAGGCGACTAGTCATTGAAAATTTTAGCAACCCAAGAGGGATAGTGTAATGACTAGTCCCACATACTGGTCTAAGCCAATGTATAATTGGAAGCTTGGTGGTAGGCTATGAGGTTGTGGGTAGTGGCTCAAAGAACACCACCAAGTGATGGGCATCAAGTGGGAGAGGGGCTATTTTATAGGAGAGGGTTGGATCCCTCTAGACATGGCTACCTAAAAGCTAGTAGCTCAATCATCTAGGCTTCCTGATAGTTGGTAGGTTAATCATCTTAGCTTGCTAGGGGCTATTATTATTGCTGTCTAGTTTCAAGGATGGCTAAGAGATGCCCAACTATCCTAGGGATATTCCTTGTTAAGTACTTTAAAAACAAATTGAGGTCTCGTGTGATTAGGTGTTGTACTCACATGACCTAAGAATGACTATATGTAGACCCAATAGCATCTAACAAAAAGGCCACAAAAGAAAAAATTATCCTAAGTTAGAAGAGACTAGTTCCAAATGAAAATGTTTTATAACAAGCTAAGTACATGCAAAGGCAATGTCAATGTACCAAAGATAGCTAGTTAAATTAACATACCCAAAATTAAAAAACAATGCAAATTCAAGAGTCCACACTCCAAATCACAATTTACTCCACACATTAAGATAACATCTTCAATTTAGTAAACATATTAAAAAAGATGCAATGATAACAATCCAATAATATCCATTGTCTAAAAATCATTCAAATGCAATAGCTACTAAGCATATATATTATTTATTGGTTCCCCTCTTGAACAAATATATATAGAAAGAGGAGAAGAGTAAGATAAGGAGAGAGGGTACTACTAGAGAGCACACCACAAATGACTAATTGTACACTAGTATTAGTTGAAAAAATGAACATTTAACAAACCCCTTTAGTTTTTTTTGGGGGGGGTATTGTAGTGCCTCCAGGGCCTTGCTAGGGGTTGAACTCATGCACACACCCACCCACCCACCTTAACCACAAGGCTAGGACCCCATTGGCAGTAAACCCCTTTAGGGTTAGTGTTAGAGTTTCCAACCCTTGTGCATTTTAGCAATCTTGTGTGTTAGTGCTATGCACATATGATCACCTGATGTAGAGATGAATCCTCAACAGCTTCCCTCAAGATCAACATCATGAAGTAGGCCTTTCCTCAGATGATGATTATGGAGAATGGAAGAAGGACTGAACATTACATTCCATCACACCCCTTTAATGGAATGTCCTTCCTTTGTGTCAAACTAGGAACTTGTCGGTGTTTCTCGAAAAGCTCTTTCCCAATGGTTTGGTAAAGATATCTGCAACACTCTCCTTGCTATCACAATATGCCCATGTGATCTCACCAAATAACACTCAATGTTGTAATGTGATGTCACCAAGTAACACTCTTTCTCTGATGAAGTGCTCTCTAACATCAATGTGCTTTGTCTAGAAGTGATATACTAGATTCTTGGTTAATGCTTGAGCCAATTGATTATCACAATATATTGTTGTTGGTTGTCTCGTCAAATTAATTTATTTTTGACAATAGTCTTCTGAGCCATATAGCCTCACATGCACCTATTGTGAGTGCTAGAACACAAAGAAACAATTGGCTACTTGTTTGAAAACCATAATATAGCACCTTGACCAAGGAAAAATGCATATTCTGTGTGTGGATCTTCTAGTCTCATGATCTCCTACATTGTCACTATCATAGTAGCCATCCAACCTTAGATGAATTTCCTTTGTATTCTATTGCAAAATGTCTTGTACCTCTAATGTATCTCAAGACTCTCTTGGCTACATTCCAGTGATATTTTTTTGGATTTGCTATAAACTGTGCAAGTGAGCTTGCTGCATAACAGATATCTGGCCTCGCGATAGTCAAATATATAGGCGATCCAATGAGCTGCTAATAGTACTTGTCATTGACTGTAGGATTTTCTAGATCTTTTGTGTGTTTCAAACTCTACTCCATGGGAGTGGCTGTAATCTTGCAATCTGCCATATGAAACTTCTTTAGGAGACTATCCACATATTTTTGCTCACTCATGAAAGTGCTATTTGAGTCTCTGTAGAACTCAATACCAAAATAATAATGCATAAGTCCAAGGTATTTCATATCGAACTCTGTAAATAAGTCTTGTTTCAACTCCGTGATGAAGCTCTCACAATTAGATCTTCTACATGCAAAAGTGCAATAGTAATGTCTTCCCCTTGAACTTTGTAGTAGAGAGTATGATGTGCATTGGGCTTTATGTATCCTAGATTAGCAAAATACTTGTCAATTCTAAGGCTTACATCAAGCATCTAGAAGTTGGTATAGTAGAGACTTTTCTTGAGATGGCAAACTTGATGCTCTTTTCCTAGTTCAACATACCCTGCTGATTGTTGCTGCATGTAGAATTCTCATCTGGGTTACATTGAGAGAAGCCATTTTGAAATCTAACTGGTACACATTACATCTACTGAGTGCGGATAGTGATATCAAAAATATTATGGAATCCATCTTTGCTATTGGAGCATAAGTCTCATCATTGTCTTGACCATATTGTTGTGCAATGCTGCCATCTGGATTATACTTCACTTTATAAATCCAGTTGTTTGCAATGGCCTTATTTCCTGGTGGAAGGTCGCATAAATCCCAAGTGTTGTTTTTGTATAAAGCTTCCATTTCTTCATTCATAGCACTTTGCGATTCTGATTTGTCAATTGCATCCTCAAAGTACATTGGCTCTTCTATAGAGCCATGATGGTGGTCATAAGAGCATATATGATTGATAATTCCAATTTGAATTGCTTTGCCTTTTCTAGCATATAATACGCTTGCTAGTGGTCTCTTTTCTCCAGTAGACTATCTGAGTTACTACTCTTTTGGTTGATCATGTGGCAATTCTCCCTCTTCTTCATCGACCTTCTTTGTAGGAGACTGAGTAATTGGTGTGACCGTATCCTGCGTATGTGATATTTTCCATTTCGATTCTTCATCAAAGATTACATCTCTGGAGATTATGAATTTTTGGTTGATGGGATCATATAACTTGTATGCTTTGCTTTCTTCAGTGTAGCCAACCATGACACATTTATGTGACTTGCCATCCATCTTTATGTGATAATCATGATGTACGTGAGGACATGCTATGTAAGTCTAGTACAAAAGGTAGCATTTTGAACAAGCGTCCTTCCTTGACTACTTTTTCCACTAGCTGATATCCTCTAGATTTAACCCGTATTTTGCATTCATCCCCATCAAAGATGACTCTGTGGTTGTGTTCCATCATTTTTTCAACTGACAAAAGGTTCTTACTAACTTTTGGAACACAGAGTACATCTTTCACCAATCCTTTTGTAGTAGTGAAATTATTCATATATCTCCGTGTAGATAACAGTCTTCATTCCTTCTAATGGTTTCATCTCTATAAACCATTCCTGATGCTTTGTCATCTAAGATGATGCACCACTGTCTATGTACCAAGGATTTTGATCAATTTGGTCAACTTGATAGTTGTGTTTCCCTTAGGATTCACAATCAATGTCAATGTACACTATGTTAGTATTCTGCATATCCTCACTTGAAAGATACATGGTGTGAGGCTCATTGGCATAATGACTATGACTTGGATATATCCACCATGGTGATTTTCTCTTCCACGAAAATTTCCTCTATTGTTTGCTATGGTTGACCTGACAAAGTGCGGATCCTACTAGCCTAGTGCACAAAAGATTAGTGGAAGAACTAAGGAGGCTCAAAGCACACTGAATAAGACATGAGAGGGAGATAGCAAATCTATATCTCTTGCAATGTGTGTGTACTCAACCATACATGATAGGCCTCTTATATAGAGAGTGCCCTTTGAATAGTCAACACTTGTAGGATCCTCTGGTCCACATCTCTCCTTGTGGATATCCTTAATCCACATCTCCACATCATGTAGTCCACATCCTAGGGTGGCTACTTTAATACATTCCTTATCACATACCTTTGCCTCTAACTTCATGTGCTCATGGCACCATATCTCAACACCTCCCCTTGGTGCCATGATCCTGTGGCCACTGCAAGGTGGTCATATGTGAGTTTGCATTCCATCACCTCTCCTTAGTGCTACATTACTACTTAAGGTGGTCAAGTGTGGTTTCTACATGTCAATACCTCCCCTGGGTGCTTTCATCTTGCTACTCTCAGGTGGTGAAGCTTGATTTACAAATGTGTGGGCTGAAGGTGGCAAGGCTTTTGCTTCTCAATACATGTTGTTGATGTCGTTGTCTTCTTTGCTTGATGTAGCTTGATGCGTGATGCTTTGTTCTTCCATGTGCCTTAATGCTTTATGTGTGGATGCCATGTTCAGTGCTATGGTCATCTCATGCACTTGTGCTTTTGGCATGCTTTGTGCATTCATGCAATTGCAAAGGTCTTACCATGAGCTTCATTTTGATTCAATGATATTGTCTAATTGCATATATTGGTTCTGACTTGATAGGCAGGTAGAGCTTGAAAAGACGATGACTTTTTCTTTTTGGAGCATGTGCAAATTCTTCCTGGATTGCAAGTTATGCCTTGTCGAAGTTTCTGTGAAGAAGAGGTGGCCTTTGATGGTGTGGCATAGGCTGTTCACATGTAACCTACAAATTGTGCTTAGTAAGGGACTGTGCTTGGGTGGTACTTTTAACTAACCCCATAACCTAAACCATGGTATGGTGGGTTGACTTGATCGGGGTTTGGCTTGACCAACCCTATCTACTTGCTGACCACACCAAACTAACCCAGGGTTACTTTGAACTAACCCAGGTCAAAATCTATCTACCATGTGTCATTTTTTGGTGAACCTTAGGAGAACTTTGAGAAACTCTGAAGCTTTGAAGCTTGCATACGGTGACGCGGTTTCTTTTGTAGATTGACTGTGGAGGAGATCGTCGTATTCTACTCCTACGATGTATTCCAGAAGGGGCGGAGCAGGCCGTTTGGAGATGGCATTGAGTAAATCATTTACTCTGTGTCAAGTCGACCAAAGCTATCATAACGGGCATAGATATGGTGTAACTACTCTTTTGATCTTCACTCTCAGATAAACGAATGATAGAGATTGTGAGGCAGATCCTTGAGGCGCTAAGCCCGGAGATGGTGAAGCTCAGAATGAACATGGTCTTCACGAAGGAGGCTACTATAGTGTAGGGCTCATTGATTGTGGTGTCAAGGGAGCGTGGCTGTGGGTACCAAGAACCATCTATGGAGATGCTGAGGCACTGGAGCCAATGCCTTTAATGGGTGCGCATGGTTACAAGCGGAGCGTCAGTTGAGGATGCACCATCTGTTGGTGCTGCAGACCTCGCGTCCATACACTGGAGTCACAAATGAGCCATATCTCTAGGGAAGGCCATTGATAGCATTAGCAGCTCATGTGACGGAGGGAGCGATCCGTTGCATTTCATCAACCCGTAGAGGAGATGGCATGAAGAGTTGGAGTCGACCGCTTATGTAGAATATGCAGAGATCAAGATCGACGTTGGAGCAGGGCTGGCTGGGTAGGGTGGATGTAGCTGAGTCATCTAGGAAGCCTTGAGATCCAGCCATCTCTTCAAAGCTCTGATGGTCTTTTATGTTGGCATCGATGCTAATAGAGCACTCATTTGAACTCGATCGGCTACAGACCTATTGTGAAGATAGTGGGAGAGAGGGAAGGAGTCTCACTTGCGGCTTTCTCACATGCACAATGGGGGAATACACACAAAGGTGGAGGCTAAAAACAGTTTTCCTCTTCTTAGTTGTGAAAGCCAAAAGAACTCTAGTACAAAGAAAATAGAAGAACCCTATATGTGGGTCTCAAACCAAACTCAACTAACTAAGGTGGCATACTAACTGAGCCACAAACTAGAGTAGATAAGGATAGCTGTCATCCAGCTATTATTTGTGGGCGGTGTACCAACCGCATCTCCAGCTAACAAGTCGGTGACATAAATGCACAACAGTCACCCTGGCATATCGCGAGTGGAGGTCGATATCTCAACACTCCCCCTCGAGCTCAATCCCAATCCCTGCACACCAAGCAGGTCTCTGAACTTGCGTAGCTTCTCTGTGCCCAATGCTTTCGTGAATATGTCAGCTACCTGATCCTCTATGCTAACATAAACTAGATCAATAAGACCTAGTAAAATCTTCTCCCGCACATAGTGATAATGCACCTTAATGTGCTTTGTTCTAGCATGAAAGACTGGGTCCTTTGCCAAGTGTATGCTGCTCATGTTGTCACAATAAATGACAACTAGCCCATCTGTAAACTGATGCATATCATAGAGTAGCTTATGAAACCAAGCTACCTCACATGCAGCCATTGCTGCACCTCTGTACTTAGCCTCTGTGCTCGACAAGGCAACTGTAGGCTGTTTCTTGCTGCTCCAAGTGACTGCAGCACTCCCAAAAGAGAACACATATCCACTGGTAGATCGTCTATCAGAAATACTACGAGCTCAATCAGCATCAATGTATCCATGCAACTGTATCTGGACCCCAGCCTCATAAAATAGTCCATACTGCAATGTGGACTTCACATACCTGAGTATGTGTCTAGCCGCATCCAAATGTGGTTTCCTTGGAGCCTGCATAAACTGACTTACCAACCCAATAGCATAGCTCAAATCTGGCCTGGTAATAGTCATGTAAATCAAACTTCCTACTATGCGTCTGTACATAGTAGGGTCTTCCAGAAGCTCACCTGCATCTGCGCTCAGCTTCACATTCTGCTCCAAAGGAACTGAAATCTCAGGGGGGGTCACTATGTATAAACCCTCTATATCACGTGCGTTCAAGGCCTATATTTAAAATCCCTTATCTGTAAATTTTTTCATGAATAAAATGTACCCCTTTTCTATACAAATCTGTAAATTTTTTCCAAAACTATTTTAAATAGTCCCTTATGTATATTTATTTCTGTAAATTTTAGAAATAAAAAATATCCTTCTATTGAACTCACGTGATAGGGTTACATATGATGAGTGACCCCCCCGAGACTGAAATAGGCTTACAGCCTGTCATCCCATATTTGGACAGCATGTCCAATCCATACTGCCTCTGCAAGAGCTATATCCCACTTGGTGATCTAATCACCTCAATGCCCAAGAAATAACGCAGCTCTCCCAAATCCTTCATCTCAAACTTCTGCCTCAATAGCATTTTCACATGAAGGATATCTTCATCACTATCACCTGTGATGATCAAATCATCAACATAAATTACCAGCAGCATAATCCCTTTCTCTGTTTTTCTCACATAGTGAGAAATCTGCCTTGGAAATCTGAAAGCCAATAGTGACAAGATACTGTCCTATCTTGTCAGACCATGCTCTAGGTGCTTGCTTCAAGCCATACAAGGCTTTCTTCAACCTGCAAACAAACTCAGGATGAATAGCATGAACATAACCTGCTAGCTGCTCCATAAAGACCTCTTCTTGCAAATCACCATGCAAGAAGGCATTCTTTACATCCATCTGATGTAAAGACCATCCCTTTGATGCAGCCATAGCAATGGCTGCTCTTACGGTTGCCATCCTTGCAACTGGGATGAAAGTTTCTTCATAATCAATGCCATATGTCTGTGCACACCCCTTGACAGCTAATCTTGCCTTGTATCTATTCACAAAACCATCTGCATTGTGCTTGATCTTATAAACCCACTTACAACCAATTGCATTCTTGCCTTTAGGCAAAGGCACCAATTCCCATGTAGCATTAGCATCCAAGGCATCCATTTCTTCATCCATGGCTTTCTCCCATTTTTCATTTCCCATGGCTTGCTCAAAAGAAGTGGGTTCTGGTTCCTGTATCACTTTGACCATATAGGCATAGTGAATGGCTATAAATCCATCATATTTCAGCCTATCCACAGGATACCTAACCCTGGTAGACCTGCGCAAAATAGGCTCACTTCCAGGTGCTCTCAAAACATCCCTGGTCTTCCTTACTCCAGGTGTAACAACAGAAGGAATACCCAACTCATCATCAATGCTCTGTTTTGAGCCACTGGATTCACCATCCACACAAGAGTGACCTGCATTCACATTAAACATGGGCTGATCTACCTTCTCTTTTCCTTTTTGTGATACCTGCGTACCACTTTCTGCATTGCTTTGAGGGGATTCTCCTGATCTCAATCTGCCTGTCCATGGTGAAGTATGTGAACCACTGGTAGAGGACACTCCAGGTCCACTGATATTTTGTGATTGCTGCTGTGCATTCTGTGCAGCATTACCATTTTGTGCATCTACATCAATCATCACATTTACTGGTTTATACCAGCTGCTCATCTCATCAAAGACAACATCCCTGCTCACTGTGAACTTACGTGTAGAAGGGTTATAGCATCTATACCCTTTCTGCTACAGAGAATAACCAATAAAGATGCACTTCTCAGCTTTTGGATCCAACTTGGACCTCAACTCATCTGGCACATGGACATAGGCAATGCAACCAAAAATCTTCAAATGAGAAATATCTGGTTTCCTACCAGTATACATCTCCTCTGGTGTCATGCCATGTATTGTTGCAGTGGGAGTCCTGTTCATTATATAGACTGCTGTAGCAACTGCTTCAGCCCAATAATAATCTGGTAGATCTTTTTCATTTAGCATAGCCCGAGATACCTCTCCAATATGCATGTTTTTTCTTTCTGCAATTCCATTTTGCTGTGGGGTATGACTGCATGAATATTGCTGCTTTATACCATGCTCCTGCAAGAACCTTGCAAACTCATTTGAGAGGTACTCTCCCCCTCCATCTGACCTTAGGCATTTTATTTGCAGGCCTATTTCTTTTTCAACCATAGCTTTGAAAGCTTTGAAGTGCCCAAACACTTCACTTTTCTTTTTCATAAAATACACCCACAGTTTTCTGCTGAAGTCATCAATAAATGTGACAAAATAGTGACAACCTCCAATAGATGCAGCTTTTGTAGTCCACACATCAGAGTGGATTAATTCCAATGGCTTTTTACTCTCTTGAACATACCTAGGAAAAGGTTTCCTTGCCTGTTTCCCAAATTGACAGGCTTCACAAACCTTGTGCATTTCTGCAGCCTTGAATTTAGGCAATCCTGCAACAATATTTTGGGCTTGCATTGATTTAAGTCGCTGTATATTAACATGACCAATGCGTTTGTGCCAGATATCAATATCTGCAACTACACCGGTCCCATGTGCAAACATTGCTGCACTCAATTCAGGCATGTCTGCATCCAACGTAAACATCCTGCCCTTCTTCTTTCCTTTTGCTATCAAGCGACCATTATTTTTCATATCCTCAACAAAGCATCCATGAGGATTAAATCTGACCTGCAAGCCCTGCTCAACCATCTGACCAACAGAAACCAGGTTCTTGGTGATATTCGGGACATGACATACATCAGACAAGTATTTCTTTTTCCCATCTTGCATAGACAAAGGAATTTTGCCAATCTGCACAATAGGATGTGCAGTATCATCACCAGTCTCCACAAATCCTGGCTTTTCCATCTTCCTTGCATCTTGCATCCATTCTGTAGATCTATGGTTTCCTTCTCAAACAAAAAAAATTATATTTAACATGATTTTCAAGTCCCTATGAGGCAGTGATTCCTACTTGAATTCGACATCAACTTCTCTCCAAATTGGAGAGCATTCTTCAAGTCCATGTGAGGAAGCAATTCCTACTTGAATTCCACATCGACTTCCCACTTGAATTTCATGTCAACTTCTCTCCAAATTGGAGAGCATTCTCTTCAGCTGTCATATGTGACAACTAACTCTTCAACATCACTCTTACAAATAGTTATTGTGAAATAAATTTTTTTGAGAAGGTTACCCTACATCTAAAATGCACTTTTTAGTGAAGAGACATCCCACAGACCTTGGCATATGAGATAAACCTCCATAATTGGATACCTGAACATTGGTATGAATCAAGAAGTCTACAAATCCCAATCACACCACAACCATCTTCAACATGCAAATCAGAGTGTTGAAACTGTACTTCATCGTGTTCTACATTTTCATCTCTTGGAGTAGAGGATGTACCATGCTTGAGTGTTCCTGCTCTCTTGTTCTTCAGTCCCACCTATTGATGACTCAGAAGGGGGATCCATTTTCTTTCCTCTTAAGGGGCTGAACCATTTGAACATTTTTTGCTCTTCTTCCTTGTCATCTTGAAATGACATTAAAGAAGTAACACACTGATTATTTAATTAATACATGGATCACACATTTAAAAATATTGTAACATAGTCAAGATTTTAACAAGATGCCTCATATGCACAAAATTCAAGCCACATTAAATTATGTAGGGATAGTCCTCCAAAATGAATGCAATAAACTATTGTGTTTTTTGTAAACACCTCTGGTCACCTTATGATGTAGGCCATGTGTATGTTTTGCTCCATGGTACCTCCTACAGACATTGTGTGCATGTACATGCAGGGGAGATAACCATTGGAAGGTCTTTTTGTATCCCTTTTGTTTACCTTACACCCAAGGGAACCCTTGCTAGCATGAGAACCTAGCCATAGATTTATCCTTGACCACCATGAGATGGCATGAGAAACTATGAGACTAGATGTATCCTTGACATAGCCTGAGGCATTCCCTTGAGGGGGGGTTTGTTGGGATATCTCAAGGTGTATGCCTTAGGCACACCTTGGTTTCTATGTGTGAGTGCTAGAGGCACAGTTAGGTGCCCACAAGCACAGTTAGGTGGTGGAGAGCCACATAGGATGATTGAGAGAATCTAGGAGCAGATTGAGGAGATGATTGTGGAGCTCTGAAGTCATCAGTGATGTCAGTGAGCATGTATGAGGTGCCTACTTAAGGACCTCACTCTTCTTCATTCTACAAGCAAGTAATGCAAGTATTCTGAGTTTGTGTCCACTCTTTGCTTTCCTTTCAGTTTACCAACACACCTTAACTCTTGAATATCCTTCATTCAATGCAGTCTCATAAAGGTTGCAAAGCCCTATGACTACATTCTTGTGGCATACCAAATCATTTGATATGGACTCCATGCTCCATAGCAACATTTCTTGGAAGAAAGATACATCATATTAGCTATTTTGCATTGGGTTTGCTACCCTCTTTGCCATCTCCTTTTCTTATCCATCTCCCATCCCCTAGGACACCCAAAAGTTCATTGACACAATCCCTATTTTGGACGTCTTGTGTTGCTTTGCTCATTACTGTCACACCTTCACTTTGACTTTGTACTCACTAGTGTTGCACCTTCAGTCTTGTAATGGAGGTTTCGTGGGTTTGCTAGCATCTTCCCTATCTCCATCTTTGCTTACCCATCTCCCATCTTAAAATTCCTCTAGGACATCCTAAAGAGGTAGCACGACAATAACTTCACTTCGAACTTCTACTCACTAGTGTTGCACTATCACTCTTCAATATCCTTCATTCAATATAGTCATGGAGGTTGCATCAAATTTTCCTACCCTCTTACCCATTTCCATACTCATCTCCCATCTTAAAATACCCCTGGACACCCAAATGAGGTAGCATATTGATGCACTCCTTGTTTGGATGTCCGAGGGGTGCTTCACTCACTAGTGTTGCAGCTTCCCTTCAGTCATGTAGTCATGGAGGTTGCATTAGGTTTGCTACCCTATTCCCAATCTTCAAATTTTCTTAACCATATCCCATCTTTAAAAACCCTAGGATACCCAAAAAAACAATGCATTAATGTTCTCCCTATTTTGGACATCCTGGGGGTGCTTTACTTACTATTATTGCACCTCCACTTTGATCTTCTCCTCACTAATGTTGCACCTTTACTCTTCAATATCCTTCATTAAATGTGGCCATGGAGGTTGCAAAGCTTGATGGGTACCTTCTTGTGGCAAACAAAAAAATTCAACTAAACTCCATGCTTAACATTTCTTGGAAGAAAGATTCATCATATTAGCCATTTCACATTGGATTCGCTATCATCTTTCCCATCTCCCTCTTTCTACAACTCGAGTGTTTCCACTATCTATAACCACTACTTACAAGTGTCACCAATGCATGACCATCTTCCTTTCAGAAGTCAAAGTCAAAGAGGAAAGGTGCCTATGCTCATTGCCTAGGGAGCAAAAAAGATTCCCAATGATGTTGCTATTGCTATTGTTGTAGATGTGGATGCTACCCATGATCTCACGTGCAACTACATCAAGCCTAAAGCCCTAGCCCAGTTAGATGCATGCAAATAGTTGCAAGACGAATTGACCTTTAGCACACTCACTAGGTAGATCAAAAGGAAGAAGGCTAGTTCTTAAAATACCCCTAGGACACCCAAAAGAGGCAATGGGTTGATGTGCTTCCAGTTTTGGATATCTTGGGGATCTTACCGTTTAGAAGTTGCATGACAATTTTACTCATGAAAGCAAATAGCCATGGAATACTACCCCAAAAATCTCTCTTATCCATAGAAATGGGCAGTGCATTGATATGGTACCAAAAAGAGCACAAAAGAAAGCATTTTGTTATGTAAATCATTGCTTCAAGTGTAGATTCAAACTGTTGAAAGATTAAAAAGCCTCAAACCATTACCAAGGACCCAACACTATCAAGAAACTCAAAGTACCTTTGAGACACCCAAAAGAGGTAGTGCATTGATGCTCCCTATTTTGGGTGCTTACCAAGTCCACTCCTTCAAGGCAAGATCTCCTCCTTCCTAGTGACATCAAAATCTTCAATCATGTTTATATAGATTAAAAACTCAAAGAATCACTTCAATACAATAGACCATGCCTGCAAGAAGATGCTAATAACTAGAGGATTACCAAGGGGGGGGAGGGAGTAGGAATGATCACTCTTTGGAGTTGTATCAATGGAATGAAAGATTGTTGGTGATCTCATAGCCTAAGGTGAGGTACTAGCCATTAGATTGTGTGTGTATGAGGTGACACTTATTTAGATGTGAACACCTCTTATGTGTATAAGTGTGCTTTTGTGTGTGAACCACCCCCAATGGGTGTAAAGGTAAGTGTGAGACATAAGCACTGATGTCATTGCCAATGCCAATGCTACATGTCACTCAACCATGTGAGTGAATGAATTAAAAGATGAGGTTTCCCATCTACAGAAAGAGCTCTTGCACTTGTTGACAAAAGCTATCTTGTATCCCATTATTGTCCCTTGAGCATTGTTCTCTCCCCCTCACGATGAAGTGATGAAAAAACCATCTATCCTGATGAACGGCCCGCCGATGTCACCAATCTGAGCCATCGAGCACTTATGTGTGTGAAGGAGTCTAAAGACAAGGCTTCCCATCTACAAAAGAACTCTTGTAATTGTTGACAGATACACCTTACCATAAGCCATCTTGTACCCCATTATTATCCCTTGAGCATGTTCTCTCTCTCCCCCTCATAATGATGAGATAATGATAGAGCCATCTAATCTGATCAACTATCAATAATCTGAGCGGTTGATCATGATGGCAAAGGATTTTAATTGTTTAATCTCTACTTTACTCACATGTAGGTATCAAACCCATGATCTACTTTCTAACCACTAGCTGCTCTGATAATTTGTTGTAGATTGCACATTTTTATCGCATTATATAATCTAAATATGGCCAAAATATCATTACCGGTGCCAAAATATCATGACTCGTGTCACTCTCATCCCATGGGATGGTATCAGACCACCAGCACGATGAGGGAGAAAATGATCTCACATCTAAGGTAGAACTTTTAAAGAGAAATAAAGTCCTACAATAGAGCACATGATGTGCTCGATAGCACTTCCTTCATTATTTGATTTTTAATAAAACGTTGGAGTATATGGATACAGGAGGATGCTCATAAGTTGATTTTGGGGAAGGGAGGGGGGCCGAGCAAGGGCAAGGAAAACTAGAATGGACATGGGCATGGGATGATTAGCAAGGACGTGGCATAAAATGATTAGAGGGAAACTCTCAAAAAAAAGTGTAATGAGAGCACTTCCTATGGAGAAAATTAGAATGGACATGGGCATGCGATGATTGGCAAAGACGTGGCATAAAATGATTAGAGGGACACTTTTGAAAAAAAGTGTAATGAGAGCACTTCCTTCGCAGGTAGTGCTAACAAAGGAGAAGCATTCGGTCATTAGCAAAGCAAACTAGGTAGGAGAGTTTCATTATCCCTAAAGGGCCAAGGTTGGTGGAGGATTAATCGCGCTGTCTAATAACTTTCATACATCTGAGTTTAAATGAGCGGCTAGGCATAGCAAGGCTAGGGCTAGCTAAAGTGAAAGGGAGGAGGGGTCCCTTGTATAGGAAGAAGACCAACCCAAAAACATGTTGACACCACGAACCAAAAATGGGCTAAGATCTAGCTCAAAGCAGCTAGGACGGGAGGGGGAAATAAAAGAAAAGGGGATGAGTAGAGTAGTAGGAAGGGGGAATAGGCTAGTAGGTAGGGGGTAGAGCAAGTAGTAACATTTTCTATCCCACCTTAGAGTGTGTCTAGGAAACATTCTCCTAGACTAGATGGCAATAACTTATCAAAGGGAACAAAAAAAGCAAAAGGAGATAAGTGGCACTAAGTCAAAATAGTGCAATATATTTGTAAAAGTTGCACGAAAGTTAAATACAATTGTTTGAAGCTATAACTAGAGACATCAAGCAAGCATTATACTTACATAAGTGTTGCAATATATTTGTAAAAGTTGCACGAAAGTTAAATACAATTGTTTAAAGCTATAACTGGAGACATCAAGCAAGCATTATACTTACATAAATGTACATAGACCTGACAACATGTAATAGTAAGATACCATGTGAAAGAGAGAAGAAATATTCTACTAAGTAAGAAGAAACTATTCCAAAGTGAAAATGCTATAAATTTATAATAAGCTAAGTAGTCACAAAGGCACCAATTTAAAATAACATTTATCTGAAATTGAAAAACACAGCGATTTTGAGACTCCATACTCTAAATCACAATTCAGTCCACACATCAACATAATATCTTCAACTTGGTAAGATCTAAAAATACTATGAAAAGCCACAATAACAGCTATCAATTTCTATTGTATAAACAAAAGGATTCAAGTTTAGTAGCATACTACTCATAATATGAATACTTGCCGAGAATGATGCATTAAAGTGCTAGACACAACAAGATTGCCACCCTGAAACTTGTAAGAGTGGTAGCGCTTTAAAAGAGAGGCGATTGGTCATTGAAAAATTTAGCAATCCTAGAGGGATAGTGTAATGACTAGTCTCACATACTGGTCTAAGCCAACGTATAATTGGAAGCTTGGTGGTAGGCTATGCGATTGTGGGTAGTGGCTCAAAGAACACCACCAAGTGATGAGCATCAAGTGGGAGAGGGGCTATTTTATAGGAGAGGGTTGGATCCCTCTAGACATGGCTACCTAACAGCTAGTAGCTCAATCATCTGGGCTACCTGATAGTTGGTAGGTTAATCATCTTGGCTTGCTAGGGGCTATTATTATTGCTGTCTAGTTTCAAGGATGGCTAAGAGATGCCCAACTATCCTAGGGATATTCCTTGTTAAGTTCTTTAAAAACAAATTGAGGTCTCGTGTGATTAGGTGTTGTACTCACGTGACCTAAGAATGACTATGTGTAGACCCAATAGCATCTAACAAAAAGGCCACAAAAGAAAAAATTGTCCTAAGTTAGAAGAGACTAGTTCCAAATGAAAATGTTTTATAACAAGCTAAGTATGTGCAAAGGCAATGTCAATGTACCAAAGATACCTAGTTAAATTAACATACCCAAAATTAAAAAACAATGCAAGTTCAAGATTCCGCACTCCAAATCACAATTTACTCCACACATTAAGATAACATTGTCAATTTAGTAAAGGTATAAAAAAAGATGCAATAATAACAATCCAATAATATCCATTGTTTAAAAATCAATCAAGTGCAATAGCTGCTAAGCATATATATTATTTATTGGTTTCCCTCTTGAACAAATATATATAAAGAGAGGAGAAGAGCAAGATAAGGAGAGAGGGTACTGCTAGAGAGCACACCACAAATGACTAATTGTACACTAGTATTAGTTGAAAAAATGAACATTTAACAAACCCCTTTAGTTTTTTTTTGGGGGGGTATTGTAGTGCCTCCAGGGCCTTGCTAGGGGTTGAACTCATGCACACACCCACCCACCCACCTTAACCATCAAGCTAGGACCCCATTGGCAGTAAACCTCTTTAGGGTTAGTGCTAGAGTTTCCAACGCTTGTGCATTTTAGCAATCTTGTGTGTTAGTGCTATGCACATATGATCACCTGATGTAGAGATGAATCCTCAACAGCTTCCCTGAAGATCAACATGATGAAGTAGGCTTTTCTTGAGATGATGATTACAGAGAATGGAAGAAGGACTGAACATTACATTCCATCACGCCCCTTTAATGGAATGTCCTTCCTTTGTGTCAAACTAGGAACTTGTCGGTGTTTCTCGAAAAGCTCTTTCCCAATGGTTTGGTAAAGATATCTGCAACATTCTCTTTGCTGTCACAATGTTGCCATGTGATCTCACCAAATAACACTCAATGTTGTAATGTGATGTCACCAAGTAACACTCTTTCTTCGATGAAGTGCTCTCTGACATCAATGTGCTTTGTCTAGAAGTGATATACTAGATTCTTGGTTAATGCTTGAGCCAATTGATTATCACAATATATTGTTGTTGGCTTTGTCTCGTCAAATTAATTTATTTTTGACAATAGTCTTCTGAGCCATATAACCTCACATGTACCTATTGTGAGTGCCTGAAGACAAAGAAACAATTGGCTGCTTGTTTGAAAACCATGATATAGCACCTTGACCAAGGAAAAATGCATATTCTATGTGTGGATCTTCTAGTCTCATGATCTCCTACATCGTCACTATCATAGTAGCCATCCAACCTTAGATGAATTTCCTCTGTATTCTATTCCAAAATGTCTTGTACCTCTAATGTATCTCAAGACTCTCTTAGCTACATTCAAGTGATATTTTTTTGGATTCGCTATAAACTGTGTAAGTGAGCTTGCTGCATAACAAATATCTGGCCTCGCGATAGTCAGATATATAGGTGATCCAATGAGCTGCTAATAGTACTTGTCATTGAGTGTAGGATTTTCTAGATCTTTTGTTTGTTTCAAACTCTACTCCATGGGAGTGGCTGTAATCTTGCAATCTGCCATATGAAACTTCTTTAGGAGACTATCCACATATTTCCACTTACTCATGAAAGTGCTATTTGAGTCTCTGTAGAACTCAATACCAAAACAATAATGCATAAGTCCAAGGTATTTCATATCGAACTCTGTGAATAAGTCTTGTTTCAACTCCTTGATGAAGCTCTCACAATAAGATCTTCTACATGCAAAAGTGCAATAGTAATGTCTTCCCCTTGAACTTTGTAGTAGAGAGTATGATGTGCATTGGTCTTTATGTATCCTAGATTAGCAAAATACTTGTCAATTCTAAGGCTTACATCAAGCACCTAGAAGTTGGTACAGTAGAGACTTTTCTTGAGATCGCAAACTTGATGCTCTTTTCCTAGTTCAACATACCCTACTGATTGTTGCTGCATGTAGAATTCTAATCTGGGTAACATTGAGAGAAGCCATTTTGACATCTAGCTAGTACACATTACATCTACTGAGTGCAGATAGTGATATCAAAAATATTATGGAATCCATCTTTGCTATTGGAGCATAACTCTCATCATTGTCTTGACCATATTGTTGTGTGAAACCTTTTGCAACTAGTCTCACTTTGTATCTTTCAATGCTGCCATCTGGATTATACTTCACCTTATAAATCCAGTTGTTTGCAATGGCCTTATTTCCTGGTGGAAGGTCGCATAAATCCCAAGTGTTGTTTTGATATAAAGCTTCCATTTCTTCATTCATAGCACTTTGCGATTCTAATTTGTCAATTGCATCCTCAAAGTAAATTGGCTCTTTTGTAGAGCCATGATGGTAGTCATAAGAGCATATATGATTTTTGAATTGCTTTGCCTTTTCTAGCATATAATAATCTTGCAAGTGGTCTCTTTTCTCTAGTAGACTATCTGAGTTACTACTCTTTTGGTTGATTCTGTGGCAATTCTTGCTCTTCTTCATTGACCTTCTCTGTAGGAGACTGAGTAATTGGTGTGACCGTATCCTACGTATGTGATATTTTCCATTCCGATTCTTCATCAAAGATTACATCTCTGGAGATTATGAATTTTTGGTTGATGGGGTCATACAACTTGTATGCTTTGCTTTCTTCAGTGTAGCCAACCATGACACATTTATGTGACTTGCCATCCATCTTTATGTGATAATCATGATGTACGTGAGGACATGCTATGCGCCAAATATGGAGGGATGCCCAATGTGTGGCTTGTATCCAGTGAATGCTTCATAAGGTGTCATGCCTTGAATTGGTTTGATTGAAAGCCGATCAAGCAAGCAGTTTGCAGTGGCAATTGCATCTGCCACCTTGATTCAAAAGATGCTTTCACTGAGCATTCCTCTAGCAATGTCTGTAAAAGTTTCCATTCTTCCTTTCAGCGATTGCATTTTGTTGAGGAGTATTTGAATATGTGAATTTCCTTCGATTGCCATTACTTTTGCAAAATTTCATGAATGCTGAAGACATGTATTCACCTCCTTTGTCTAATATCATGACTTTGATCTTTCTGCTTGTTCAATTCTCTACCATGGCTTTGAATTCTTAAAATTAGAAAAAGACTTCAAATTTCTCTTTGAGAAAATAGACCCAACAATACCTGATGTAATTGTCGATGAAAATCAAGTAGTAAAGTGAACCATTGATGCTATGGGTTTGTGCATAACCCCATATATCTATACGTATCAAATCAAGAATACCTCTTTGCTTGAGAGGTGCTTCTATAAAAATTGGTTCATTTCTCTTTACCAAAGCAACATGCTTCGCAAACTTTTCCTAGAAACTGAAGCTTTGAAATGCCAAGTGCCATATTTTGATTTTTGAACTGCATCAAGCTTTTGAAATTGACTTGTCCATATCTCTTGTGCCATACTATATAAAGTGACATTGGTTGCTATTGATGTGACATGGCATGTAAGTCTGGTACAGAAGGTAGCATTTTGAACAAGCATCCTTCCTTGACTGCTTTTTCCACTAGCTGATATCCTCTAGATTTAACCCGTATTTTGCATTCATCCCCATCGAAGATGACTCTATGGTTGTGTTCCATCATTTTTTCAACTGACAAAAGGTCCTTACTAACTTTTGGATCACAAAGTACATCTTTCACCAATCCTTTTGTAGAAGTGAAATTATTCATATATCTCCGTGTAGATAACAGTCTTCAATACTTCTAATGGTTTCATCTCTGTAAACCATTCTTGATGCTTTGTCATCTGAGATGATGCACCACTGTCTATGTATCAATTTGGTCAACTTGATAGTTGTGTTTCCCTTAGGATTCACAACCAATGTCAATGTACACTATGTTAGTATTCTACATATCCTCACTTGAAAGATACATGCTGTGAGGCTCATTGGCATAATGACTGTGACTTGGATATATCCACCATGGTGATTTTCTCTTCCACGAAAATTCCCTCTATTGTTGCTATGATTGACCTCCTTAGTCAAACTGCTTCCTGCAGTAATCTCTTTCATAATGTCTAAATTTATGATAGTAGTTTCATTGAATGTTTGACACGTTGGTGGATGCATCCTCTCTTCCTTCAAATATCCCTCGATGGGAATGATTTTCTCTTGGATGTCGATGCTGATGGTGCTGTGGATGCTATTTTTGTTGATGATGACCACTTCTCTTAGATGCTCTACCTCTGTCTCTACCTTTGTCTGAGGTTGTGAATGCTTGATCATTGGAATGGCCTTTTTGTTATTAATGGCATGAGTCCTCAGTTCTTCACCAAATAACAATGATTTTAACTCATCCAGTGTTGTAATTTGCCTTTGAATGGGAATACTACAGATTAGATTTTCGTATCCCTCTCCTAGTCCATTCAAGGTGACTTGAAACATCTCTACAGGATTTGTAGTCTCTCTTGCTACTATTGCAAGTTGATTGTTGTAATCCTTGATCCCGAGTACATAAGCACTGACCAGTTTCATTGCTATTGTGAAAACTTTGGTTGATATGGTTTCTCATTGTGAGAATCCTGGATGTGTTCTTAGACTGATAAAGAGCTATGAAAATATCCCATGCTTCTTTAGATGTCTTCATTGTGTTGAGCTATCCAAGCATGACTTCTTACACCTTTTGCTTAATCAAATGACATGCATATTTGTCTTTCCTGTCCCAATTTACCTGTGCTTGGATAATGATAGGATCTGTTGTAGGTGTCAACACATTTGTTGCAGGTTTAGACTCTTCTGCTTATGGTCTGGCAATAGTGGGAGTTGCAGCTGGTTCACTGGATGGTCTATGTGTAGACCCATCTACATACTTCCATTTGTCCTGAAGTACAAGAATGGTATCCATTTGATATTTCGATGTTTCGTAATTGGAGTTGTCCAACTCAACAGATCCCTCCAAATTGAGGTTGCTAGTAGAAGACATGATGTAAAATAGTACTCAAAATGCTTATGAAAAACACTATATAAATTATCTACAATCCAAACTACTGGTGAAGACAGAATTGCAATATGTTCCAATATTTTACAAGGCTTGTGTGGTAAACAGTATTGGGAATTGCTGAGATGCTTTACAAGACTGGAAAGAAAGTGCGTAAATGCCCAAAAAATAGCATATAAGGCCTTACAATGTAGGCAATGTGAAGTGCAAAATAAAATGATGTACAATCTGCCCACCACTGATCCAAGTGCCAATGCCTTTGGAAACTCTGAAATCTTCTCTTAGTGATCTATATATGGTTAGGTTCTAGGACATGTTATGATGTGAAACCCCATGTGAGCAAAGGGACTAACTCCGAGTAAGAACTAGTTGGGAATTTTCGGACATGGCTTTGATTGGTTGCTTTGGAGTTATCCCTTGTATGGATAAACTAATATATGCTAATCTAGAGCTAGAGTAACCGTCAAGTAATGAAAAGCAAGAAATAGGTTCTTTTGCTTTTATTTCTTGTAGCTACGGGCAGATGGATTGATCAGGAGGCATTAACTTGTGTAAGAAGTGGATTTGATGCTAAGACTAAAAACCTTGTCCTGCAAGTTTCAAAACTTATGTGTGATGTGATTAGCGCATAGAGCATAGAAAATCGAGCAATTTTCAATGTTGGCCAACCTTCAAATCAATAGATATGGCTTGAATTAAGGTGGAGGGGCAAAAAAAGGATGAAATGGCTATTTCCTATGTGCTGCATGTTGGAGCTTAGTTGTGTTGCAGGCAGCTATAGGTTGATGAAGTCATTGCATGAGCCACCGGAGTTGAGTCTTGAATGAAGCATAGGTTGCTGTTGCCTCTATTGATGCTCACGTTTTAGAGTCTTGTGTTCATATTGCACTCTCTGAAGTGGTTTTCTATAGAGAGAGAATCAAAATTTAAGCTCTCTATCTCTCTTTCTCTCTCTCTCTCTCTCTCAAAGAAAGAATCTCTCAAAGAAATGGCCAACTCTGAGATCTCTATCTTTCTCTCAAAGCAATAGATTGAAGTGAATGTGCTCAACTAAAAGTCACTCAAGAAGAGTCTCTTAATGAAAGAAAATCCATGGTGTGAATTTCTCTAAATGGAAATGAACTCTCACAAGGAATGAACGAAAACCTTTCATCAATGTGGAATGAAAGATGGACACTCAAGAAAAACTCTCGATCTCTTACACAAGAGTCTTGATGCCTCGGCAAAAGGCAAGAGAGCTCCGATACCATGAACAAATATGGAGAAGGAAAGGAGAATTGTGAAGATGAGGAGAGAGGTCACAGCTAGAGAGCACACCATAAATGACTAATTGTACACTAGTATTAGTTGGAAAGAATGAATATATACAAACCCCTTCAGGGTTAGGGTTAGGGTTTCTAACAATTGTGCCTTTTAGCACCCTTTTGTGTTAGTGCTATGTACATATGATCAAATGATGTTGAGGTGTATGATCTGCACTTCTATCTTCAAGCCTATGTCCATCATGTGCATCAAGTTCTAACCTCATCTATTTGTTAGTATGCTTGAAGACAATTGTCTCAATAATGCTAGCCACAATAGTGCTATCTGAATCAAGTGAGAAACAAAACCTATCTCGCTAGCCTGATAAGCACACAAAGAGGAGCTACTTTGCAGCCCATCTCCAAAATCATGCACATGGAACACATAAGTTGGGATAATACAAACCTAACAAAATAACAAAATCTCTCAAACCACCACATGTCATCTAAGATGACATTGGCATGATGGGGGGTCCTCTATGCAATAGGTAGATAGTATGTCCAAAAATCATCCAATGGAGCTATGCAAAGTTTCTCAAATAGAGATGCACTCTCATTCCAAAAATTGAAGGATTTCTTCTTGACTCTATGTACTAGAGCTAACATGGTAGACTTTATTTGCCAATCACACATAGAGAAACACATAAACAAATAAGGACTTCATCATCGAACATAGCCAGCATATTCTAAGGAGTTGCAGCTTACCTTAAGAGTATTACAATTGTCACTACAATATCATATTGAGCCTTATCAACTTCCAAACCTCAAATAATGTATAGTATTCCATTGATGTAACACAATGTGCTACAATTGAATAGGATTATCGTAAAGGAAGAGATGGGAAGGCATGGAGGATAATCATTAAATCTAATAAAGAAATATATTTGCCACATGGACATTCAAAAAATTTCTAATTATGAAGAAGCTAATGCACCTTCAATCTCATGGAGAACATGCTTCTCTAGCAAGATGTTTTAAATTGGGAGCCCTCTGGCTCTCTCATTAAGTGGATATTCAGTGGGAAATCAAGTGAGATAAAATAAGAAGCCCAGTTAACCTTCTTAGCCAACCACATATAATTTCTATTTGGACTAACCATAGTCATAAACAAATCATTAAGGAGACTATACTTGTCATTCTTCTTGGACTAAGCAAAGTCCATGTGCATGGCTATCTAGTCATCCGCTTCACAAGCATATAAAGATGTGTTGCCATGAGCCAATGTAATGTTTGAAGACTATGGTCCTTAGAAGACATAATGCTTTACTACCTTTGTGATGGATTGTGCACCTATATGAGTAACTATATCAAAAACCATCAAACCAAGCTTTGTGCCACTAATGCAAACTTAAAAATGACGATACTGTATCATAATCTCCATGCAATCTTTATCATGTTGTGTTGGAATCGATGCATCTAGCTCTAAAAAAAATAGGCAAGACAAACCTTATTATAATATGTCAAACCCTATCACCTCATCATTAGAATCTTTATTATACTACCTTGATAACCTCATCATCTACAAGAATACAAGTTCAACGTGTGTGTTTCTTTCTTACCTTTATTAGGAGTTGCATTTGGTGTTGATGTAAACCTATAGCTTCCCTCAACCTTGTTTGTACTTTCTTGTGTGGGTATCGTTGTTGCAAATGTCTTATACAAGTATCTCTCTCTCACTGAGACCTATCCCTTAGAAAAGTCTATCCACTAAGTACAACTAGTTGATTCCCATTGTGATAGATTCTGCATGCTTGGTGGATACATGCATGTAACATGTCCAATCTCTGCTCAACATTTCTTGGAAGAAAGATTCATCATATTAGCCATTTCACCTTGGATTCACTATCCTCTTTCCCATCTCCCTCTTTGTACAACTCGAGTGTTTCCACCATCTAAAACTATTGCTTACAAGTGTCATCAATGCATGACGATCTTCCTTTCAGAAGTCAAAGTCAAAGAGGAAAGGTGCCTATTCTGATTGCCTAGGGAGCAAAAAATATGCCCAATGATGTTGCTATTGCTATTGTTGTAGATGTGGATGCTACCCATGATCTCACGTGCAACTACATCAAGCTTGAAGCCCTAGCCCAGTTAGATGCATGCAAATAGTTGCAAGACGAATTGACCTTTAGCACACTCACTAGGTAGATCAAAAGGAAGAAGGCTAGTTCTTAAAATACTCCTAGGACACCCAAAAGAGGCAATGGGTTGATGTGCTTCTAGTTTTAGATTTCTTGGGGTTCTTACCCTTTAGAAGTTGCATGAAAATTTTACTCATGAAAGCAAATAGCCATGGAATACTACCCCAAAAATCACTCTTATCCATAGAAATGGGCAGTGCATTGATATGCTACCAAAAAGAGCGCAAAAGAAAGCATTTTGTTATGTAAATCATTGCTTCAAGTGTAGATTCGAACTGTTAAAAGATTAAAAGGCCTCAAACCATTACCAAGGACCCAACACTGTCAAGAAACTCAAAGTACCTCTGGGACACCCAAAAGAGGTAGTGTATTGACGCTCCCTATTTTGGGTGCTTACCAAGTCCACTCCTCCAAGGCTAGATCTCCTCCTTCCTAGTGACATCAAAATCTTCAATCATGTTTAATCAGATTAAAAGCTCAAAGAATCACTTCAATACAATGGACCATGCCCGCAAGAAGATGCTAATAACTAGAGGATTACGGAGGGGGGGAGGGAGTAGGAATGATCACTCTCTCGAGTTGTATCAATGGAATGAAAGATTGTTGGTGATCTCATAGCCTAAGGTGAGGTACTAGCCATTAGATTGTGTGTGTATGAGGTGACACTTATTTAGATGTGAACACCTCTTATGTGTATGTGTGCTTTTGTGTGTGAACCACCCCCAATGGGTGTAAAGGTAAGTGAAAGACATAAGCAATGATGTCATTGCCAATGCCAATGCTACATGTCACTCAACCATGTGAGTGAATGAGTCAAAAGATGAGGTTTGCCATCTACAAAAAGAGCTCTTGCACTTGTTGACAAAAGCTATCTTGTGTCCCATTATTATCCCTTGAGCATTGTTCTCTCCCCCTCAAGATCAAGTGATGAAAAAACCATCTATCCTAATCAACGGCCCGCCGATGTCACCAATCTGAGCCGTCGAGCACTTATGTGTGTGAAGGAGTCTAAAGACAAAGGCTTCCCATCTACAAAAGGACTCTTGTAACTGTTGATAGATACACCTTAGCATAAGCCATCTTGTACCCCATTATTATCCCTTGAGTATGTTCTCTCTCTCCCCCTTGTAATGATAGAGCCATCTAATCTGATCAACTATGAATAATCTGAGCCGTTGATCATTTTGGCAAAGGCTTTTAATTATTTAATCAAACCCACAATCTACTTTATCAAAGAGCAAAGTTTTCACCACTAGCCCCTCTGATAATTCATTGCAGATTGCTTATTTTTATCGCATTATATAATTTAAATATGGCCAAAATATCATGACCAGTGCCAAAATATCACGACTCGTGTCACTCTCATCCCGTGAGATGGTATCAGACCACCAGCACGATGAGGGAGAAAATGATCTCACATCTGAGGTAGAACGTTTAAAGAGAAATAAAGTCCTACAAGAGAGCACATGATGTGCTCGATAGCACTTCCTTCATTATTCGATTTTTAATCATTGGCAAAGCAAACTAGGCAGGAGAGTTTCATTATCCCTAAAGGGCCAAGGTTGGTGGAGGATTAATCGTGTTGTCTAATAACTTTCATACATCCGAGTTTAAATGAGGGGCTAGGCATAGCAAGGCTAGGGCTAGCTAAAGTGAATGGGAGGAGGGGTCCCTTGTATAGGAAGAAGACCAACCCAAAAACATGTTAGCACCACAAACCAAAAATGGGCTAAGATCTAGCTCAAAGCAGCTAGGAGGGGAGGGGGAAACTGTCTCTATGGGAAGCAGAATAAATCAGCCCATAAAAGAAGGGGAAAGAAAGAGTTTGAAAAGCTTGATTTGGTGCATTCAGACGTATGTGGTCCCATGCCTACACGATCATTAGGCGGGGCTGAATACTATGTTGACATTCATTGATGATGCAACTAGGAAAGTATGGGCTTATGCTATAGCTCAGAAGAGTGATGTGTTCCAGGTATTTCAGAAATGGCTGGCCTTGGTTGAGAATCAGTCAGGTAGAACGCTTAAATGCCTATGGATTGACAATGGTGGAGAGTATCTCTCTCATGACTTTCAGCATTTCTGTGATACACGTGGGATTAAGAGGGAGCTCACATCCCCTCGTACTCCAAAGCAAAATCCAATTGCATAAAAGATGAGGGGATGAGTGGAGTAGTAGGAAGGGGGAATAGGCTAGTAGGTAGGGGGTAGAGCAAGTAGTAACATTTTCTATACCACCTTAGAGTGTGTCTAGGAAACATTCTTTTAGACTAGATGGCAACAACTTATCAAAGGGAGCAAAAAAAACAAAAGAAGATAAGTGGCACTAAGTCAAAATAGTGGAATACTCCAAGAGAACAAATTTGGTGAATATCATCTTTATCATTGTTGTGGGAAGCAACTTCATGTGGTCAAAAAAGCATAGTTTAGAAAAAATTACATGTAAGGCCTTAGTCATGGGTATATCAAATAAAATGGAAGAAAGGATCTTGCTTGCACTCACAACTATGAAAAGAAGTCACATGTTAGCTAGATAATGATATAGTATCTTCAATGATAGTCATAGTCGAATAATAGATCATCTAGACTTGCTGATTTCTACCTTCTCACAAATGGAGTGAATCTGATTATGTAAAGCAACTATGCAAGCTCTTCCCCATGCTTCTCATCCCTTTGTTTCTTCCACCTGTTGCTCTATGATTACATCCAAGCTTTTATCTTTATATATTTGGTCTTTCCAATATATATGGGTTTGTTTATACACCCAAGCCCATGTGACATGATGAGAAGGCCTTAGGCCTTTTGTTCCTTCTACCTTTAGAAGAGCCATGTCTTTCTCACTATGAACCCAATTTGTGACTAATTTAGCCAACTATCCCCTTGGATGTACAATCACAAAATCTTCTCTTTGGTCCTATACTTGGCTGATATAACCTTGATTAGAGATATCAATGGGTTTTAGTGCTTCTTGCCATATCAAAAGATATAAAAGCATTCTAGTTGCATCTATGAAGAGATGGTGAAGATCTTGTGTTCCTCCAAAGAGGGATTCAATGGGATCCTATTTGTTTTCTCAATGTCAAAGCACCTAAGATACTCCAACTTGTCTTGCAAAGGATCTCAGTGTGACCCCTCCATACCATTCTAGCATCTACCCTCTTGTTCTTGCTATGTGACTTCTCCATTCCATTGTTCCCTTGGCTCTAGACTTTCACTCATGGCTATGTTATGAAACTAAGCTTTGTCTCTCTAGCTTCTATGTTGACAAATCTCACATCTTCTTTAGTGAGCCTGGCTCCTTTCTTGCCCACCATTTGCAAGGGAAACACGGGGGAAACAGGGGGGAAATAGGGGGGCCTCACTTGGAGACGCCTGCAGCTGCACAAATTGGCTGCACAGGGCACCCTTATATAGGGGCCTGTGGCAGGCCAAGTTGGCACACAACCAAGGCCATCGACCAGGGCCAACCCTGGTCGGATTTCCAAGGCCATCTGGTCAGCCACCAGACAGGGTACCGACCCTACTAGTCGATCAACCCAAAGGGCCTGGACAGTGCCTATAAAAGGCCCACTCCTTCAGTCATTACAGCATCTAGTGCAAGACTGAAAGCCTCCTTCCAAGGCTATGCTGTGCACTCAGAGCTGGTTCAGTTTGTGAGAGAGAGTTCCATCAGTTTTTCCCCAACACTTCGCTGAGTTTTGTATTGCTCCCTTGGAGCTAGTTTCTGCCCACCTTCCAGTGGATGAATATACTCTGTCTCTCTCTCCATTTAAGTTATCTCTGAGTGAGTGTTTATTGCATCTATGATCATCTATCTGAGTTGAGTGTGTGGAAGAGTTGGAGAGATCTTGGGTGGAGGTTTGAGTGATTCATTCCCTCCTATTCTTCAATAGTTTGGTGTATGCCTCTTTTGAGGCGATATGGTATACTGGGTTCTTGCTATGGCTTGAGCACATGGCATCTCTTTTCCATAGGAAATGTGCAAACTTTAGATCACTTCCTGTGGTCAAACTTTTTGCAATTTGTTGAGTTGGCTTGGAACTGCTGCATCACTTTCAAAGACCTTTAACTTTTTCAAATTCATAGTAATGTTAGTGCTGTGTCCCATCAACAACCTCTTGGCCGAGGTTTCTTTTAGGGCTTCTTTTATGGCAAGATCCTATTCAAGGGTATGATCAAGCTTTCAGGCTGCAGATATCAATGCTTGTATTGTGCATGAGCCCATCAAGATCTTATAATTATCAGATTGAATTGGGGGTACAAACCTTGAATATACTGATGGAATGAAATCCTTAACCTTGCCATCCTGGCAGGCAAATACATACCCTAGGTTACGTTAGTTATCTCTGTCCTTGACTATTTGGGTACATTCCTATCCAAGTGAATGAGAATATTATTTTAAGACTCCTTGCTATGTGTTGGTGAAGGGTAACAAGCAGCCATAAAGGTTTTCCTTTATCTTGACTTATTTCCATTGTTTGTGGCTGTTTTCTGGAGACCTGTCTGCTGGGATGAGAAAAACATAATATATTTATTTGGGCCCAAGGGAAGAAGGAATTGCACATATCAAACCTTGTTGACAAGGAAACATAAGCCAACGGCTTCCATGCCCTAGTCAAGGGGAATAAGTTATGGCACATGTCAAAACCTCATTTTCAACAACACACAGGCCAGCCACTTTCATGCCCCATTTCCAATTTTTAGTAATGATAGGAGAAGCCCTGTGCAAGTGTTTGTAGAGGCAAAGTCAATGCCAGAGTCAAAGCAAGAGCATTCATATGAACCCTAAAAGAGTTTGTTACGTGGCCGCTGATGAGACTGGTAGAGCTACACTGAAATCCCTTTGTAGCTGGATGAACAGTCACATTTGTAAACACACCAAGAGGAAACACAATCCCAAGATGAACTCAAAACACCATAACTGGGAAACACCATAAAATACCATATATTGATAGGCACCAATAATTGTAGAAAATACAACAATGAAATGCATAGAGATCATGACCTTCAAGCAACCATGAACTCGTAGATAGAACCCCCTGTAGGATTAGATAGAACCTTGCGTGCCAATAATATTGACTGGATTCTCTGGAACTCGGATGGAACCCTGGACCTCGCTTATGCTTACAACCAGCTACCCATTTGCTTTTGTAACTTCTTGACAAGAGCCTTACTCCTCATGAACAACTGAGTTGTTTCACCAAGCATGCCTTCCATAAACTAAGGCAAAGCCCATGAGCACACCTGAACCAATCTGCAGAGCGCTCCAGCAATTCCTTGAAGCCAGTCACTGCCTCAGAGATGATGGCGACGACTCTGAGACTCTGTTGCCGGTTGAAGAAAACCCATGACCTTATAATAGATGAAGATTCTGAGCTTTTATGAGTTCTATTTTGCATACACATGAGCCCATCCAACACACCAATATGAGCTAACTATTCTCACAGCCCAAAGTACAATGGCTTCTAAACCATTATGAGACTCACAACAAGACTCTCCCACTGCAAGCATACACAGGGACTCGTATCCCTTACAACAATGAAAATGAGATGAGCCCAAAGCTCATAAACCTTGATCAACTGCTCTCTTAAACCTGAGACGAGAGCAAGGAGATGATTGAAAATAAGATTGCTGCCTCTACTTATGGATGATCAACTGAAAGCTAGTCTTCACTTCTTTCACTTCTCATCCCTTTCTTTTCATGCAAAAGTCTAGTTGTGGATTGGTGCTTTTTACATCATCAATAAGGACCATTCCTTTTTCATTTTCCTTGTGGCCCACTCTTTCTGACTGTGGTCGTGCAAAGTGCTCCTTATCTATAGTCTTTTAAGAAAGCACTAGTCCTTCTTCAATGCCTTAGTGACCACTCCCTCCATCATCCCTTCCATGTGCTAGTGCAAGATCCAAGGTACACATCCAAACTCCATAGGTCATCCAATCAACAATTTGGTCGCAAAGTTCTTGTCATCATTTCCTGCAATCAGGGTTCTTCATACAAGCGCATAGTTATTTTCAAAATATATGTTCAATACAAAAATCATCCCAAAAAAAATAGAGGCCCAATGTCATAATATTCTCTAGCTACTATCTTCTACCCTATCCATGCTAGCTACATGTGCACCTATCACTGCTACTGCCTCCTACATGTGAGTGCTCTTATATGTGATTACATAGCGTATTTTATCTGATACAAAAAAATACCAGTCGTGTAAAGAAAGCCCATCATCGCTATGCTAAAATATGATGGTTCACATAATCTGTTTTGTTTGTATGAGTAATCTGCAAGATGGTCTCCTTCATGGGAAGGGTCTGTGAGAACATTCATACATAGATGTGACACATCCTACACTTGTCTTTCTACTGAATGGGAAGTCTAGACACCTCTCATCTCTTGATAGGATTTATTGGGTCTTTCACCAGTCAAGTTTACAAAAATTCTGCCACTTGTTGTCCTGTCCTGTGGTGCTGGCGAGGAGTCACCTACCTTTATGACACCTGAAAAGGACCAGATGTGAAATGGATGCCTGGCGAATTCGGATCTTATTTGTGGTGAGCGTATCCACATTCGGCCTTGTCACCAATCAAACTTTTCAAATTTCTACCACTTTCTTGTCCTGACTAGAGGTGCTGGTGTAACATTTACCAAACTTGATGTGAAATGCATGCCTAGCTAATTTTGCAATCCAATGTGTCTTATTTTTGGATTTCATGTGCATCCCTTCTTGGGTGAACATTTGCTTTTTCTTTTTGCATTATCTTTTTAACAACAGATAATTCTCACAGTTTGGTGACACTCCTGTAAGTTGAGATTTAACATGTTAAGGTGAATCATTTCTCTATAACCAGATTTAAGACTTTCAACTTGCAATTTGAGGAGTTGCATCAGAGGCAATCTGAGTGGTTTGTGACGGACCTTGAGCTGCGGGAGTCTATTCGTCTGCTTGTCGCAGAAGTGCTTTTACCAGCTTATCGGTCCTTCTTGAAGCGTTTTGGGTACAGTGACCTTACAATAGATTGCCATATAATTCTGCATGCATCTCAATTAATATGCCTTATTTGTTGATGATTCCTAATGCTTCGTCTATAATGCTGTAGGTCTTTGATGGAGAGTGGTAAAAATCCTCATAAATATATAAGGTTCACAGTTGAAGATCTGGAAGGAATGATTGGGGTATTCTTTGAGGGGAAATCCAAGGTTGAGCCACGGCACTGAGAATATTCTTTGTACATCGTGTACAGTCATATTTATATCAGTATGTAAATATGAATTGAAGGAGATGAACACTGAGGTATTATATTTGGCCCTTATGTAATAATGATGGAGGCCAAAACAGGTAACACAGCGGCAAGAGGGATTTTTTCATACACCACGTTATCAAAGTTGGAGTTATTTTCTTGCATTGTCACCCTTAACTTTTTTCAGTGATCTTCTTGAAGACGTATACTTTTATGTTTTTCGTTTTGAGAAACTGAAGTGAATCATTTAAACTCATGTGGATGTCATCTAGTTCAAGTGACATGTTTTACACTCTTAGAACCCGCACATAAGTTTTAGTGATCCACCTCACATTGTAAACATTAACGCTCCATATCCTTTAGAGAAACTTTAAAGGAACACCTTTCTTGAAATATGGATGCAAGAAGGTTGCCAAAAGCTTAGTTGTGCTTGTAGTTTCCTCTAATCTTGAATCACCTCCTTTGCAAGGTGTCAGTGATGCCCGACTTGTGTGAAGCTTGTCTAATCCAAGTTATCTGCCTAGGTATGTGTCCTACTACCCAAGATTGCATACTTTGATGTGTTACTTGTTCTATTCATTTGTAAAGGAGATGGTGTACAATTTCTATGTATATTCTGAATGGACGATTGGGAAGACAGATTCCAGTGAGCTTATACTTGCCAATATTATAGGTCTCATTTTATCTAAGTTGGATACTAATTGTTTTTAATGTTTGATGTCAAACGTGTTAGTGCTATGGTAGTTTCCTAAAGTTTTTTTTTGGGGGGGTATTGTAGTGCCTCCAGGGCCTTGCTAGGGGTTGAACTCACGCACACACCCACCCACCCACCTTAACCACCAGGCTAGGATCCCATTGGCAGTAAACCCCTTTAGGGTTAGTGTTAGAGTTTCCAACCCTTGTGCGTTTTAGCAATCTTGTGTGTTAGTGCTATGCACATATGATCACCCGATGTAGAGATGAATCCTCAATAGCTTCCCTCAAGATCAACATCATAAAGTAGGCCTTTCCTCATATGATTATGGAGAATGGAAGAAAGATTGAACATTACATTCCATCACACCCCTTTAATGGAATGTCCTTCCTTTGTGTCAAACTAGGAACTTGTCGGTGTTTCTCGAAAAGCTCTTTCCCAATGGTTTGGTAAAGATATCTGCAACATTCTCTTTGCTGTCACAATGTTGCCATGTGATCTCACCAAATAGCACTCAAGGTTGTAAAGTGATGTCACCAACTAACACTCTTTCTCTGATGAAGTGCTCTCTAACATCAATGTGCTTTGTCCAGAAGTGATATACTAGATTCTTGGTTAATGCTTGAGCCAATTGATTATCACAATATATTGTTGTTGGCTTTGTCTCGTCAAATTAATTTATTTTTGACAATAGTCTTCTGAGCCATATAGCCTCACATGCACCTATTGTGAGTGCTTGAAGACAAAGAAACAATTGGCTGCTTGTTTGAAAACCATGATATAGCACCTTGACCAAGGAAAAATGCATATTCTATGTGTGGACCTTCTAGTCTCATGATCTCCTACATCGTCACTATCATAGTAGCCATCCAACCTTAGATGAATTTCCTTTGTATTCTATTCCTTCCAAAATATCTTATACCTCTAATGTATCTCAAGACTCTCTTGGCTACATTCCAGTGATATTTTTTTGGATTTGCTATAAACTGTGCAAGTGAGCTTACTGCATAACAAATATCTGGCCTCGCGATAATGAGATATATAGGCGATCCAATGAGCTACTAATAGTACTTGTCATTGACTATAGGATTTTCTAGATCTTTTGTGTGTTTCAAACTCTACTCCATGGGAGTGGTTGTACTCTTGCAATTTGCCATATGAAACTTCTTTAGGAGACTATCCACATATTTTTGCTCACTCATGAAAGTGCTATTTGAGTCTCTGTAGAACTCAATACCAAAATAATAATGCCTAAGTCCAAGGTATTTCATATCGAACTCTGTAAATAAGTCTTGTTTCAACTTCTTGATGAAGCTCTCACAATTAGATCTTCTACATGCAAAAGTGCAATAGGAATGTCTTCCCCTTGAACTTTGTAGTAGAGAGTATGATGTGCATTGGGCTTTATGTATCCTAGATTAGCAAAATACTTGTTAATTCTAAGGCTTACATCAAGCACCTACAAGTTGGTACAGTAGAGACTTTTCCTGAGATGGCAAACTTGATGCTCTTTTCCTAGTTCAACATACCCTGCTGATTGTTGCTGCATGTAGAATTCTCATCTGGGTAACCATTGAGAGAAGCCATTTTGACATCTAGCTGGTACACATTACATCTACTGAGTGCGGATAGTGATATCAAAAATATTATGGAATCCATCTATGCTATTGGAGCATAAGTCTCATCATTGTCTTGACCATATTGTTATGTGAAACCTTTTGCAACTAGTCTCACTTTGTATCTTTCAATGATGCCATCTGGATTATATTTCACTTTATAAATCCAGTTGTTTGCAATGGCCTTATTTCCTAGTGGAAGGTCGCATAAATCCCAAGTGTTGTTTTTGTATAAAGCTTCCATTTCTTCATTCATAGCACTTTGTGATTCTGATTTGTCAATTGCATCCTCAAAGTACATTGGCTCTTCTATAGAGCCATGATGGTAGTCATAAGAGCATATATGATTGATAATTTCAATTTGAATTGCTTTGACTTCCTTTTCAAGCATATAATAATCTTGCTGGTGGTCTCTTTTCTCCAGTAGACTATGTGAGTTGCGATTCTTCATCAAAGATTACATCTCTGGTGGAGATTATGAATTTTTGGTTGATGGGATCATACAACTTGTATGCTTTGCTTTCTTCAGTGTAGCCAACCATAACACATTTATGTGACTTGCCATCCATCTTTATTTGATAATCATGATGTATGTGAGGATGTGCTATGCAACCAAATATGCAGAGATGCCCAATGTGTGGCTTGTATCCAATGAATGCTTCATAAGGTGTCATACCTTGAATTGGTTCGATTGAAAGCCGATGAAGCAAGCAGTTTGCAGTGGCAATTGCTTCTGCCACCTTGATTCGAGAGATGCTTTCACTGAGCATTCCCCTAGCAATGTCTGTAAAAGTTCCCATTCTTCCTTTCAGCTATTGCATTTTGTTGAGGAGTATTTGAATGTGTGAATTTCATTCAATTGCCATTACTTTTGCAAAATTTCATGAATGCTGAAGACATGTATTCACCTCCTTTGTCTAATATCATGACTTTGATCTTTCTGCTTGTTCAATTCTTTACCATGGCTTTGAATTCTTAAAATTAGAAAAAGACTTCAAATTTCTCTTTGAGAAAATAGACCCAACAATACCTGATGTAATTGTCGATGAAAATCAAGTAGTAAAGTGAACCATTGATGCTATGGGTTTGTGCATAACCCCATATATCTATACGTATCAAATCAAGAATACCTTTTTGCTTGAGAGGTGCTTCTATAAAAATTGGTTCATTTCTGTTTACCAAAGCAACATGCTTTACAAAATTTTCCTAGAAACTGAAGCTTTGAAATGCCAAGTGCCATATTTTGATTTCTGAACAGCATCAAGCTTTTGAAATTGACTTGTCCATATCTCTTGTGCCATACTATAGAAAGTGACATTGGTTGCTATTGATGTGACATGGCATGTAAGTCTGGTACAAAAGGTAGCATTTTGAACAAGCGTCCTTCCTTGACTGCTTTTTACACTAGCTGATATCCTCTAGATTTAACCCTGATTTTGCATTCATCCCCATCGAAGATGACTCTGTGGTTGTGTTCCAGCATTTTTTCAACTGACAAAAGGTTCTTACTAACTTTTGGAACACAGAGTACATTTTCACCAATTCTTTTGTAGGAGTGAAATTATTCATATATCTCCATGTAGATAACAGTCTTCAATCCTTCTAATGTTTTCATCTCTGTAAACCATTCATGATGCTTTGTCATCTGAGATGATGCACCACTGTCTATGTACCAAGGATTTTGATCAATTTGGTCAACTTGATATTTGGTCAACTTGATAGTTGTGTTTCCCTTAGGATTCACAATCAATGTCAATGTACACTATGTTAGTATTCAGCATATCCTCACTTGAAAGATACATGGTGTGAGGCTCATTGGCATAATGACTGTGACTTGGATATATCCACCATGGTGATTTTCTCTTCCACGAAAATTTCCTCTATTGTTGCTATGATTGACCTGATAGTGCGGATCGTACTAGCCTAGTGCACACAAGATTAGTGGAAGAACTTAGGAGACTCAAAGCACACTGAATAAGACATGAGAGGAAGATAGCAAATCTATATCTCTTACAATGTGTGTGTACTCAACCATACATGATAGGCCTCTTATATAGAGAGTCCCCTTTGAATAGTCAACACTTGTAGGATCCTCTGGTCCACATCTTTTCTTGTGGATATCCTTAATCCACATCTCCACATCATGTAGTCCACATCCTAGGGTGGCTACTTTAATACATTCCTTATCACATACCTTTGCCTCTAACTTCATGTGCTCATGATTGCAACCTCACCAATTGAAAAAAACAATTAGTAAAGTTGGATGCAAGTTGCCCTTTTCTTGGTTGTCCACACGAGAGGAGGTTTGCTCTATGAGCTAAATTTACCCTCTGACTCTAAGATGCACCAGCTATTTCATGTTGGTATGCTGAAAAGGTGTGTTGGACAAAATAATCACTTCCCCACCTTACCTCCACTTGATGACGAAGGCAGAATAGTTTTGACCAACAAAGTTTTCTTGGGTATGGAAGAAAGGAATCGATGAATAAGAATACTGTGGAATTTTCCGTCACGTGGAAGGGGTAACCTGAAGATGATAACATATGGGTTGAGTTTGCATTACTTGTGCAATGGCCAGATCTGGGAGTGTGTTCGCTTCCAGGTTCAGTGCACATCTTTTTTAATGTAGCACACTCTGCACTCTTTTATTTTTCAGGATTCGTGGTCGTCCTGCATGTAAGCACTTGCAGCTATGTCATCAACACATAAGCTGCAGTATCCTTTTCATCCAATCGCACAGCATGTTTATGTTGGGCTGCCAACTGGTACAAGGAATCGCGGAGTCTGGGGGGGCCACTCCCCCTCCTCCTAGCCAAAAAGAGTTGGCAGGATAGTGAGGAGGGGTTCATTACTTTATTTATATCCAAGGATCAAACATTTGCACCTTTGTATGTGGGACCCAATCCCATGTGTGACGAGCGCTTGAGAGGAGAATTTCACCCCTCCATTTCTATTAATCACATAGTCTTCTAGGTGCCACACGAGGGGGGTTTGGGCCACAAAGACCCCACGTTCCAACACCCCCCCATGGGCCAAATACCACAACCCACTAAGACTAATCAGCCAATCATGCGATGGTTGCCCATTAAGGGCCAGGCTGCCATCAAATCTCTGAAGAGCAGTCACGTAGTCGACACTAAACCTCTGAACAGGCACTGCAGTTGAAGCACACGCAGGCTGCCACCTCTTGCGCGTGTGCAGTCAAACTCCCCAGTCAACAAATTAGCCAGCTGCTGTTAACAGTCACACACACTGCCAGTCAGAGCACACATACGAGGTGCAACATCCCACGGGCCAATCATAGTGCTCAGGTGAAACCTGCTTTTATACAAATGCTGGGCAGCCAATCAGATGCTGCCAAGTGGTACAAGGAAGCACTAAGCCGCCTCCTCCCCACGCGGAGCCTCCCCATTATCCAAAAATCTGGCTGGATAGTGAGGAGGGGTTCATTACTTCTTTATATCCAAGGATCACACATTTGCACCTTTGTACGTGGGACTAATCAAGCCCCCAATTCCACGTGACACGAGCCTACGAGAAGAGTCTTTCACCCCTCCATTTCCATTAACCACATAGTATTCTCGGTGCTGCTTTGGGCCACAAAGACCCCACCTTCCAATAGTTCAAATGACAATCTTCGCACTACTTGAGCAATGGGCCAGATCTGGGAGAGTGTTCACTTACACGTTCAGTGAAGTTTTCTAAAAACGCTAAAGTTATCAATGTACAGCTCTTTTATTTTTCAGGCTTCTCGTCCTCCTGCATGTGAGCACCTGCATAAATGTTAGACATCAAGACATAAGCTGCAGCATCCTTTTCATCCAATCGCACAGCATGTTCAAAGGCCTGTCTTCCAAGGTTCACATTACCCCACTTCTGACAAGCACCCAACACAGTAAGCCACCCTGCAAGATTAGGTTCGAAAGGTATCTTCTCTACCATCTGTACAGCCTCCTCTAGTTGGCCTGCACGGCCAAGGAGATCCATGATGCAATTGTGGTGCTCAATAGTTAACGTGATGCCATAGACTTTTCTCATAGCCTCAAAGTACTTCTGGCCTGTATCCACTAGACCCGCGTGACTGCATACAGTAAGAATATTAAGGAATGTGACCCTGTCTGGCTGTATGGCTTCTCCTCTCATCCTCTCAAGCATTTGGAAAACAATTTCACTTTCTCCTAGCTGTGCATATCCTGCAATTAGTGCAGTCCATGAGACTACATTTGGAGACACCCCCTCGAAACAGTCCAGTGCTTCATCACAAAGCCCATGTTGGGCATACCCTGCGATAAGCACAGTCCATGAGACAACATCTCGTATTGGAAGCTTGTCAAAGGCTTCCCTTGCAATTGCAAGCAAGCCACTTTTGGCATACATATCGACCAAGGCATTGCCCACACAAGGATCTCTTTCCAACCCAAATTTGGCAATCAAAGCATATACTTCGCAACCCTTCTCTATGGCTCTTACAATGCCACAAGCTTTCAGGATGCAAACAAAGGTGATAACATTTGGAGACACCCCCTCCAGTTGCATCTGCTCAAAACAATCCAAGGCTTCCTCTCCAAGCCCGTGTTCAGTACATCCTGCAATCAGCACATTCCACGAGACTACATTTCGAACTGGAAGCTTGTCAAACAATTCCCATGCTTTACCAAGTGAGGCACATTTAGCATACATATCAACCAAGGTGTTGCAAACATTAGGATCCACCTCGTAGCCCTTTCTGGCAATCTCTGCATGTATTTTGCAGCCCTCAGTTCGAGCTCCTAAGCTGCCACAAGCTTTCAAGATGCAAATAAATGTGACAGCATCCACAGAGACACCCTCTATTTGCATCTGCTGGAAACAGTTCAGTGCTTCCTTACCAAGCCCATGTTCAACATAGCCTGCAATTAGTGCATTCCAGGAGACTACATCTCGAGATGGAAGCTTATCAAACACTTCCCTTGCTTTTGCAAGCAAGCCACACTTGGCATATGTATCAATCAAGGTGCTGCCCACAAACGGGTCTTGTTCCAACCCTTCTCTGGCAATCTCAGTGTGTATTTCTTGGCCCTTATCTATGGCTCTTACGCTGCAGCAAGCTTTCAAACTGCAAACGAGTGTAATTGTATCTGGAGAGACACCCTCCAGGCACATCTGTTCGAAACAGTTCAGAGCCTCCTCACCAAGCCCATGTTCGGCATACCCTGCGATCAGTGCATTCCAGGAGACGACAACGGTAGCTTATCAAACACTTCCTGTGCACTTGCAAGCGCGCCACATTTGGCATACATATCAACCAACGTGTTGCCAAGAAAAGGATCTCTTTCTAACCCCTGCCTGACAATATCGGCATGTATCTCACAAGCCGTGCCAAGGGCTCTTATGCTGCCACAAGCTTTCAGTCCATAAGACTACATCTTGAACTGGAAGCTTGTCAAACACTTCCCATGCTTTTGCAAGCAAGCCACCTTTGGCATACATATCAACCAAGGTGTTGCCAAGAGAAGGATCTATTTCCAACCCCTTTCTGGCGATCTCCATGTGTATTTCTTGGCCCTTGTCCATGTTTCCTGGACTGCAACATGCTTTCAAACTGCAAACGTACGTGACAGCATTTGGACTGGCACTCTCGAATTGCATTTCCTTAAAACACTTCAGCGCTTCTTCACCAAGCCTGTGTTGGGCATACCCAGCGATAAGTGCATTCCATGAGACAACATCTCGAACTGGAAGCTTGTCAAACATTTCCCGTGCTTTTGCAAGTAAGCCACATTTGGCATACATATCGACCAAGGTGTTGCCAAGGAAAGGATCACTTCCCAACCCCTTTCTGTCAACCACTGCATGTATTTCCTGGCCTCTTTCTGCATCCTTGAGCCTAGCACAAGCCTTCAGCAGGGCCACAAAAGTATGTTTGCTGGGACATACACAACCTTCTTGCATTTTCTGGTACAGGTTGAGGGCAAGCTGTGATTTCCCACATTCAATATGACCTGTGATGAGAGAAGTCCAAGAGAACTCGTTGGGAGCAACCAACCTATTCAAAACCTGCACAGCATCGCCCATGCTTCCACATTCCACCAACATTGGGACAAGGTAGTTCCCGAGAGCGCTATGAACCTCCAGCCCACCTTTGCACATGTAGGCATGCAAGCGCTTAGCATACTCCGGATTTCTCTCTTTTCTGCACTTCTGCAGAAGGCATTTAAAGCTCTCAAGCGAAGGAAGCTGGGGTACCCGTTCCAAAGAAGTGAGGGCCTCCTCTAAACTCAATACCTCCAACGTAATGTTGTCTCGCAGTTCGTGTGCCTTAGAGGCGTTCACAGGTAAACAGCGCCTAATGCTGGCATCGCAATTGCTGACACGATCAATGAAACCACGGTTTTTAGTTTGATCGGGCCTGTTGAGTGGATGCTTTGCTCTCGTGCATTCCTTTGCGTCCGAACTCCTTTTGGTCGAGCAAGTGCGTAAACCGACAGGGAGTGTAGGAGCCGTCTACCCATATAAATTCCTTGGTGATGTCGAGCGTGAAATCTGGAGCCCAAGGGATTGTCTGGTAAGATTCACGACAAACAAGTCAGAGGAGCCAATCGGATGGAGGACTGCTACAAGGGTAACTGTGAAAATCATTGAGTGGGGGATTGTGGGGGAGAAGTACGTTGCTGTGTTGAGTGAAATTGGAGATGTCCAACATGAGGTTTTGGCCAAAGATAGTTCCGCATGGAGGCTTAAGGGAGGAAGCCATCGCCAAAACCACCACCCACCGTCACCATCACAGGTTGATTAGGCTGAGGAGCTCCATTATCAACAGAAGGAATTCAATGAGGCGATGAAATCTGTGATTGAGCAGGTTTCACTCCGCATTTATAATCTATGCTATTGCCAATACACAGGTTAATTGATAATCGAATTCTTCTTCGCCTTCATCTCTTATTCGTCAAGGACGATACCTCTCTTCCTTCCAATCCTGGCACCGTCGAAGAGATCTTCAAGGAATTCCTGGGCTGTCGAGCTGGTGTCCTCAAGCCCTCACGTCTGGTTTGTCCCTTCTTCCTTCCTCCCCCTCTATTTTTGCTGCTTCGAATGCTTTGCCTCACCCTTATTTCGTCCCCCTCCCGCCCCCTTTCAAAGGCTTCTGCCACAGCAATGCGATCTAATTTCATCCCAATGGTCGCTTTCCAAGTTCGCCTCATCTTAGTTTCATCCCAAGAGTTGCTTTCCTTGCATCTTTTTTCGTCAAAATAGTTTATCCAATCATGGGTCAGCTTACAAAGAATGACGTATGTACCTTGTATCGAATAACCTCAAAATAAGAGTTTTGAAAAGTTAAAAGTACCTATAGCATCAGCTCCTCTCTTAACGTTAGTGGACCCCAATGAACCATTCATGGTCGAAATAGATGCCGATAATTTTGCTCTTGGGGCATTACTTTTACAAAAGGGCTTTTGAAAGCAAAAAGTTAGACTACACCGAACAAAATTGCTCAACATATGAGAAGGAACTGTGTGCTATAGTATATGCTTTGAAGAAATGGAGACACTATGTATGGTGCCAAATTGGATTTGCAATCACCCAGTGCCTACAGGAAGAAATGCTAAATAGCTAAAATAATGCAAGAGTTTAATACCCAATTGACTTATTAAAAGGGAAAAATTGATGTGGTAGCAAATTCCCTAAGCCGAAGGCCAATGGTTAATGAATTGACTTCTACTCAATTCCAAAATGATTTCCTAGAGTCCGTAAAAGGAAAAGGTGAGTTTGATCTTCACCGTTTTGAAATATGAAAAGCAATCATGCGGAGGGATCCAACAAATTGAGAAGCTTTCATTGAGGAGTCACATGGAAATGATGCCATAGCATAGGTTGGTGACAAAGGAATTAATTGGAAAAAATATAGAATTGAAGATGGCTACCTACTCTACAAGGGTAGAGTATGTGTCTCGTATAATAATAACATTAGGCACCAAATTATTTTTGAGTGTCCTGATAGTTCGAGAGCTGACATCTGGGAATTTAGAAGACATACATGCTTCTGGCGTGGAATAGATAAGGACATCCAAGATTTTGTATTAAAGTGCCAAAAATGCTAGTCTGAATGCCTTAAGGTAAACACGGAGGGAGCACGAATCTGTATAGGTAATTGCATATTGGTTGATGAAGATGGCCCATTGTATTCTAACCAACGAAGAGATTAAAACTTCAAAATTAGCAACACTATATGTGGATCATATCTATAGATTGTATGGGCTACCATCCGGTATTGTTAGTGACTGGGATAGGAACTTTAACATCCATTTTTAAAGGACTATGTTTATGAGGTTAGAAACTACTTTGAATATCAACACCACGGGTCATCTAGAGCGGTGGTCAAATTGAAAGGGTCAATCAGGTCATTGAGGATATGCTTTGAGCATATGTAAGTAAATGGCAAACTAATAGGAAATAATATTTTCCCATATTCTAATTTGCATACAACAATGCCAAGCATTCAGCTATATGTTTTAGTCCATTCATGATGATGTATGGATTTCAACCTAGAGCTCGAATTGTAGTGGGACTTGAAAAAGAGAGGATTCAAGTACCCAAAGGCTTTCTTGAGGATATGAATCAAATGCTTAAATTAGCTAAATATAGCATTAGAAAGACTCATTATAGAGCAAGAAGGTATGTAAACCCACACAGTAGAAGGTTGGAATTTGAAGTAAATGAGAAAGTACATCTCAGGGTGCTTGAATCTTCAAAATCCCTAAATATAATAGATGCCCAAAGTTATCTCCTAAGTATTATGGACCATTCATATTACTTAAGAGAATTGGAGAACTTGCTTACAAATTAGCCTTACTAGAGGGATGTAGAGTACATTCAATTTTTATGTAAGTATGCTAAAAAGTATTTTAGGAGATGATCACAATCTCATTGGAAATAAAGTTCTAGTTGATCTCATTGAGCCTGCTACTTAACCTCACAAATCATAAAGAATTTTAGATAAACAAGAAAAAATAACAAGAGATACAATATATTAAGACTGTTTAGTTAAGTGGAAGATAGACCTAAAGAGAGTTCAACATGGGAAAGGGTAAGCAATCTCTAGAGGAGATTTTCCAATTTCATTTTTTAAGGATGTAAACCATTCTTAAGGGGAAGGGAATATTACATCAATGACAATCATGGAGCCTCGCGGTTTGGTTTTGGTGAGGCAGAGACCAGAGGGTTCGACAACACTTGCATCTCATGGGGGTTCGAAGGTTTGGGTCTAGGTTTATTCATAGGCCTAAGGATTAAGGAGGAGGTGCATAAGAAAGCTTAAGAGAGGTGCATAAGGAAGCTCAAGAGAGGGATTCCATGGAAGGGATCCCTTGTGGGACACATGGCACCAAAATGAATTAACAAGTGGCAAGTGCTGGCTAGGAGGGAGGATCTAGAGGGAGCTCAAGAAAGGAGGTATGAGAGAGGCACCCCAGGACACAGAGACACGATGAGCTCAAGTGAGAATCCATGGCAGGGAGGAAAGTTATTGAGGATCCCTCCTTCTTTGTGGCGGATGTTACACACATCAACCACTATAGGTGGTGACTACGACCATAGTGGCACATGTCAACTAGCCTAGCATGAGACAACCACTACTATGGTTCTATGCATGACCTATACTTTTATACAAGTCATGGTGGCACACTTTGAGAAAACTGATGGCCCAAGTCAACCCCCATGCTGGTCCTATTGCACAAAACATGCTTAACACCATGGCTCCATCATGATTCTTAAGGGAGTCAAGACATGGCTTTATGGGTGAGTTTAGGCATGCTTTCCATTGATCGGAGTACTTCTCACATCAAAGTTCCAAGGGGACCATGGAAACTAAATGAACAAGGATGCATCCACTCGGTCTGAACATGACACATCAACAGTGGTAGTCCAAGGAATGGTTGCCACTTATCTGTGAACCCAGCCTAGCTGGCAGAACAGTCCACCTTAAGGCAAGGCACAAAACTTAGGCAGCCTCACAATTCCACCCACAAGAGTGTATGACAATTTGAACCAATGAGTAGCAGATTCAACCCAAGGTCCCCTTAATAAGGGCCATACCATAATGGCTTTTTTACAATTGTATCTATCCACTTGTGTGAAGCCAACATAGATGGGCATACCTTTTCCACAAACGTTTTGGTGAAAAAGCTGCACTATGGAGTAGGCATCCAGTGGATGGTTGTAAAACTAGCCTTAAAGAAGAAATGCACCACATGGCACTAGATAAGAGCCATGTGGTAGTACTATTAGCCGGAAAAGAAATCAGGACCAGAGGCTAGAGGCTAAGCATGGCAACACTCGAGGGCCATAGAGGAAAGGAGAATGTGAGGGCGAAACGTTATCATGGGAGGGGAAAAGGAATTAGAAGGGGAGGGAATGAAGAGGGAGACTATGACACAAGGGGAAAGGGAGAGGGGGAAGAGAAGCGTGTACATGATGGGAGGAGGAATGTAAAGATGGAGACATCAAGGGAAGAGGACCATGCTTTATTTTGAAAGGAAGGGAAGGGAGAAATCAAAGTACTAGCTAGGTGGCTTTACAAGAATGAGCGTGTCTCATCAAGAAATAGCCCCCTCCTTTTATAGCCAAGAGAGGGGCTCTCTCCCAATAAATGCATCCTCCCACATGTATGGTGTGTGTGGAAAAGTCTCCCATGTGGGCTAGGCAGTTACGCACTCTCAATTGTGTGCGACAACCTTTGCCTCATTTTTCCACAAAAATCAAGCCCCATATCTCAAGTCTATGATACTCCCTTGGTCTCTCCCAATTTTATAATATGTTCAAACCTCTAGGAGGACAAGTGGAGGGTTGGCACAAGGAATCTTGCCACCTCATCCTACTTTCCCCATTATTTAACTTCATCCTTGGACTATCTATACCTCCCCCACATGGGCCTATCCTATATGGAGGGAATAACCCAATATAATATCCATCTCCACCTATTTTATATTACTTCTCCCATGGACTTTGAGCCATATCTCACTAAATGCAGCCTAGGTGGAGGGGTGGCACATGGAGGAGCCATGCCACCTTACATTCTATAATATTACTACCATGGATTATGTACAACACACCTTATGGGTCCTCTTACGTGGAAGGGTGGCACATGGTCATGCCCTGCCACCTCAACCCTGGGCCCTATGCACACCATATTTTATTATACTATTGCTACACATACAAACACACACTCATATTTATGCCTTTTTCCTTAGACAAATTTATCCATAACAGTTCCCCCCCCCAGGCAGGGAATGCATAGCATTTCCATGCCTGGGTCCCATCACGCACAAAGAAGGCTTGAGGTAGCGCTTGTTAATCACCTTCTTGCCATATGGTTCATGCAGCTCCTGAACTTGTACAGACCCATTGCTACGTTCCTTGATGACTTTGTATGGACCGGTCCACAGTGGCAGAAACTTCTTATCCATTTGGTGGTCCAATCTGTTATCAAAGCATAGCACAACATTCCCCTCAGCAAAATGTCTTTCCCATCCCTTGCGAATCTTAGCATCCAAGCGGGCCTTTTGTCGATTCTTTTGGATCTCTGTTTGATGTAGGACAAGGCGTCGGGTTTCATCTAGCTTCTCGAGTTGCACCAATCGGGCCTCTACATGTTCATCTTCTATCGTCCTCTGTTCTTGTGCCAATCTCAAAGCTGGAATCTCTATCTCTAATGGTAAAACGGCATCAGTACCATATACCAACTCAAAAGGAGTGTGACATGTAGATGTTTTATGAGTGATGTTGTAAGCCCATACGGCTTCTGTGACCTTCTGATCCCACTGGCTCCTGTTTCCTGTGGCCATTTTCCCCATGGTTTTACAAAGGAGGCCATTGGTCCGCTCTGTTTGACCCATGGATGCTGGATAATAGATGTTAGAAGTGTGATGATCAATACCCATGCGATCCATGAGTAACTCCACTGCCTCATTTAAGAATGGACTCCCATGGTCAGAGACAATTTCCATGGGTGTCCCAAACCTTGTGCAGATACATTCGAATATGAAATTTGAAACTGCCTTACCATTTGCAGCGGGGAGGGCGATGGCTTCAGCCCACTTAGTGACATACTGAGTGGCTACCAAAAGATACTTCTTTTTGCGGGCGATCATGGGCAAGGGCCCGACAAAATCTATTCCCCACTTCTGAAACGGATGGATGGACATCATTGGGTGATGTTGCCCAGGACGCAAATCCTTCCTACCAAAGAATTGGCATGGTTCACAGGTTCTGCAATACAAAGTGACATCCTTGAACAAGGTCGGCCAATAGTATCCAGCATGTAAAATCTTCTTAGCTATATAGTCACTGGCATAGTGACCTCCACAAAATCCATCATGATAATGCTTCAATACCTTAGGCACTTCATCTGCATCAATGGCCCGTCTTAGTACCCCATCCATGCCTTCACGGTACAACACCCCATCAAGGAGGGTGTAGCGCCTACTATCTCTGCGGATCTTCTTTCTCTCATAGCTAGTACTTTCTGGAGGAAAGGAGAAAGCAATCAGAAACGTGAAGATACCACCATACCATGGATCCCCAACTTCTATGGTCGCTACAAGGGTTACATCAAGGCATTCCTCTAAATCAATCAAAGCATTCTTCAAGTTGGAACAACCCCCTTTTACAATTTTGAAAGAAAAATCATATTCTTGTAGAACTGCCAACCATTTGGCCAACTAGCCCATGGGATTTGGTGATTGAAGAACCTGCTTTGCAAGACCAGTGCTAGTGAGTATAATGAAGGACTTTCCAGCCACATAATGCTTAAATTTCTCAATGCAAAACACCAAAGACAAGGCATGCTTGTCAGCCTCTGAATAGCATCGCTCAGTGTCGAGCAATTGTCGAGAAGCAAATCAAACGGGATACATGAACCGATCCTCCCCTTGCTGGAGAAGAATACCTGCCACAGTGTGCTCACCAAACCCAGGATTGATATAGAAAGTCTTTGACCAATTTGGATTGCGTAGAATGGGTCCTGAAGCCAGAGCATTCTTGATTTGTGCAAACCCATGATCACAATCCTCATCCCAAGAGAAATCAACCCCATCTTTTAATAGCATAGTCATGGGTCGTGTCAAAGTAGCATATTGATCAATGAAGCGGCGATAGTATTCTGCTAGATTGACAAATGAGCGTACCTGATGTTTGATTGTTGGCAGGGAGAGCTTGAGGATAGCTGTTACCTTCTCGGGGTCAGGCTTGATGCCCTCGGATGAGACAATATGTCCCAGTAACCTCCCTTGAGTGGCTCCAATGGTGCATTTCCCAGGGTTGAGACTGCCATTTGCATCATTGACCCTTTGGAAGCCCAATCTAACCTTCATGACGTGCTCCTTACGTGACGAGAATATACAGAAATCATCTAAAAACACCTCCAAGAAATCCCCCAAATAAGGAGCAAACACCATTTGCATAAATCTTTGAAAGGTAGCAGGAGCATTGGTGAGGCCAAATGGCATTACTTTGAATGCAAATGTCCCCAAGGGTGTGGCAAATGTGGTTTTAAGCACATCTTCTTCGGCAATTCTGATTTGATAAAACCCAGAGTAACCATCACAGAAAGTATACATCTCATGACCACTTACCTTCTCAAGAATGAGGTCTTGAAAGGGAAGATGATGATGGTCCCTCTTGGTGGCTGCATTGAGTTTCTTATAGTCGATACAGACCCGCCACTTGTTGTTTTTTTTTTGGGTGACTACCACTGGTGAAACCCATTCAGTATTGTGAGCCAAAACAATAAACCCAGCTTCTACAAGCTTTTGCAACTCCGAGCGCAAAGCATCGGTCTGCAAGGGCCCTAATCTCCGATACCTCTGAGCCACAGGCTTCGCATCAGGCTTCAGCTCTATCTTGTGCTCTATGGCAGTCACATGGCGAAGGTGGTGGTAGCTAGTTGCAAAGAGGTCAGGAAAATATTTGAACATTTCTAGAAACTCGTCTTTCTCAATTGGAGTGAGGTCTGGGGAAAGCATAGATTCAAGCTTTTGACGACTAGTTGTTACCTTTTCTGCAGGTGGCGGGGTCGGAGACACCCCCATCATGTAAACTTCCTCCTCTGAGAATTCCTCCCCCCTGTCTGATTCTTCCATTGATTCAGACACCGAGAATGAGAGAGTATCACTGTCTTGCTCCTCTTCTTCTTCTGGTTCTGTGGCACCGGGTTGCACCGGGATCTTCTCCTTAGAAGCACCAAAAGACATGTGTCCTGTCTTCCAATAGCTGACTGCATCACTCTTTCTCAACCATGGTCTCCCCAGTATGGCTGGGTAACTCCTGCATGTATCTTTAATGTCCACTACATAGAAATTGACGGTGGTGGTCAACCCATTGACAGTGATGGGCAAATCCTCAATGACTCCTAGGGTGGCGAGTCGTCGACCATCTGCTACCTTGATTCGAGTGGAGGAATGCCTTGTACATTTCAAATTCAATTTCTTCATGATTCGGGGCACCATGATATTACATGCAGCTCCCCCATCAACACACACATTTTTTATACGGCAATTATCTATAATGACATCGACTGTATGTGGGTGCCGATCAATTTCTTCAGAGATAGAAGATACCTCTCTTACCTTTCCCTTTTTCTTGTTCCTCCTTGTTGAGAGCCCTTGCTGCAGCTCACGTCTCACCTTAGGGCTTAATGCTATTAGTTGAGGGAGCGTGATGCTCAAAGAACGATGAGCAAGGTCCTGAACGACCGAATAGTCTTCTTGCCCTGAGTCGATGGGAAAATCCGAGGGCGACCACTTACTCCTACGGGATCTTTTAGTCTTCTCTGTTGGTGGGTCTGCCATCTCAGCATCTGAGGGCTCTGAGAAGGATACCTTCTTCCTGGGGCGGCCCGGTCCACGGTTTGGAGAGGGGTCCGAGGTGGTACGACTTCTTTTCCCAAGGTCAAGGATCTCTACGTCAGAATCCTCAGTGCCTGATTCACTTAGAAGATTCACCCTTGGAATATTGGGACATTCTGTGCGATAATGACCCTTCTGGTGGCACTCGTAGCATACAACATTAGCACGGTCTCTTGGAGGGCGGTTGGCTTGATTTCTGATGCCCACCATCTCAAGCCGAAGATCATTTAGGGCCTTGGCTAGGTCATTGACTCCAGGTTCTGTTGCAAGGGGGGCCTCTTTAGCTGGAGGGGCCGAGGGATTAGAAAGGAGGGGGGCTCGTGGGCGAGGCTGGGGAAATCTTCGAGGCAGAGGGTGAGAATATACACCTTGTTGAGGGTAAGCATCTAAGGGAGGACCATACATTTGAGGTGGAGGCGGTGGATACATCCCTGATGAGGGGTGGGGGTATGCCCCTAAGTTAGACCCCCCAGGTTGTTGTTGCAAGAATTGAGGGGGTTGCGGAGGGACAATCGTCTTCTTTGAAGCGGGTCAGACTGAACTTTATCAAACTTTTGAGCAATCTCATGTGCTAGCACCATAGTTTTTGGATTCTCCCATTTAAGCTTGAGGCGAAATTCATCACTTGCTCCTGCTACAAGGTAGCCCAGGACATGCTGAGTCATTCCAGCTCAAAATCCGGCATTGTCCTCCTGTGTGGCAATTAAACGGTCCAGGAGCACAGCCGCTCAATCCACATATCGACGCGCCGTCTCACCTTCTGACTGCTTCAAGTTTGCCACCTGCAGGTACACATTCTCTGGCTCCTCTTCTTTGCCAAAATACTCAATCATCACTGCTGTCAACCTTGGCCAGCTTTGGAGAATGTCTTCGGCCTACTTCTCATACCACACTTGAGCCAAACCCTCTACAAATGTGGGAAGAACCGACAGCCATTTGTCTTCAGTAAGAAAGTTGAGAGAAACACAACGGCACTTGAAGGCCACAAGATACTCATTTGGATTTTCTTCCACCCATCCACAAAACACAGGAATGTCAGCCATGCTTGGAAGATGGAAAAGAGAGAGGCAAGATGAGGCTTATCTATGGACAAACAATAGAAAGAGGAAGCTTGAACTGAAAATCAGGTGAAGATACATCCACAAAGCACACATAGGCAAGGTAGGGAGTAAGGAAGACCAGGGATGTTTTGAGAGCACCTGGAAGTGAGCCTATTTTGCGCAGGTCTACCAGAGCTAGATATCCTGTGGATAGGCTGAAATATGATGGATTTACAACCATTCACTATGCCTATATGGTCAAAGTGATACAGGAACCAGAACCCACTTCCTTTGAGCAAGCCATGGGAAAAGAAAAATGGGAGAAAGCCATGGATGAAGAAATGGATACCTTGGAAGCAAATGCAACATGGGAATCGGTGCCTTTGCCTAAAGACAAGAATGCAATTGGCTGTAAGTGGGTTTATAAGGTCAAGCACAATGCAGATGGTTCTGTGAACAGATACAAGGCAAGATTAGTTGTCAAGGAGTATGCACAGACATATGGCATTGATTATGAAGAAACATTCAGTCCGATTGCAAGGATGGCAACTGTAAGAGCAGTCATTGCTATGGCTGCATCAAAGGGATGGTCTTTACATCAGAGGGATGTAAAGAATGCCTTCTTGCATGGTGATTTGCAAGAAGAGGTGTTTATGGAGCAGCCACCAGGTTATGCTCATGCTATTCATCCTGAGTTTGTTTGCAGGTTGAAGAAAGCCTTGTATGGCTTGAAGCAAGCACCTAGAGCATGGTCTGACAAGATAGGACAGTATCTTGTCACTATTGGCTTTCAGATTTCCAAGGAAGATTTCTCACTTTATGTGAGAAAAACAGAGAAAGGTATTATGCTGCTTGTCATTTATGTTGATGATTTGATCATCACAGGTGATAGTGATGAAGCACTTTATGTGAGAAAAACAGAGAAAGGTATTATGCTGCTTGTCATTTATGTTGATGATTTGATCATCACAGGTGATAGTGATGAAGATATCCTTCACGTGAAAATGCTATTGAAACAAAAGTTTGAGATGGAGGATTTGGGAGAGCTGCGTTATTTCTTGGGCATTGAGGTGATTAGATCACCAAGTGGGATACAGCTCTTGCACAGGCAGTATGGATTGGACATGCTATCCAAATATGGGATGATAGGCTGTAAGCCTATTTCAGTTCCTTTGGAGCAGAATGTGAAGCTGAGCGCAGATGCAGGTGAGCTTCTAGAAGACCCTACTATGTACAAATGCATAGTAGGAAGTTTGATTTATATGACTATCACCAGGCCAGATTTGAGCTATGCTGTTGGATTGGTAAGTCAGTTTATGCAGGCTCCAAGGAAACCGCATTTGGATGCGGCTAGACGCATACTCAGGTATGTGAAGTCCAGTATGGACTATTTTATGAGGCTGGGGTTCAGATACAGTTGCATGGATACACTGATGCTGATTGGGCTAGTAGTATTTCTGATAGACGATCTACTAGTGGATATGTGTTCTCTTTTGGGAGTGCTGTAGTCACTTGGAGCAGCAAGAAACAACCTACAGTTGCCTTGTCGAGCACAGAGGCTGAGTACAGGGGTGCAGCAATGGCTGCATGTGAGGTAGCTTGGTTGCATAAGCTACTCTATGATATGCATCAGTCTACAGATGGGCCAGTTGTCATTTATTGTGACAACATGAGTAGTATACACTTGGCAAATAACCCAGTCTATCATGCTAGAACAAAGCACATTGAGGTGCATTATCACTATGTGCGGGAGAAGGTTTTACTAGGTCTTATTGATCTAGTTTATGTCAGCACAGAGGATCAGGTAGCTGACATATTCATGAAGGCATTGGGCGCAGAGAAGCTACGCAAGTTCAGAGACCTGCTTGGTGTGCAGGAATTGGGATTGAGCTCGAGGGGGATGCAAGAAACTCCGTGACATATACTAATTACTCTTGCACAAGCTATCCCTCTACCATGCTTGCTTCCAATTTGGCTCTCTGCCTTACAAATCCCTTCAAAGTTTTCATAAACCACTTGAGAAAAAACATTGACCGACTATGAATGGTACCTGCAATGGCCACCTCATCAACTTTGTGCACAAGCAAGTGCACTTGAGTTGTCATAATGCTCGAGGGAATGTGCTTCTCAAGCATGCATACGGCTTTGATGGAGTCCAGCCACCCTAGCCTTCTCGATGCTCGACATGGAGATCTCTTTTTGAGATATCCACCTATTTCACGTGCCCATGTAAGATTCATAATCTTTCTACAAATTATTCAACTTAAATTGAGAAGAAAAAGTAATCAATGTGAGTTGATAGTAAGCATACCTCACAATACCACTGATCTTGAATATAGAATTTCTAACATCTTCTTGTAAGCACCCTTTCACTTTAATTGGGAGGATGAACTATCCAAGCAACAAAGAAGTCATGTCAATAATATAACATAATCATAATTACACTAACGCATCACGATTATTAGTACACTAATCCTACAATATAGAATATCTGTAAGACCTTGTGCCAATCATGGGACTTGAGCCCACTAAGATTATTGTCCTTTGAAAATGCTCCTTTCAAGCAACGCATGTACCTTGTGAGTGTTCGAAAAGAGGCAATGTCTGCCTTGATTGTTGCCTCCTCTCTCTTGGAGAGGATCCATGTTGCTTTTGGGAGGACAACTTTACGACCACACACTTGGGGCCACAAATGAGGCATCCTATCCATAGCTTGCAAGTTTTCTCACACTCCTCTTGAGTCTTTGTCAATCACTAACCAAGTGTGCCCAAATAGTAGCCCCCACATTCTTGAAGATATATGCATGGGATCCAAGAGATGATTGATTTGTAACTAAGCCCAATAAGGAAGCTCATGAAAGATGGATAGCCTCTTCATACCAAGAGGAGGCTCCTCTCCATTTACCCTCCAAGCCTGAATCCAGTCACTTGCATTCAAATATGGTGGTGGTGGATCAAGCTAGCCTTCACGCGCAAGATGGTCCTACGGAAGGTATCAAGCATGACCTTCATAAACCATTTTCCTCATATGTTTGGAGTGTCATGCAAGCACACTCAGACCCTTCCCACAAACAAGACAAGCATGGTACCCACTTATTGCAAGTCCTGCATGCGTGCATGAATGTGTTAGTATAAGACATGCTCTAGAAAGAGAGTCATAAAAGTATCATTATACATGTAAAGACACAACCATGTACCTATGCACTCTCCATATCCTAGGTAGTTATGCATGGTCCACATCAATATCCCCTTCACCAAAATGTCATTGGTATGTCTAGGAGATTTGGAAAAACAAAGACCAGTATGCCTCTCCATAATATCTATAACTCCTCTATCAAAGGTGCCATGTACATGTCTATATTTTTAGCCTTGTACTTCCTTAGCACGAGCAATGCAAGCATGAGGTGTCCCTTCTTTATTGTTAGCCATGGTGGCATATTGTAAGTCACCATGCCTATAGGCCATGTCGACCAAGATGTCGAGCGTAACTCAAAAGGGTTCACGCCATCCATGGCGAGCCCAAGATGTAAGTTGCGTGGCTCCCTCACAAAGTACGGCCACTGATTGTCTATGTGCTTCCAAGCAGCACAATTTGCAGGAATCCTCAATGTGTCATTAGTGGACCGATGTGTAGCATGCCAAGTCATCAACTCCACTATGGATTTGCATCGGAACATGTGTTGTATTCTAACAATGATGGGAAAGTGTCTCAAGACCTATACTGGGATCAGCTCATCCTGCAAGTCATCTCTATATCATTGTTCCCCACACTCTAGACAACTAGCCAAATCTCCATGCTCACGATGAAAGAGAATACAATCATTACGACAAGAATGGATGGTATCATAATCCATACCCACCATTGTTAGCATCTTCTTCGCTTCATATTTTGATGCAGTCATGGTAGTTAGTGTAGGCAACATCTTCTGGAGCAACCTATCACAATTCAAACATACATATGCTTTCAATAATGAGAAACTATGATGATTCTCAAAACAATCAAGATCCAAATAATGAGATAAATTAATGCAGGTGCTAACCTCATTAAGGCCGAGACACTTGTATTGGACCACCCATACTTTGCTTGCAGATTCAAGATTGAGAGACAAGCCCATAGTTTTGACATCCCAGCACCCTCCTACAACCACGTTGATTGCAACTCTCACAGATTGCCCTCAAACTCGGACATCATGTGTACATGTGATGTAGTGCTCCTAAAGATAGAATCCATCATGTCCACCATACCCTCGTCATCATCATCTAGCATATTTGAGAGACTATCCTCCTGCTCAATGTGTGAAGGTATATGCGTCCCCTCACCACCCTCCTCATGCTGTCTCAAGGTTTCATGTAAATATAAGATCCTGTCTCAAGGTTTTGTGTGAAGTACGCATGCAATATTAATCACAAACTCAAATAGCATTGACTTACTGATGATCCATCACCACGTGTACCACCAATAGTCAGTACCGGTGTGGACTCCTCCCCATACATTCGCAATTGGCACAAGACAATATGGCATTGATGTCATACTTCTTGCTTGCAATGAGTGCAATGACAATACAACCTCTCCGTAAGCCACTCCGTGCTCTCGAGCATTGGTGCATCATCTGACAAGCTTCCACTCATCCCTTCCATCTGCACACCTCCAAAATCACAACACAAAATGCAAGGAAATCCACTCAAGATCCAAAAAATAGCCTATTGTTAACTTTAATGCCTATTGCTAGATTTTATGCCCAGTACCGTCGGTATATACCAACTTTATGCCCTGCTCTATTGGTATATATCGACCTTTAAGGGATATATAGTGTTGATATATATCGACAGAATAATGGCGATATATATCGACTCTGGGAGCTAAAACCCAAAACCCGCACGCCGCCGCCCCTCACAAGTCTATTGCAGAAAAAGCAAAAACCTCTGCTCCTTCCTCACCTTCCTCCAACCTCCTTCCCACACTCCTCACCCCTACCCAGCCCCTCTCCTAACACTTGTGCCCCCTCTCCACCCTTATCCCTCTCCAAGATGGTGTGTCTATTTAAACAATGTAGGTTTTTTCCTTCCCCCATTTTGTTTTGTGAGTGTTGAAGCATGTTTCTCCTTGCATTGCTAAGCCCATGTGCTCAGTTTCATGCTTGATTTTCAGAGTTGAAGGAACAAAAACAAGATTTGGTGAAAGAAATATCGCCTCTTCTTTTTTTAGTATTTCTCTACTTTCCCTTCCTCTACTTTCACTTTCCCTTCCTTTTTCTAAAGTTTCTCTCCTCCTTTCCCTTCCCTTTCTTTCTTTAAAGGAAGAAACAATACACACAAAAAAATCATGAAAGAGAAGAGTATGAAAGATATACCTATTGTTTTCGTGCTTTCTCCTTGTTTGTAGGCTTCTCTTTGTCTCCTGAATCCAATCCCTTTAGAATGTTGCTTCTCCAAACTCCTCCTTTCACTAATTATTTTTCTTAAAAATGGTATGGTTCCTCTCTTTTATAGGGCCAGTACATGAAACACCTCTTCTGAGAGGGATTATCCGGTGCCAGGACACGTCATTTCCAGGTAAGAAAGTGCTTCCTCTTTTTTTCTATTTTTCTTTTCGTGATTGCATTGGCTTGCAGCTAGCGCCTTAAGCACTAGCTGTAGTCATGGGCGTAAAATCTTTTCTCCTCTCTTCTCCCCTCTCTTATTCCCTCTCCTTCCTCTCTCTTCTCCTCTCTTTTTCCCCCCTCTTTCCCCTGTCCTCTCTTCTCTTTTTTCCTCTCTTTTTTCCTCTCTTATCCCCTCTTTTCTCCTCTCTCTTTTCTCAACTCTTCCTCTCTTTCCCCTCTCTCTTTTCCTTCTCTTTCCTTCTCTATTTTCCCTGCGTATTCAGCGATGTAACAAGACCATCGTACTTTGATGGGAGAATCCGTATGCATCTTCGTGCTAGATTCTCGTTGGTGATGGTGATGCCCATCGTAGTCATCTGATCACGTAGATTCTTCACCCTGGTGATGAACTTCTCTGCCGCTTCAGACTCAGATAATTTTTTGTTCGTGAGTGGAGTCTCCAGATTCTAAATCCGCATCTGATTCATGGTCTCGTATTGATTTTTTAAGACCGTCCATGCCTCCTCCGCTGTGGTGACATGTTGAATTAATGCCATGACGGAATCACTTACACTGCAGACAATAGAACACAGTGCATCTGCATTTCTTCTTATCCACGCGAGAATCTCATCTGTAGTTGGTACTATCTGTTGTGCTGCATTGGCCGGATTCGATCTCGGAACTGGTTTCAGGTCCACCCCAGTAGTAGTATCCCAAAGCTCGTATGTGTTTACGATGGTCTTCATCTTGAACTTCCAGAGTGGATACTTAGTACCATCCAACTTTCCACTTTTGCTTAACAGTGGGATTCGTAGTCTTGGGGTTGGGCCATCTCTCACAATCTGCTCGCAAACAAAAACACACTACCAAATCTTCTTGCTAGAGTCCAGGCTCTGATACCATGTAAGAAAACAATAATACATCTGTGCTCAACAGATAACAGGATCTCGTACGCAACAGAGAAAATAGATAGTATAGAGAATCAAAATTTTGATTACTGTAAAACTGATACAATAGATGGCGCTGCCTCCCAGCCGTGCGCTCCTGTGAAAGAAGCTTCGATGGCATGCTGGAAATAGTAGAAGACGGAGGCTGGATGCTAAGGAATCAGGGTTGCTATAGCCAGATAATGAAATGGGCTTCATGGGCTTGCTCTTATATAGCCACCACAAGTAGTCGGTTAGAGCCAATTGGGTGACCGACCCAGTCTGCCCAAAACGATCGATTGGGGGTCGGTCCCGAAATAGGCCATCGACTACATGATAGAACCGATGCGCAAAACAGAGCAACTAACCTATGAATATCATTTAGCCCAGAGCCATCCGAGATCATCTAAGGCTCCAAACGGGTCCCGTAACTCGAGACTGGGCTGCCCCGAGAAATGCTCCGTCTACCCTCAGTGCGGTCAATCATGGGATGCCTTCCTGCACTTGCATGTAGCCTAGTTGGCGGTGTGCCAACTCTATCTGAAGCTGTCCAGCCATCAGGCCACACATGGCCCCCATGTGGTGTCCAAACCAGGACCTACCGGATAACCGAGCTACTCAAATGCCTTCTCCTCATATGGGGGGCTTACAAGTAGAGTTAGTTGGTTCCCGCGTAGTTACACGAGATTGGAGCATTGATATCTAACAAAAACATCCAAGAGAGAGGCCACAATTACATTTTGTTACATAAGAGTCCTCAAACTTTTGTGCACTCTCATCTAGTAAGAGCTATTAAGGTCCAAAAGCAACCTGTGCCAGAACTAAAGAAGGGAAAGAGTGTCTTCAAAATGAATTTAGACATGCATGAGCACATCATGGAGTGTCTTGGAATAGTGGACGAGGACGACTAAGATAGTACTAAGAAAATGTAGTCTCATTGCAAAAAACAGTATTCCACTTATCCTAGAAAATGGAAAATGTATTTGAGACTACACTTCTTTTAGTAAATCCCAAATAACAACCTTCACTTTATTTGTAATTGTTTTTGTAAATCCCAAAGGATAAAGCCCACACTTGTTTTTAGTATATCTCAAACAACCACCGTGCTTGGTTCAACAAATTCTATAACCATAAATCCTAATAAAAGTAAATTCCAAACAACCACTACGCTTGTTTTTTTAAATCCCAAATAATAAATTTGGCACTTGTTTTTTGTATATCCCAAACAACCACTTCACTTATTTTAGTAAATCCCATAACTGTAAACCCCAGTAAATGCACTTATGGGTTAGCATTCAGCCAAAATCAGACTCTAAGAACAATAGGAAATCTAGATGTTAGAATTTCTTCTTTGAAGAAGCAATCTAAAGATGATGCCACCTCTTCTTCACCTCCAAAAGATAGGCACACTAGTGCACCTCCTCTAGAAAGTGGTGTCTTTAATGTTCGTGCCATAGTTCTACTTGGATAAATTTTGTAGGCGGGGGGAACACAATTCCAATACTAGGTATCAATGTATTGTCTAAGTTTGTAAACCACCGCTTTGCATTTGGCTTTGCATTTGAGGGGAAGCTGTTGGCCAATTTTGGCACGTATAAGGCTAGGAATCCTTCATATCCCATCTGTATTCATGCAAATTTCGCCGATAGAACCAACTTTGGTACAATAATCCTTGATGTCCCCAACTCATTTGTCAAATAGTATATGGATTATCTTGAGGTTGAGTCCTTTTATCATATTGAGGGTGCTATTGTAGTTGAGAGAGGTATTGGTGAGGGTGGCACTACTATCACATGTAGCAGAGAAGATTGCGCATGATACAAATTGGGTGAAGTATAATGTTGAAGTGCGTGCGCGTGGGTGGGGTCTTGACCGATCATGACAATAGTTCGAGAGAACTAGCCTAAAGGGGATGCCATAAACAAATGCATTTTCTAACAGTTTTATTGTTATTTTCATGTATTTCCATGCAACCACTGCACTACTTCTGGGAGCTATTTTCCTTGTGCAACCAAGAAAAATGCAATTGGATCCCATGACGTGCAATTAGATGGTTGCCACGGGAGAATTTTTTGGTCATCAGAGCTAAGATCATAGTAATTCAATACTAAAAATTGCAATTATTTTGAATGGAATTATATCTAGATGTCCCAAATCACTCCAACGTGGGGAACCGGGTTGGGGTTTTGGGAAGACACTCATGGGTTAGGGCACTCCATTTAGAATTTGTTTGAAAAAAAAGAACCAAATACGGGTAAGGAGCAAAAGAAAAAAGAGATGGAGGATAAGAAGAGGAAAAGAGAGAAGAAAAGAGAGGAAAAGAGAGAAGAGAAGAGAGGAAAAGAGGAAAAGAGAAGAAAAGAGAGGAAAAGAGGAAAAGAGAGAAGGAAAAGAGAGGAAAGGGAGAATGAAAGAGAAGAAAAGGAGAGAATGAAAGAGGGGAAAAGAGAGAATGAAAGAGAGGAGGAAAAGAGAGAAGGAAAGAGAGGAAAAGAGAGAAGGAAAGACAGGAGGAAAAAGAGAAGGAAAAGAGAGAAAAAAAGAGAGGGGAAAAGAGACAAGAGAAGAGAGGAAAAGAGGAAAAGAGAGGAAAAGAGAGAAGAGGAGAGGAAAAAAGGAAAAGAAAAAAAAGGAAAAGAAAAGAGGAAAAGAGAGAAGGAAAGAGAGGAGGAAAAGAGAGAAGGAAAGAGAGGAAAAGAGAGAATGAAAGAGAGGAGGAGAAGAGAGGGAAAGACAAGGAAAATAGAGAAGGAAAGAGAGGAAACGAGAGAATGAAAGAGAGGAAAAGAGAGGGGAAAAGAGGAGAGGATGAAAGAGAGGAAAAGAGAGGAAAAAAGAGAAGGGAAAAGAATGAAGAGGAAAGGAGAGAATGAAAGACAGGAAAAGAGAGGGGAAAAGAGAGAATGAAAGAGAGGAGGAAAAGAGAGAAGGAAAGAGAGGAAAAGAGAGAAGGAAAGAGAGGAGGAAAAGAGATAAGGAAAGAGACGAGGAAAAGAGATAAGGAAAGAGAGGAAAAGAGAGACGGAAAAAGAGATAAGGGAAGAGAGGAAAAGAGAGAATGAAAGAGAGGAGGAGAAGAGAGGGAAAGAGAAGGAAAAGAGAGGAGGAAAAGAAAGAAGGAAAGAGAGTAAAAGAGAGGGAAAAGAGAGGGAAAGAGAAGGAAAAGAGAGAAAGAAAGAGAGGAAATGAGAGAATGAAAGAGAGGAAAAGGGAGGAAGAGAGGACGAAACAAAGGAAAAGAGAGGAAAAAGGAGAGGGGAAAGAGGAGGAGAAGAGAGGAGGAGAGGAGAAAAGAGAAAGGGGAAAAGAGAGGAAGAGAGAGGAAAAGAGAGAAGAGGGAGGAAAAGAAGGGAAAGAGAGGAGGAAAAGAGAGAAAGAAAGAGGAAAATAGGGGAAAGAGGGAGGAAGAGAGGAGAAGAGAGGAAGGAGAGGAAATAAGAGAGGAGAGAAGAGGGAAAAGAGAGAAGGAAAAGGAGGAAAGAGATCCATTGTTTGCCTTAGCTCTCCATCTTGCAACACTCCACTAGCCATAGCCATGACCAAGGGAGTTGCAGGATGGGGTGCCAAGGGAAACGGGTCTTAAGGGGGGATTGCCGAATGGATTTCAGGTCCATCACGTTTGATCCCATTCTCAGCTACGAATGTCCTCATGTTGGAGACCCTTCCAAGGTTTCGTTTTAGGATCTCGACCTGTTCAAGTAGCCAAGGTTTTTTCAACATCGTACCCTTCTTTTGGTTAGTAAGCTCAATGGAAAATAAGCTAGTGTTGGCACTATGTTTGGAGACCACCATGATGTGGTTGAGACCCAGCCTATAGTGACAGAGAACCAGCTCTCATACCTGAGCACACGAGGCCTTTTCTATGCCTATCCATGGGTAGGGGAGAGGAGAACTCAAGCTAGTAGCATATCTCGTTGTTTCGTCATGCACTGGTCAACTTGGTGGAGAGCCGCTCATAATTGAGCACAACCTTCGGCACTGGGGGGAGAACTCAACTTGGTGGTGAGCTCCAACATAGTGAGAGCATTAGTTTATTGGAGCTCACCACCAGATTGATTTCTTTTGCCCTCTGTCAAAGGTTGTGCTCGATTACAGGGAGCTCACCACCAGGTTGAGTTCTCTCTCCCAGTGTCTTGAAGGAAGTTGCTAGGAAGAAGGTTATGTTCAATTACGAGGTGCTCATATTGTCCCTTACATACGAGGAGTTTCGGGTCAAAAGTGTAAGAAAGTGCTAACTACGAGGTGCTCATATTGTCCCTTGCATACAAGACACCAGGACAAAAAGTGCTAACAAGGGCAAAAAGTGACCCTAGGTCCCGCCACATCAGTGGTGTTGACAAGTGCTAAAAGTGTAAGAAAGTGCTAACAAGGGCAAAAAGTGACACTAGGTCCTGCCACATCGGTGGTGTTGACAAGTGCTAAAAGTGTTTAAAGAAGTGTCACAAAGACAAAGTGCTAGCATCTTTGGATGTGATCTCTTTTGTTAAATATTTGCTTTGGATGTTACATTTTACTACAACCATAGGGATCGTTGCACAAGAAAATGTTGAAAAAACTATTATTACTATAATGAAAATGGCTCACAAATGCCCTCATTTAGGATTTACTGCAACCGGCATGACTGCTGCACAAGCAATTGTTGCAGAAGGACTAAAATAGCTCTAAAATAGGACTACATTTTCCTTAGCTTGGAACTAAAATAGCTCCAAGAACTAGCAAAAATTATTGCAGAAGGACTAGTAGGACTAAAATAGCTTCAAAATAGGACTATATTTGCCTTGGTTTAGAACTCTAATAACTCCAATAACCAGTGCGGTGGTTGCAAGGAAATTGTCATAAATAGCAAGTGTCTATATATTTTTTAGCTTGGAGCTAAAATAGTTCTAAGAACCAGTGCGGTGGTTGAGAAATTGTTGCACAAGGACTAATACGACTAAAATAGCTCCAAAATAAGACTATATTTTCCTTGGTTTAGAACTAAAATAGCTCCAACCACCAGCACGGTGGTTGCAGATATGGACCTTGAGGGGTCCCCTTCAGGGATTGACATGCCACAATTGTCTTCATGCCAATGTGGTGGTCTCTCCATGCCAACATCATTGCTCGAACCAGCACGGTGGTCAGCGCAACAAAAGATTGTGTTGTGCTGCAATAGATGGCAAAGCTGCATAATGACAGGTGGCAAGGCAAAAGTTGAGTGACGTAGTCATGCCAACGTGGTGGCCTCTCCATTCCAACATCATTGCTCGAACCAGCATGGTGGTCAATGCAACAAAAGATTGTGTTGCGCAGTGACAGATGCGAAGCTGCACAATGACATGTGGCAAGGCAAAAAGTGTGGGATGTAGTCAGGCCAGAGACTAGCTGTGCGAAGGAGGGCAGAGCAACAATATCTATGCTCATGAGTAAATGCATTTAGTGCCATGTGTCGAGCTCTGTACTGTTGACAATGATAACATTGTGTCTCATTATTAGGTCAATGCGGCAATCATGATGCCAGAAAAACTTCCGGCGAGAGCACGGGTCCATGCAAAATTTGAAATCTCACCCACCAACGCACCGCATTGCAGCCCCAAAATGGCCCTGAAAATAGTTCCGTGATTGGCTACACCCAAGCAAACGTTGACCCACTAGTGATAGTAAGTCTATTGTCGATACTGGTCAAACTTTTAATTGTGATAATTGGCTTATTATTGATTGTAGTACCCCCACTTATTGGTATATCACAGTATGGAAATGGAGGACGTTGATTACAAATTATGTATTCGGAATTCACTAAACTAGAAACTCAAACTCAGAATATAGAAGAGTAGTTAGAGATGATTGATGATACATTAAAAACTCTAAATGAAGCCATATCTAAGTTATCCAATTCTCACTCCTATGGTGCAATTACCAACTCCTCCTGGTCAAGCTGAGAGGCCCACCTCTTAACTTAAAGAAACCTATAACATTCTTAAGGACTTAAAACCACCAATTTTCAATGGGGAAGAAAAAGGACTCTATAAGGATGTAATAAATACGTTCTTGCAAAAATGGCAAGACTTCCATCAACTCAAGAACACCCTTTTTGAAAATCAAGTCATGGAAGCGAGTCTTTCCTTTAGAAATAAGGCTTATTGGTGGATGAGCCTCAGGGAAAATGATAGGATCCCTAGGTATTGGACTGAATTTGAACAAGCTTCCTTAAAAAAGTTTTTACCCAAAAATGAGCTAGAAAGAGCTTGGGAGACTTGGGACAATTGTAGCATGGGTAAGAACACTTAGTCTAGTACATATCAAACTATAGGGAGACAGCCCTTAAGCTGAAAGGAACCAACAATTCCAAAAGATAAAGGGTTTCATGAGAGGTCTAAAAGACACCTACAAGGTTGAGGTGAGAAGAAATTCTCCCAAGACCTTTGAAGAAGCAATTAAATATGCCCAAACATTCGATGATACGATGGAGAAATCCAAATCTAAAACTTTAGAACAAACTGGTTTTGCTCCTAAATTCAACAAATTTCCCAATTTGAAAAGGAAGGGGCACTTTAAGAAGGAGGCTTCTCAGGCACCACCTAAGAAACCTCAAACACAAAAATATCTTCTCTCGGACAAAAGAGGATTATGAAAAGGCCAAGTAGGAAAATCTTAGCTTCAAATGTTTGGACAAAGACCACGCTGCTCGAACTACACTAAAAATAAATAGAAGGGTGCTAAAGCCCCAAATAAAGCTCCACAAAAACAAGTACACATAGTGCAGGTGTTGCCGCTTAATGGTACTAAAAAATACATTGAGGTAGAGGTTTATCATGAGGACATCGCCAACATGTGCTATCTATCATCAGTAATATGGCATCCCACCTTTGGTCCTCATGACTTAATGAGGATGCATAGAAAAATTAAGGGGCAAAATGTAAGAGTTATGGTCGATTATAGCGCAACACTAAACTATTCAAGAAATTGAAGTTGTCAAAGAGTCCAAGTGTTCATAAATATGTGGTCTCTCTAACAAAGGGTAGTGATAAAAAGGTTTGGGATGCCATGATTTAGGGAGTAAAGGTGAATATCCAAGGTTATCAGGATGCCTTGGATTTCCAAATCATGCATCTTGATCGAGCAGATGTTCTTGGTTGAGAATGGTTGTATAGTCTTGGGCATAGTTTACAGCAGAGTTATTTTAAATAACTCCATTATGTTTGAAAAATATGGTAGAGTCTTCCAAAATTCACAGATAACATGATGTACCCAACTCTCTCTTCTTATTTTTTCAATGGAATTGGAACGACTTCTACAACTATAACAATGTGAGGTATATCGCTGTGAACTTTCTTTTATTGGTGATTTTATTTTTGCTACATCTAAAAAGAATAAATTTTCTATTGATGTGATTAAAAAGTATGAATCTTCATTTAAGGATTTAATGATTGAATTTAAATATGTTTTTTTGAGCAACTTGCCTGATGGTTTACCTCCTCCTGAGCGAGATGTAGATCATAAAATGGACATAACTCCTTGATCTATCCCTATTTATAAACCACCCTATAGACTTAGTCTGAGGTTGAAAGACAATTAGTTGAAAAGGTTAGGAAGCCAAATTCAACCTAGTAATTCACCATGGTCATCACTAGTTTTAATGGTAAAGAAAAAAGATGGCACTATGTCTTATGCATAGATTACAGAACCTTAAATAAAATCACAATAAAAATAAGTATCCTATGCCTTGCATTAATGAGCTCTTTGATCAATTTGCAAGGGACAAAATATTTTACTAAAATTGACCCTAAGATTAGGATATCATCAAGTGCGAATTAGAGGTGCGAATTAGAGAAGAGGATGTCCCTAAGACATCATTTTGAACTAGGTACAGTCATTATCAGTTTAAAGTGATGCCATTTAGTTTAACAGATGCTCCAACAACTTTTACGATGCTATTGAACATTGTCTTGAGACCATATTTAGGAAAATTTGCTATACTATTTTTAGATGATATCCTTATCTCTAGTAAAATGGTAGAAAAGCATTTGGAACATTTGAGGAAAGTGTTCCAATTGCTTAGAGATAATCCTCTTTTTGCAAAAGAATGCAAATGTCACTTCTTTGCAAAAGAAGTGAAGTACTTGGGACATATTATATCCCAAGAAGGGCTTTGTATGGATCCCAAAAAATTAAGGGCCATAATGGATTGGCCACATCCTACAAACCTACAAGAATTGCAAACATTCTTAGATTTGTTCAACACTTATAGGATATTCATCCAACACTATGCTAAGATTTTTGTTGTGATGATGAACCAGCTTAAATGGAAGGGAATTACCTTCATATGGGATGAACCTCAAAAGAATAGCATCGAGAAATTAAAAGTGGCTATAGCATCTTCTCTTGTCTTAAAGGTAATGGATCCCAACCATTCGTGGTTGAAATAGATGCCAGTGATTTTGCTGTTAGGGCGATACTTTTACAAAAGGGTCGACAACTGGCTTTTGAAAGCAAGAAGTTATACCATGCTCAATTGCATTACTCGGCATATGAGAAGGAACTGTATGCTATAGTATATGCTTTGAAGAAATGGAGACACTATTTGTATGGTGCCAAATTTGAGATCATTTTTTATGAAGAAAGCATTAAGTGGATTTGCAATCAGCCATAATTTAAAGGTAAAAATCTAGATTGACTAAAATAATGCAAGAGTTTGACATTCAATTGACATATCGGAAGGAGAAATTCAATGTGGTGGCACACTCCCTAAGCCAAATGCCCATGGTTAATGAATGGAGTTTTACTCAATTCTAGAATGATTTCCTAGAGTCCCTAAAAGGAAAATGTGAGATTGATCCTCACTTTTCTGAAATATGGAAAGCAAGCAAGAAGAAGGATCCAACCAATGGAAGAGCTTTCATTGAGGAGTCACATGGAAATGGAGACACACCATAGGTTGGTGGATAAAGGACTCAAATGGAAAGAGTACACTAATGAAGATGGCTACCTACTCTACAAGGGTAGAGTGTATGTCCCGGATAATAATGACATTAGGCACCATATTCTTTTCTAGCGGGATGATAGTCCGAGTGCTAAACACTCAAGAATTCAGAAGACATATGCACTTTTGTAGAGGCAATTCTTTTGCTTGGAATAGGTAAGTACGCCAAGATTATCTATTGAAGTGCCAAAAATGCCATGTTAAGAAGGTTGAACGCCTTAAGATGAGAGGTCTGCTACACCCATTGGAGATTCCATTTGGCAAATGGGAAAGCATCTCCATGGATTTTATTGTTGAATTACCTAGGACACAGAAGGGGCATGACCCTGTGTGGGCAACTGTGGATTGATTGACTAGGATGGCTCACTTTATTCCAACCAATGAAGAGGTAAAACTCCAGAACTAGCTAGGCTATTTGTGGAGCATATTTATAAATTGTATGGGCTACCAACCGGTATTTTTAGTAACCGCGATAGCAAATTTTACAACCATTTTTGGAGGGCTATGTTTATCAGGCTAAAAACTTCTTTAAAGATGAGCACCGCGGATCATCCCTCAGAGTGATGATCAAACTGAAAGGGTCAATCAGGTCATTGAGGATGGGGGCATCCCTTTTCTGAGCCAAACCGTCCGAGCGTCCAAGCAAAGGACAAAAAGTTAATATTTCTACTTCAAGGCATATTAGGGTATGTTACTAAAACCATGTTTCTCATATAAACTATATGTTTATAGCTAATTACAAAAAAACACATTTTCACTTCAAGTGAGAATGAATCCATTTGTAGAAAGCCTCCCAAGGTAGTTTCACCGCCGAAACTATCTTGGACAATTTATTTTTTTAATGTCATAACTTTCACATCCAATGTCCAAATATAGTCATTTAGCCACTCAAATCAAAGAAAAAAAACCATTTGAGCATATCTACAAGTTTATAAGTTAGTATGTCCCCCCATACATTGAAAAATGGAAATTTTCCATTAATTAGTCGTGGAGAAGAGAAGAGGGGTGAAAAGGAAGAGGGAAAGGGCTTGATTAAAACTAAGGGATAAAAGGGGGAAGGAGGAGTTTCAATTAAGAGGGACCACTTAAGAAAGAAGAAGGCAAGTGCTAAAGGGGGAGGGGTACTAGGGACCACTTGAGGGGGCTTTAAAGAAGAACTCACATACTAAAGGGGGAGGGGTTTATAATATTTTAGTTAGGTGTAGGTATGCTCTTCCACTCTATAGCTTAGTGGTAGAGCTCACATGTGGGTAAGATAACATTGTGGGTCTTAATCCCACCCTCTTGAATAATGTGCACTCCTCTTACACATAGCTTAAATAAATTAATTAACCCAAATAAATTAATTAATCCATGGACAAACATAAGTTAACTAACCTCCATGGTCCAAAACAAATAGGAATAAAATAAAGTAGCTATAAATTATATCATTTAGAGTCTTAAATTCTGAATTTGATTTTTAAGAGTATAAAAATAATCATAATATATATTTAGTCTTAGTAAGCAATGGTTTGTTGGAAGCACGATATTTAATTATTGGGTCATTGTTTTTGCCTTGGTTTTTCATGTTTTCTAATTGTGCTTACTGAATAGAATAAACAATTTATAAAATTCGTTCTTCTAAACACTCCTAAGCAGTCTAGAAATACCTAATAGATTGCATTCTACTAAACACTCCAGAACGAAAGTGAAGAGATAGAAGAGATAGAATGAATTTCCAAGGTAGTTTCTCTACTAAATACTCCTTGAGCGTATTGCTACTATTGAATCGTCCATAAAACCTCACTCATACAATTTTGCTCAGAGGAAATATCCGTCCATTGAGGATATGCTTTGAGCATATGTAAGTAAATGGCAAACTATTTGGGAATAGTATTTGCCTATATTAGAATTTGCATATAACAATGCCAAACACTCAGCTACAGGTTTTAACCTATTCATGATGATGTATGCATAGATTTCAACCTAGAGTCCAGTGGCAGTGAGACTCAAAAAAGAGAAGGTTCAAGCAGCCAAATACTTTCTCGAGGATATGAATCAAATGCTTAAGTTAGCTAAGCATAGCATCAGAAGGGCTCAAGATAGAGCCAGAAGTTATTCAAACCCCCACCATAGAAGGTTAGATTTTGAAGAAAATGAGAAAGTCTATCTCAAGGTACCTAAATCTTCAAAATTCCTAAAGATAGGTAAATGTCCAAAGCTGTCTCCTAGGTACTGTGAACCATTCACAATACTTAAGAGAGTTGGAGAACTTGCATACAAATTAGCCTTACCAGAGGGATGTAGAGTACATCCATTTTTTCATGTAAGTAGGCTAAAAGAAAATTAGGAGATAATGATAATCTCCTTGCTCCTAGTTGAACGCATTGAACCTGCTATTGTACCATATGCACTAGGAAATATTTTAAATAGACAAGAAAAAAGAATGCTACATACAATATGGCAAGAATGTCTGATTAAGTGGAAAGATAGACCTGAAGGGAGTTCAACATGGGAAAGACTAAACAATCTCCAGAGGAGTTTCCCAATTTTATTTTCAAGGACGTAAACCATTCTTAATAAGGGAATGTTACGTCAACCATAATCGCGGAAGCCCATGGCTTGGTTATGCCGAGGCAGAAAACTACAGGGCTCCACAACACTTGCATTATAGAGGGGCTAGAGGGTTTGAGTCCAAGGTCACACCTAGACCTAGGCAATCTCGAGGGGGTGCACCAAGAGGGGGCTTTAAAGGAAGGGATCCCTTGTGGGACACATGGCACCAAAGTAAATGGCCAAGTGGCAAGTGATGGGCTGGGGGCAGAGTTCTAGGGAGAATTCCAAGATGAAGGAGAGAGAAGGAAGATCTCTCTCACAAGACGAACAAGGATTTCTCTAGAGCTCGTGTCTGGGAGGAAGAAGAGTATGGAGCGGTCTTGTTGACAGAGATGTATCACAGTTTAGCTCTGTTTAGTGCTCGTGGTTAATTTTTTCGCTCATTGAGTCATTCTCCAATTTGGTTCCAATTGGCAACCAATTGCATCTTGGTGCACATACTTCCAAGACCTTTGATATGCACCTTGCACATTACTCCTCACTATTGGATTTAGAGTTTAGGTGGTCCTCTTGCCACCAGAGCAAGGATCACAATATAGTTCTCTAGGCCAAGGGTGAGATAGTCATATTGCTCCTTGTTTTGTCCAACTTAAGTGTTCCTTGTATCTAATATTGAATCTCACATTTGTTGTTGGCTTGAGTCTTTTCTTTTTTACATGTCATTCCACAAAGACACAGACCTCTTTAGGGAAAGTTGTACACCATCCCGGTTCTCAATACAAATGGGCATCACATCCATACATCGGTATTAAATTTAATCCCTATGTTCATAATTCACATTTTCCTACAATTACAGGGCCCTTGTAACCCTCTCACTTTACACAACATAGCAATGTAAAAAAAGAACTGGTGCAGGGGATGCAATGTGAGGATCTAGCTCGGGTATCTCTTCTCTCCCTCCTTGAAGCAATCTTCTCTTTTCTACGCATGTTCCACAACAGGCAGGCTGCTCCTTTGCCCATCCTACAACCTCATTCTCCTCCTCTTGCCACGCCTCTTCTGCCCATAACGGTTGTCCCGTTGTGTCCACGCATGTTTTCATGAGTAGAAAGGGGATGCACCCCCACATGAGCAACTACGGCTGAAAACACACACACAAACTCCCAACTGGCCACAACCCTCCCCGCGAAGTTCCTGTCCAGGAAATCAGCATGGCAATGCACATGTTGAAAAGTTCACTAAAATGTGGATTAGTATCAGAGGTGAATTTTGCAGCAACAGAATGCGAGTCAACGTAAACCCAAATGTTCTTGGGGGGATATGAATAATGGGACGGGGGCCCAAAAGCGATGGCCTGGTAGCAAAGTATGTCCTCTCTCTTTCTTTCATCCACATCATGAGCACAGCAAGTGTCAAGCACATATCCAGCACCATGTATCTAAACCCCCTATATCTTCCAGTTCAGGATGTGGTGTCTCTCTAAGAAGAAATTCATGAACCGTATAATTCATTTGCACTTTCTTCACACTGTTATGAATCATTGCCTTTCTCATGCCAACTTCTAGCTATGGTAGCATGACGCGTCTTCATTCTCTTTTACATCCACATCATGAAACACTGTAGGTTTGTCGAGCACATTTCTAGGCTTGTTCATGTGTCTAGACGTGATATTTCTTCAATTAAAGATGTGATTTGTCTCCATATCATTCACCACAGCGCTCTGACATGGCACTGTCCTCGAACCATTATCAATCATATATATATATATATATATATATATAGATGAATCTAGGAACATGCCCAATCCTCTAAAACACAACATAGTGCAGCCATCCTGTAGCTATGGTAGCAAAGCATGTCTCCCTTCTACTTTTCATCCACATTGGGAGGCACTGCATGTGTGTCAAGCACATATCCGGCCTTTATTTTCTTAATCTCGCATGTCTTCTAATCAAGGATGTAATGTTAGCAAATTCATGAACTATATTGTTCACCTCAATCAATAATTTCGTCCCAACTTCACTAACTCATCTGGCAAGCCTAACTTAGCATGGGTGTTTGCTAGTAGTAGATATGGTGCAGCATTTTTTGGCTCTAACTCAAAAACACCATCTACAACACTTATGCAGGTGATTGTGTCTAGCTCAAAGCCTTCAATCTGCATTTGACCAAACAGTTGTAGGGCCTCCTTGCCATGCCCATTCTGTGCACATGCAGATATCATGGCACTCCAAGAGACCACTCCCCGCTGTGGCATCTCTGCAAACATTGCCCTGGCATCATTTAGGCTCCCACACTTGCCATACATATTTATGAGAGCATTCCCCACAAAAACATTAGATTGCCATCCATTTCCAGTAATAGTAGAATGGATTTCTCAGCCTTCTTCTAGGGCTACCACACTGGCACACGCATCTACCACACATATAAACATGACATTGTCAAGTTTAAAGCCTTCGGCTTGCATCTGACCAAACAGTTGCAATGCCTCTTTGCGATGTCCATTTTGGGCGCACGCAGCAATCATGGCACTCCATGAAACCACATTCCGCTGTGGCATCTTTGCAAACACTTCCCTTGCATCATCTAGCCTTTCACACTTGCCATACAGATTTACAAACGCTGTCCCTACAACAACATCCGTCTCCCATCCGTTGCCAGTAACGGCAGCATGGACCACTAGACCCTCATCTAGGGCTTCTACACTTGCACACGCATCCACAACAGAGATGATGGTGATCTTGTCTAGCCTAAAGTGTTCGGTCTGCATTTAACCAAATAGTTGTAGGGCCTCCTTGCCATGACCATTCTGAGCACACACTGCGATCGTGGAGCTCCAAGAGACCACATCCCGCTGTGGCATCTCTGAAAACACTGCCCTCGCATCAGCTAGGCTCCCACACTTCCCATACATATTTATGAGGGCATTCCCCACAATGGCACCCAACTCCCATCCGTTGCCAGCACCATTAGCATGGATCAAATGACCCTCGCTTAGGGATGCGGTACCAGTACAGGCATCCACAACGCAGATGAAGGTGACCTTGTTTGGTTTGAAGCCATCGGCCTGATTGCCATGCCCATTCTGGGCACAAGCAGCGATCATGGCACTCTAGGAGACCAAATCCTGGTGTGGCATCTTTAGGAACACTACCCTCGCATCGTCTAGGCTATGACACTTGCCATACATATTGACTAGGGTTGTTCCTACAACGATGTCTGA